>NC_047034.1:154172308-154472308 GCF_011762595.2 Tursiops truncatus
TGCCCCAATCCACCCACTCAGTAAGTGGCAGAGCTGGGACTCCAATCCATCTTGTTCCCTCACGCCCATGTGGTGGGCAGACAGGGGGGAAGGTGCCCTCACACCTTACAGACAGGGGGCAGTTAAGAGTCAACATATATAGCAGGTTGCTGGAGACAGATAGTAAGGGGATACTGAGATGCTGTGTGAATCCTCCTGGGATATCCTCAAGGGCATCACTTAATTCACTGTCGGCTCCTGCTTGAGGAGTGACTGGGAAAGTAAAACAAAGGCCTTTAGAGTCTAAAGAGAGCGATGCAGGAGCAGGATGTTGGCTAGCTGCTTCCAGCATGGTCCGGGGAAGAAGGCGCCCTATTTGGTCTGTGCAGGGGAGCGTGCAGTGATGGTTAGAGAGTCTCAGGCCACATGGCTCCTGCTGAGACCCTTAAGATGCCCTGTCTCAAATCCCTGGGGCTGATTCCAGGGCCCCAAGTGGTTTTCAGATGGGAATTCAGTTTCTTTCATTTTCATTTTCCCATGTACGTCCTGGACCCTGACCAGGGTCCCACTCTACCTGACTGTTCTATTTCTCACCACAAAGTGATAAATTGGCTTCTGTGAGTGTGGCTGAGTAGTGAGAGGTTCTGAAACTTCAGGGAGAATAAGAATCACTAGACTGCTTGGCTCCAGTTCCTCCGAGGTGGAGCCAAGAATGTGCAGTTCTGCTAAGATTTCTGGGTGATTCTAAAGCTGGCAGATCCAGACCACACTTGGAGAGACACTAGGTGTTAACTTTCTATAGTCAGGCTAGGCCAGGCTCTGTTGCATTAATAAATACACTCCGACATCTTGGGAGCTTAATACAACAAAAGTTAGTTTTTGCCCATATTGTAGTCCGATGAGGTTTGGGCAGCAAACCTTGGAGCTTTCCTCCTAGTGGTGACTCAGGGACCCAGGCTTCTTCTATCTTGTGACGCTGCCATCCCCAGTGCGTGGCCTCCAAGGTCACTGACGAAGGGGAAGAAAGGGCATGGATAATCACTCAAATGGGGGTTTTATGGTCTGGGTTAGAGGTGATGTATACCAATTCTGCTCATAACCCATTGGCCAGACCTCATCACATGATCTCAACTTAACTGCAAGGAAGGCTGGGAAATGTAGTCTTCCCGTGTGTCCAGGAAGGAGAAAATGAAATGGGATTTGGTGAATGTATAGTGTTCTCTCTGTCACAAAGCTTGATCCATTCTGGGTGTGTTAATAATACCAATGCAGTGCTGAGGAAAAGTGCTGGTCTGTGTCTGACCCTGGGAGGCCCTGCCAGCTTCTCTTTCATGTCTTTTAGCTCATTTTGAAAGAGGCTCAATCCCTGCTCACATGGGTCACAATTCAGTTCACAGCATGGTCACCACTCACCCGTCCTGTCCATATAGTGAAGGACTGGCCTATAGGATTCATCTTTGGTTGAATGCAATGTTGGATGAAGAGGATATTTTGGAAGCCACATTTGGACTCAGTAAGTTCTGTGATTGAGTAGTGATGTCTGCTGTGGGATGGGAGGGGTGAGTGGTGGCGTGAATGCCACATATTTGGCAACTTTATCATGGCTGCTATCTGAACTGACTCTGCACAGCCTACCCCAACTTCTGTAAGTCGGAGTCTATCCTGCTGGGAGAAGCGTTAAGCATGGGGTAGGAATGGCTTCTGGCATATAGGAAAAGATCAATATATGTTAGATATTATCCCAGGTGGCTTCTCTGAATTCAGGATAATCTCTGCATCCCTCTCACGATAAGATCCCCAAGAGTTAGATTCAACTTTGTAGATGTGGGCTGATCAAGGCAGAGTAGAACAGGGTTTCCACCTCCCCCTTTCTACATTCTACCTTTATGAATACAGCCAACGACTGTATTAGTTTTTTGGTGATATCACACTAGAGTGGCACATCGATCTGTTTCCTAATCTCACAAATCTGTCTCATATATATCATACCCAAGCCCTGTGTCTCAGCCTCCCTGTCTTTGTTCAGATTTTCTCTACTGAGATTGGGACTGTGCATTGACTCTTGTTTTATTTCATCTCGTTCAATTGACCTTCCAGATTGTCAGGGTCTCCTTTTTTTATGCCATGAATACTCTTTTGTTGAATCTTAAATTGACTTTTCACAATCAGTGTAAAGTCTGGGTTGGTTGGTGAAGAAATCCAAGCTGTAATAGTAATAATCACCTATCCAGCACTTGCTATATGTCTAGTATTATGCGTTTTACGTATATCATCTCATCTGAACTTTATAACAACATCATGAAGTACATATAATAATTACCACCATTTTATAGGTGAAGAAACCCCTATCAGGCCCAAGGTTTCATTGGTAGAAAATGTTAGGGCTGGAACTTGAACCGAGGTTTTTCTAAAGCCAGAGTTGATGGTCCTAACCACAGCCTCATACTGCTAGAGTGTAAGGAAGACCAAAGCAGAACCTGATGCCATACTCAGGAGTCTTAGTTGCAGACAGAATCTACTCCAGCTGGTTTTAATAAAAAGGGACTTATTATAGGGATCAGGTAGCTCACAGAATTGTTGAGTCAGGAAATAAAGTCAGGAGAATGTCCCGTCGTGAAATAGAATTGTTCCAGTGAAGCCCCTTGGCCATTACCTCCCACTGATCAGCACCTATGACTAGGGACTTCACAGAGGACCCCTAGCCAAAGCTTCTGTAGACAACCCCATAGCCATCACCTCACTGGGCTCAATTCCGCCTTCCACATCTCATCAGACCTGTCTCCTTGGCAAAACCTAGGTTACATGCAAAAGCCTAGAGAGGGTGTCAGAGAAATGTAGTTTTTAACTTCCCAGTCTCCGTTGTATAGGAAGACATCTCTAAGGATGAGAGTGAAGTGCCTACCATTCGTGGAAAATCCTAACATCTTATCCTCTGAATAAGCTCTTATTCTCAGCACACACGTCTCTTCTCAGATGTGAAGTCTTCTCTGCTCCCTCAGGTTGACTCACCATGCCTCTTCCCTGCCCTTCTAGAATCCCTTACACTGCTGAAAATCACTGCACTGTATTCTATGTACATATCCCCAGGCCCCACTAGCCCAAGTCTTCCTTAAGGCCAGGACCATGTGTTTTTATCTGTATCTGAGGTACCCAGCCTGTGAGCCATCATATAGTAGGCACCACCAGTCCTATTTTGAAAGCGTGAGTGATTATATGGGTGTTTGTAGAAGACCCTCTCCTATACTAGCTATTTTCCGAAGTGTGTGTCCTGCAGGGAAGTGTGTGGATGGCTGCTGCTCTCTGGACCTGAGGGCAGTGCAGATATTTGGCCCCTCTTCCCAGGAATGTGTTTATTTCTTACTGTTCCGAGAAATACATTTTTTCCTTACTGTATCCGTGATACTGCCCCACCCCTTGGGAACCCTGGAGCAAAATATACAGAGATCACAGAGATCAGCTTGCCTCACAGACCCAAGAATCATGGGTCTAGGCGACACAACATCCCAGGAACAACCCACAGGAATAAATTTCATAAAAAGTAGAAGTGTACAAATCCCTTCCTCATGGGTGGTTCCCAGCCAGGTTAGGCTCTCTCCATCACCATGACTACCTGCATCCCATGATAGACAGTACAAACCCTTTTCCCAGTGAGCTTTTCATGTTTGCCTCCAGGAGTCCCACTCAGTAGTCTTATCTTCCACTTGTAGGTCTTTGCTATGCGTAGGATTCTGTCCAGGCTCTTGGTTGCAAGTGACAGAAACTCAACTTTAAAATGTAACTTCTTTATTAGAAGACTCATGTAATTGTTGAAGGGGTGTAGCTTGGACTTGGGGAGAACTAGAACTACCAGGTTCTCTCTCTATCTCTCTCTGTCTATATCTATCTCTATATCTGTACTATATTTATATCTATGTCTCTATGTCTCTATCTCTCTCAGTCTCCATCTCTCCTGCTCCATCTTTCTTATCTTTATGTGTCAGCACTGTCCCCTCAGACCAACTTCCTCCATATGTCAAGAAATGACTACTGGTATTTTCCATGCCTTGCCCCCTTCAGTTTAACCATCAAGGAGGACCAGCCCCTCTTCCCTTAATTCTGGGTCCAAAACTCTCAGGGAAGGCTTCTGTCTGGCCCAGCACGTTTCTCACCCATGATTAGTCTACACCTGAAGTACTCAGTATAACCATGGGGTAGGTAATATGATTAGCAGCCTCCTAAAATCACATTGTTGGAGAGGGAAAAGGACGCATTATACCAAAAGAAGGGGCAGCTGCTCCCAGACAGGTGGGGTGCTAGGCAGACTTAATATTAAATAAGCCCCATCCAATCAGCACTGAATAAGGTCCCATGTGTATCAGGTACTCCCAGCCTCCTGGGGCCAAACTTACTGCTTGGAACTGTAACCATACTCTTGATTGCCCTGTATTAGTACATCAAAGCTAAAGCAAATGCCAAGATGGTCTTCATGGACAGTAGTGAGAAGATCAATAATTCCCATTCTGACCCAACTTAATCATGAAAGGAGCTTACAAAGCAGACTAGCAACTAAGTTTTATTTCATCTTCAAGTGGCTGGCTGTAGCTCTTGGTTGAAGTAGTCTCAATCTACACCCAGCCTCAGCAAGACAGAGTGCCATTATCGATTAGTGATGTCTGCCATAGGCAGAGTATAGGGGATGGTTGAGTGTGCCACTTCTGCTCTATAATAAAAGGGAATGTGGGATGGAGCTCCAAATACTGGCCAGACTGGAGAAGCATGTTTGGGGTGTTTGTTGCTGAGCTTTGCCTGAGGGGCTAGTCTCTGAGTAGACAGCTGGCCAAGGTCCCTTTCAGGAATTCCTCTTTTTCACTTCCCCTGTATTCTCAATGGCTATTTCCCAGGCAGGATCACAGCTTCAGGTCTGCACATGGATCTGCAAATGCCTCTTTATTTAAAGTCAGCCAATCACATCCTGACTGCATGGCTATGGGGACCTGCTGTCCCGTAAGTGATACTGAGATGATTTGGCTGATTGCGTGGCTCAGGCTTTGAGGACATCCTTAGCAGACTCTCTTCTGCTGCCCTAATTCATCCTAATGGTCAAGTGTTGAGGAGCTAACGCCAATAACACAAGAGGTTTTATTAAGCCCAGTAGAAGCCCAAACGATGCTTGCTCTGTGTGTTCTGGAATAACTGTAGTTGTTTGTAGTAGCATCTTTTTGGTGGCACAGCTGCTAAAAAGAAACTCTGATTCTAGGCTTTCCTCTTAATCAGTTAAAAATAGTCCTGAATCTTTGATTGGATTGTTCCAGGAAACTAAGAGAGCTGGGTGCTGAGTGGAGCTAACATCACAGCCTGGATTGTTCAGTTTCCTGAGCACTGATTGCTGCTGGTGGTGTGCTGGGCCCAAAGCTGGCAAAGACAGGAGGCACAGATGTGGTCTCTGTCCTGTCCTGTCCTGTCCTCCATGGGCTCAGGACTCAAACGCTGGCTACTTGTGACCAGTGCCAGGAGAAAGAAGAAAATTGCACCAAATGATCTAATTGGCCCATAAGCCAAGAAGTTGTGAAAGTGTTTTAAACCTCTGTTAGAGGTTTGCCCTTGACGTCCAGGGTCAAGTTCATTCTGGCCTTCAAAGCTCTCCATAGTTTTCCTGTAGTTAGAAATTGTATCCACTGGGGGCCCAAGGCCCTCAGGGTGTGTGTTGTCTGAAAGAAAACCACCATCCAGCCTTATCAAGATGGAGTGCCATGATTGATTAGTGATGTCTGCCGTAGGCAGAGGGTGGAGGACTGGTGAGTGTGCCATCTGCTGGGCTCCATCTCCCTGGTCCCAAGCCCTCTGGAACTAGCCTCACTTGTTTGCCAACTTTCTGCTGAGGGAGTCAGGGTCCCCCCTGTAATCAGGGGATCTCTTACCTTTTTTTCCTGTCTCAGGTGGAGGAAAGAACAGATATACTCTTGGGCTCTGTAGGACAGTCTTCTCAGGGGAGCCTTCAGGATTTCAGCTCATTCTCTCTCTCTCTCTCTCTCTCTCTCTCCCTTTCTCTCTCTCTCTTTCCTCTTATCTCTCTGTCAGTCTCTCTCACTCCAGCTTATCCCAATCTCTTCTCTACCCACAAGTGAATCCACAGTAACAATGTCTCCCTTCCCCAGGCTGAGATCTCTGTGTAGGCAGACTGCAGTCACCCCACCCAACATGCACCATCTGGTTAGCTAAGCCCTCTTCTGGGGCAGTGGGCATGAGGAAAGCCATGATGTAGTATTCAGAGCATCTGGCAGGAATCCTCATACTGAGAGGCAGAAAGGTCCAGGTGGAGGTTTCCAAGTCCTACACACTGTGGGCTGTGGAGTCAAGTCCACCTGCATGTGAATCTGGTGTGGCCGTGCACTAGCTATAGAGCCTCATAAGGTTGTGAGCTCCCTGTCACTGGAGGTTTGCAAGAAGCAAAATGGCAAATGGTCTCTTGGGGATTTCTCACCAGGCAGAAAGCCAAGTGCCCTTATTGTCTTGGTATGTGAAAGGGGCCTCACAAGGTTGTTGTGTGGGTAGAATAAACTGTGCCCAGGGTGCACTGGGTCCCTCTGGTCTCTGCAGAAGCTGATGGCCCCTCTGGCTCTAGGGCACCCACTCTGGTTCTAAGAGGCCACCCCAGCTCGGCAGGATTCTGCCGGGGCTCTTCCGGTTTTCATCCTTGAAGAGCTTTCACTTAACCAGCAGGGGAGATTTTCCAAGCCTCATCTCCTGCAATCACGAGCTCAGGCCTGGCTTCCAGCTCTGTCTCCTCTCCTCCTTCTTCTCTTCATTTTCTCTCCGCCTCCAGGCCTTGATTCTTCACCCCCTGTTTTGCTTCCTCCGATCTCCAGCCCACTCCCAATTTGCATTTACAAGCAACCTCATCTGCATAGAACGCCCATCCGATGGGTCCTGGATGACAGGAACTAGTGTGCGCTACTACGCAGGCCTCTGGGAAGGGGCTTCACATCTCACTCTTTCCCAGCCCAGGGTGACTCACTTTCTTTACAGCAAAGTCCAGTTGGCTTGTTTATATTTGTATTAAAAATATCTAGGAGGCAGAGGGGACTATACCTTTATGTGAGCCAAGGGAGAGATATGGATGTGAGGATGTATCAGTAGAGGTCTGATGTCCACAAAGAGGGAGGAGATTGCCTGTTTTGGCCCTGTCCTTGCCTGGGGTTTCCACACCATACTCTGGGGCATGTTGGGAGGAAGAGAATCTGGCTCAGCATGGCAAAGGCTATTGCAGCAACCCTGGGAGGGAGGTCCTGTCACACCCCCATTTTACATTTAAAATGGGGGAATTTAGGGAGATTCATGTGCCATGTCCAAGGGCATTAAAGTAGTAAATGGCTGGGTCAGGATTTGAACCTGAGCAGTCTGACACTGGCCAGATTGGCTGGGGAGGGAGCTAGACAGGACTGGGCCCTCAGTGACCTGTTTTTGGAAAACCTTATTAGAAAAAGCACTGAGAGGTGCTGCAGAGTGCTTTCTTAACAGGGAGACTGGGCTTCGTTAGAGTCCTGTCTCTTCCATTTCCCAGCTGGGTGACCTTGGCAAGTTCCTTAACATCTCTGAGCCTCAGTGCCATCATTGGTAAAGTATGGAGGATGTTAGTTCAGACTCAGGGCTGTTTTGACCATTAAATGAGCTAATGTGTGTCAAGGGGCACAAAACCTGACCTGGAAACATGAGCTGCAGGGGTCAGAGATTTGTGCCCGCACGTCCCATCCCAGCGCGGTTGTTGCAGGGAGGCTGAGAGCTGGAGCCAGTGTGGAGGAGGGAGACAGAGGCCCGAGCTGACGGCTGCTTCTCCTTTTCCATCGTGCAGGCACCTGACGGCACGGGAAGCCTGTCTGCCTTCCTCTGAGGGGTCTGACAAGTGTAATCACACAGTCTAGCAGTGACACTAAAGAGTCCCTGGGTACCAGATCTGTCGCTGGCTGCGAGCAGGGCTGGCTGCAGGCTATGCCTCCAGAAGACACCTGCAGGAGGTTTCCACCTGACTCCCAGCCACCTTCCCCCTGCCGGTCCCCCCGCCCTCTGGGGCTGGGCTGGCCAGACTGCCTGGGGGCGGCTGCATGGGGCCTGGGCACTCTGAGCTCTCACGACCCGTTTCTGGAAAACCTAGCCAGAAAGACTGCTGAGAGGTGTTGTGGAGGGCCTGGGACTGGTGGAGTGCTGTCTGGGT
The DNA here is from genome assembly GCF_011762595.2 of Tursiops truncatus. Taxonomy (NCBI): domain Eukaryota; kingdom Metazoa; phylum Chordata; class Mammalia; order Artiodactyla; family Delphinidae; genus Tursiops; species Tursiops truncatus. The sequence goes on from NC_047034.1 coordinate 154,180,476, forward strand.
CCCCTGGGGGTCCTGGGCAAGTGTGGGAGGGACAGACACTCAGGGCAGAGGCAGCTGTGTGTTTCTTTCCCCTAGTAAGTCAGGAAAGACGCAGTGTGGTCCTGGGATGAAATCACCTCGGGGAGGAATCACCCCCAACCCCTCGTCCCTGCTCCTCATGGCCAGTCAAAGACCTTGTTTTTTATTTTCCTGGGCAAACAGAAGTGAACGTCACACACTCCCACCACCACCTCCACAGAGCTCCCTGTGCCCACGTGGTCTGGTCCTCTGTCCTGTGACTACAGAGGAGCCACCCAGCTCCAGTACAAAGCCAGTCCCTGCACTTGTCCACTGGACTTCACCCCTTTGAACCTGCTGGTGGACATGGCACTGTAGCTGTCCTCAGCTTTTCCCATCACCACTGGATCATTCCCGTCATAAATACGGTACTCTAATTATATACCCGATCTTTAAAAACACTTCTCTTGACCTCACCCTCCCCGACAGCTCCAGGCCCATTTCTCTCTCTCCTATTGCAGCGAAGCCCCAGAAAGGGTGTCAGTGCTTGTTGGGTCCAAGCCTGTTATTCAATTTCTCTCTTGAACCCATCCCACCAGAACTGCTGCGAGGACCTCCAAACCCAGCGGTCAGTCCTCCACCCTCGGCAGCAGCAGGTGACACGTCGGCCACGTCCTCTCCCTTAAAGCCCTTTCTTCACATGGTTTCCTCCGCTGGCTGTTCCTCAGTCCCCCCTACAGGTTCCTCACCATTTCCCAGCCCCTGAACATCAAGGGGTCTCAGGGTTCAGGCTTCAGACCACTCTTCTTCCCTGTCTATACCTAGTCCCTGCATGATTCTTTCCAGGACATTCCGTCTACCCTCCAGTGGCTTCCCCAGGTCACTCATTTAAATCCAAAGTCCCTACTGCAGCCCACAGACACATGTGATCAAGCCCTTCTGTGTCATCTCAGGCACACCTGATCAAGTCCCTCTGATGTCATCGCCAAACAAATTGTTAAATGAACAAATGGGTGGGCAGCGGGAGAGACAGTGCTCATGGCCAAGCCAGCATCGCCATCCTTTCCTCCCCAGGCCGATCTGCCTCACGCTCCCTGCCCCAAAAGATCTTCTTAGCCCCTTCCCTGTCCTTCATGAGATCCACCTGACAACCAGCCCAGGCCCTGCTGGTTTCCCCAGTACTTGGCTACCCCCTTTTTCCATCTTCCTTTGCAAGGCAGCCATGGGAGCTGCTGATGGTTTCTGGAGCAGGCCAGGCTTTTTCATACCCCTGCACCTTGGCACCTGCCAGTCTGCCTGGAACTTCCTTGTTATCCTTCACCCTGCTTGTACTATTCTTCCTTCAAGACCCAACTCAGGTGTCATCTCCTTCAGGACTACTTCCCTGCAGCACCAAACTAAGGAGTGCACCAGCTGAGCTGCTGCCCAGGGCACATCTTTTAAGAGGCCCTCAGTCATCACTGAAACTTACAGACCTGAAGGAAATTTTGTTTAGCAGAACTCCTCTCAGACAGAGTCCTGGGAGATGTCCTTTGATAAGCAGCTGGGGGTATGGATGTTGATGGGGAGCAAGACCCTCAAAAAGAAAGAAGGAGAGTGGGAGGGTCTGTTACCTTTTGGGCTTTTGTTTTGAGAGGTAGGATGCAAATGTGGGGGCAGAGCTGAATTGCTCAGGACCTAAGGGACAGGCTGAGCCTCTTATCAAAACAGATGAAGATATTGGTTAGAATAGGCACCGGATTGTGTCTTCCTGGGCGGGGGCTCTTGTGGGTGTTCACTGGGCTCTGCTTGCTCCCCAGTCTGGGTTAGAAGCCCCCAGTTCTCTACTCACTTAGCATCTTCTATCCCAGCAAGAACTGCCATGCACAGTGAATTTCTGTATCCCTCCCCTAGACTGTGGTCTCTTGGAGGGTGAGGTATGTGTTGTTTCTATCTTTATGACCCTAGCTATTAGCATATGACTGCCATCCAGTAGGTATTTAATGAATGTTTATTGATTGAATGGCTGGAGTTTCCCCTTTTCATCCCCATGTACACAGGCTGATTGCTTCCCATGCCTGAGACTCGAGAGTTGGAATCATTCTGAGCTCACTGTGTCATCCGCTTGTGGGTATACAGATTAGATCATGAATATGTCATAGGATGTTTAGGGAACACTAGAGGATGAACTGGGCTCAGGTTCAGGAAACACAGGGTTCTCTTCACTATGTGGTCCTGAGATGGTCATTTTCCTCTAAGGATCTATCTTTCCATGAGAAAGAAGTTGGAGTAATGGATATTAAAAGCCTTTCTCACTCTGAGAGGAGCTATGGGGGTAGGGGAGTGCTCCTGAGATTTGGAGTCAAAAGAACTGACTCATCCTCTGCAAACCTGTTTCCCCATCTCTGAAATGGAGGTGGTTGAACAACCTAACAGATGTGAACGTGCTCGGAAAGCTACATGGGACTGTGTCCACGGCAAGGGTTGCAGACAAAGTTGCTATGTGTGAGCGTCCCCGATGTCTAGCAGCCACCATCTGCCTTGTAATCTAACCCTGATTCACATCCCTAAAGACCTTGGGGACCTTCATTCATACTCTCATTCTGTCCTCTACCTTCTCATTCATTCAACACTTTTATTGGATGCCCACTATGTGTCAGGCCGAGGCTGCAACTGTACAAAATAGAACAAAACTAGGTATAACTCCAGCCCTTAGGAGCGAGTGGTCTCGTGGGTGGCAATGGCTATGACCATTTACTGATGCTCTGTGCCAGGCACTGAGTTAGGGGCTTCCACCGTGATGAGCTCATTTCATCCTCACATATTACTGTCTCCATTTCGTAGATGTGGAGGCTAAGAGCCGAAGGGCTAAGTTACTTGCCCAGCTAGAAATGGCAGAGATAGGATGGGAATCCAGGTCGTTTGGTTTAAGAGCCTGAGCAGCCCCCCACCCCTGCCCCATTAAGCTGTACCACCTTGCTGGGCCCATGTTCACACGTAGTTGCTAATGATGGAGGGGTACGTGACACCTGCCTAGAGCTCATATCCGCTCCCCCTCCACACATAGAGGGAGTGAGGAGGTCCCGGCCCAGCCCAGAGGCAGACATCACCTGGGGCCTCCTATGGGACCAGACTTACGGAGCCCTTGGACATCCACTCACCTGGATGAATGGCCCAGGACACAGAGTGAGAGGACCTGGGGCTGTGCCCTTCCTATGCTCCCACAGGTGGGGAGAAGCAGCCCCCTGCACCCCCTCCGCTTCTGCCGTTCCCTTTGTTCTTGCTCCCAAGTCACAAGGTGACAGCCTGCTCCTCCTTCCTGAGAAAGCTGTCATCTGAGTCAACACAGGGGTCTCTGTCAGAGCTGCTCAGAGGAGGATCTAGAAAAACCCTGCCACTGTGGAGCCAGAGCCTGCGGGGCTTGACATCTATGAAAGGGGTTTTGGACAAACACCTCACACCCTCGGACTCTCTACTGATGACAGCAAGAGTCTCCCAGAGATGGAAGGGGGCTAAGACAGCATTTAATTCTCACTGTTGTCTCCTATAAGCCCTTCTGTGGGTGTTGGTGTTTGAATATGTGCAGAAGAGTGTCCAAGTGTGCAGGTGCATGCACGTGTATTCACGGGGCTGTCTGGATGCAAGTCTCTGCTCCTCTGTGTGCATGTGTCTTCCTGGATGTGTCTGTTGGTTAGCTCTTGCTGCATAAGAGATCACACTATTTATCACCACCCAGGCGTCTGTGGATTGTCTGGGCTTGGCTGAATCAGGCTGGGCTCTGCTGGAGTGGCTCTGCTGCACGTCTCTCACCCTCCTGCTGGGACCCACAAGCTAGACCAGGCGTGTTCTTTTCATGGTGTTGACATAAGGGCCAGAGTGGAAACAAGTGGAAACACATGAGGCCTCTTAAAGCCTCGCCTTGGAACTGGCACTCCATCACCTCTGCCTTATTCTATTGGCCAAAGCAAGTCACATGACTGAATGCAAAGTTAAGGGCAGGGAAGTATACTCTGCTCCTCTCAGTGGGAATCACCAAAAAGTCACATGGCAAAGGATGGGAATCCAGGGAGGGTCAATATTTTGTGTCGCCATCATAGGCACGCATATATGTTTGCATATGCTTATGCACATGTGGGCAGGGTGTTTGTGCATGTGCATGAAGGCGTATAGCTCTAAGTGTGCACAGGTACCGTTTCACATGTATGCAAATGTGTGTGTAGCTGTGTACATGCATGGAATGTCAAGCTGACCATGTACCTGCGTTTCTTTGTGTGTGTCTGCATAAGAGCATCCCTCAGACACACACATACAGCACTCAGCCTGTCTATACCAGGAGAAAGAATGGACCGATCCTATAAAGTAAGCCAAACTCTCACCGAGATACCTGTGGGACCTTCCAGCGAGTCGCCTGCCAACTGCATGTGCTGAGGTAGATCTTGCCCTGTTAGTGGCCCTGGGAAAATTCACTGGTCAGTTTTCTTGTAGTCTATTATTACCCAGATGTCTGTGTGTTCCAAACAATTGTTTTTAAATTGCTTCATTAGTCTGTCTCGGCAGACCAAATCCTGCTACACTTGGCTGGCTCAGATTCTCTGGAACAGGGCTGGTGGGAGCTGGGCAGGTAGCTTGCTTGCTAATGTACCTCCTAGAAGGGGGTGCAACAGGGGGTACCCCCAGAGGAGATGTGGAGGAGGTGCCCCACCCCCCTAACAGAAGTGACAGCTTTGGAAGGCATGAACGCTGGAGGAAGAGCGAGCTGGTTTCAAGTCCAGAATCCGCCTTTTACAGACTGCATGACCTTGTGTAAGCTCCCTGAGCCTCAGTTTCCCCTTCTGCCCAATGGAGTCATTGTCCCACTATTGTGGGTGAGTGTGAGGATGGAGGGAGGCGCTGCAGTGTCTGGCTTACCTGGCCAGTGCCTGGAACATGGGTGGTCCCTTCCCTCTTTTTCCACAAAGAGCCTCTGACCTCTCTGCAGAGGCCGGGCCACCATCAGGGTTGAGTAATTAGGTAGATGGCATCAGTGGCCCCTCAGGTGAGTCACTGATATTCCAGGTGACTTTACCCGAGGACCCACATCTAACAGACCCTTCTGTCCCCAAGAACAACCCTGAAGGCAAAGGTCAGGACACAGGACCTAAAGTCGCATTTCCTGGGCTCAGATCCCTGCTCCCCACTCACCAGCGGCATCCCGTGGGCTAGCTGCCTAGCTTCCCCAAAGCCTGGGGTGTTCCTCTGAAAGCAGGGATAGTAAGAGTTCCCAACTCACAGCGTATGTTTTCTGCACAATCGAAGCTCCTCCCTGTGATCTCGTAACTCCATCTCCCTCTCTGGGATGGAAATCATCCTGGAGGTCTTACCCATGTCCCTGCCCCCCTAGCCAGAGGGTCTTGAAGACAGACTCTTCTCTCAGTGACTCAGGGTCAGTGTTGGTGCCCACCATACTGTGCAGGGAGCCACGCGGGGCTGGGCTATACTGTTTCCTCCTCTTCTTAGCTGTCACTCCTGCAGCCAAGGCGCTACAGACGGGCTCCCGCAGCCCTGCTTCTCATCCACCATGGACACGTTTTCTGTTAAGGGCCACATAAGAAATATCTTAAACTCTGAGGGCCAACTATGATCTCTGACACATATTTGTTGTTTGTTTCAACCCTTTAAACATGGAAAAACCATTCTGAGCTTGACAGTCACTCCAAAACAGGCTGGATGTGGCCCTTGGGGTGTCGTTTGCTGACCCCTGGAGAGACAAGTAAACACACTACGTTAAAAATGTATGTTGAACAAATGTTCCCAAGCCTGCGAATGAGAGCACAGCATGGCTCTAGGTCAGGAATTTCAGGTACTTGAAGGCCTTTTCCCCTCATCCTAGTCAGAGGTTGTGTTCCCGAGGCTTCTGGACTCCTGTCCTTTTCTTTAGCGTGCTACGATTGCCCCCCCCACCCCCGCCTCCAACCCCCCCTCCCCCATCCCCAGCGTTCGTTCCTTCAGCAGCGATTACCTCCAAGGCTAAGGCGAGGTCCAGGTGCCTCCCTGTAACTGGTGTTATTTATTTTTCAAAAAACCTTACGGGGTGGAAATTCTCATGCCCGTTTTAAACAGGGGGTCAGAGCTGACATGACAACTCTGGTCACTTGGCTCCAAAGCCATTACAACAGAGAGGACCCTGCAGGAGGATTTGGAGGGGACACGAAGAAAGAGCCGGGTGGGAAGGGAGGAGGAAGGGAAAGCGCGGGCTCTCTTTCAACCCCTGTCCTATATTATAAAACTGACTGAATAGCACTGTGAGTTTTTGGAATGTGTTTTTAAATTTCTTTTGGTAAAAGATGATATGCATTCATTCTTTATACAAATCAGTCACAGAAATGAACTAAGAAGAAAGAAAAATCACCCCAAATTCTACTCCCAGAAACAACCCCTAGTACCATTTTTTTTTTCTTAAAGGTCTGTATTTGAACTTCTGTGAATCCAAACTGCCTCAGCAGTGACTGTTCTGATTTTCACCACGTTTAGGACACGAAAACGCCCATGGGTCTGGGGCCATGGGGGACTTCATAAGAACTAAAATTTAATTTTAATAGGAGGCAAAAGGAAAACTAGTGCTTTCACAATGGCTTGTATCTGGCTCTCATTAAATAATGCTTCTTTTCTATCTGTTTGTTCAGCACGTATGTTGTGACGGCAAGAAAGATTTTTGCTCTGTTTGTTCGATCTTAAAAGAAAATCTCCGTAGATGTTCCACTTGTCACTTATTACAAGAGACAGCCTTTCGGCGCCCTCAGTTAATGCGACTGAAAGTGAAGGATCTACGGCAGTATCTCATTCTTAGAAACATACCGATCGATACCTGTCGAGAGAAAGAAGACTTGGTAGATCTGGTACTGTGTCACCGTGGGCTGGGCTCTGAGGACAACCTGGACACGAGCAGTCTGAATTCCTCAAGGTCCCAGACTTCTAGCTTTTTTACACATTCATTTTTTTCAAACTATACAGCCCCATCTGCTACCATGTCTTCCTTTCAGGGAGAGCTTATGGGTGGAGACCGGCCGGACCTTAGGATCTGGATTACTGGCACAGGTACGAGGGTGTAACTACCCTGAGGGCCTGGCGTGTCGTCTGCTTTCGGCCAATGTGGAGGGGGCTTTAGGGCTGAAGACTCCTTGCTGAGCTGGGGTTCCACGTGCTGCTGAACCCTGCACTTGCAGGCTCTCCTGATGGGAGGCTCCAAGCTCAGATGCTGCTCAGTTTTTGCAGGAGTTTTTCTTCCACTTGCCCAAACTGGACACTCACAGACATTTCGGCTATGAACTGCTCACAGCCTTCCTTGGTAACTTGCTTGCAGTACCGCAGGTCAGTATGACAGATATTCCCACACCGTTTGAAGGACAGGCACTGGTCAGTGACCTTATTGCAGTCTGACAGGTTGATTTCGGTTAAGGAGTCTCGGGTGGTGGTGCCCACAGTGGTGAGCAGGTTGAGGGACTGGGTAGTCACGTGGTTACAGTGACTAAGGTGGAGCTTGGAGAGCAGGGGCATGTGGCGAAGGATAAGCTGCAGGGAGGCGTCTGTGATGTCCAGGCCGGCCAGATGCAGCTCCACAATATTCCGGAGCTTATCCCGATGGTCCATCTGACCTGGCCTGTTATCTGTAGGCGGGGACAGGAGATCCCGCATCTGGGCATCCTTTAGTCCTTCTACCCACTGGACCTCCAGGGTCCGGAGCAGCGGACAACTGGAGCTACAGAGGGCTGAGGCTGCGATCCATGAGCAGCCTGACAGCACCAGTTCTCGGAGCCCAGGCAAGCGGTTGATGAGCCAGCTCGGCTGTTTCTTGGAGATATTGGTCCAGCTGAGGTCCAGGGAGACAGGCTGTTGCCGGATGACGCCGCTCAGCATCAGGGGTGTGATGGACTTGCAGCGGTTCAGGTCGATGCGGGTCCGTAACCGCTTATCACAGCACTAGCGGTTCCAGGTCCTGCAGACCCGCATGCAGACACACAGGTCTTGGTGGCTGGGGTAGCTGAAGACGGTCCTCCACACCTCCCTGTGCACAATGTGGGCCGCCCTATCGTCCAGGGGCAGCGAGTCGGGCGGGGGGGCTGACGGGGATCACATGTCGCTCCATCTGGATGCACTTGGGCGGGGACACGGAGGGAGGGGCCGGAAGATGACTCGGGGCGGGCTGTGCAGGCCGGGCCCCAGCTGGGCCCCTTTGCTGAAGCAGAGAGGGCGCTCACAGAGGCCCAGGGGCCGCTTGGGCTCCTCGTTCTCGCTCTCAGGCTCCGACTTGATGGGCTGGTGGTTCTCGCGGGCCAGGCTGCTCTCCGTCTTCTGGATCTCCTGGTTGAGCTCCTTGCTCGGCTCCTTGTTGGGGAGTCGCCGCTTCCGGCGCATCTTCACCTTCCTCTTCTCCTCGGGGCCCTCCGTCCCCTCTGTGCTGGGGCCGCGGTGGGGGAGCTGGAGCGGGAGTGGTTGCTCTCCGTCGTCTTGGGGAGCGCCTCGGGCAGGTCGTCCTCCGGCTCCTGCTTGAAGCGCCTGAGAGGCCTGTTGGCCAGAGCCATTCGGTCCTCAGCGTTCTTCCAGGACCACCGCTTTTTCCTGAAAAGCTTATCTTCTTTGCCGGGTTTTAGCTGCTGCAGGAAGTAAGTGAGACTGGATCTCCACCAGGGGCTGAGGCTGCTGCCTAGAGGGGGCCTCGGGGAGAGGTGAGAGGAGGAACCGGGGGACGTTTGAAGCGTGGAGGCTCGAGGCTCGCTTGCGTCCACTCAGCTCCTGGGGCTTCTCGTATTTCCGCTTCCTCCTCAGGTGCACATCGTCTGACTTTTGCCGCAGGATGCCGTCAGGGGGCACCTTCTCGGGGTGCTCGTCTGGCCTGCGCCGGGGCGCCTCTTCACACTCACTCCTCCACTTGGCAGGCTCCTGCCCCTCCTTGCTGTCCTGGTTCATCTTCTGCTCCTTGAGCAGGGAGCTGGGCAGGTTTGAGGCGTACTTGAAGCCGGGGCCACGCTTTTGTTTCCCGGTCTTGCTGGCGTGCTTACACTTTGGACACGCCCAGCAGTTTGGAAACTCCTCGTTGACCACGCCCTCTGACTCCTTAACCTTAAGGCATCCAGGGTGGATGATCTCGCTGCAGATGAGCGCCCCATGAGCGTAAGGTTAAACTTGCCTTCTTCCTCTCGCACTGTGTCCTCTTTTCCTGCCTCGCCACACACTAGACACACGGCGGTGTGGGGCAGCACAGGCGCGATGCGCCGCCGCATGAAGCAGCTCTGCGGCATCCGCCCGGGGCCGCCGAACTTCTTCATGTCCTTGCAGAAGTGGCGCTCTCCACACTCCGTCCGCAGGCAGGCCTCGCACTTGCGGCATCGCGTCCGGCGCCGGCGCCGGCGAGCTCCCGCCGTGGTCCGGTTGGCGGCCAACTTCACCGCGGAGGCGGGGCCCAGCTTCCCCTTGGGCCGACCTACGACCCGGTTCTGGTCCGGCTCCGATTCATAGTCGTCGTCCTCGGCGCTTACGGACATGGCCATGGCTCATGGTGGGCCCAGGCTCGCGCGCGCTGACATGGCTGGAGCAGGGCCGCCGCCGCCGCCACCGCCCGCCCGGAGCAGGCTCGGCTCGCCCTGGCTCGGGCTCAGGCTCCCTAGTACCATTTTGGTGAACATTTTCAGACACCTCTGTCTGATTGTAAACACATATATACACGGCTTTAAATGAACAGGAGCAGACTCCACATGCTGTTGTGTAAAGTCCTTTTTTTCCTCCCAACAATATGTTGTGGACATCTTTCCATGCCAATGAAAACAAAGCAACAGCAGTTGCTGATATTCTAACACATGTACGAACGGGAGCTTTAAATGCGAAAGAGGCATTGGGTCCCCTGGCTCCCAAAGTGGGTGTTAGTGGGACAATGCTCAGATGGCAGCCTGGGGGGCCTGAGCCATGACACCATGGCTGCCAGGGCCAGGGGTGTCAGACTCACCCCATCATAGATCAAGTCACACCAGGTGGACTCCTGCAAAATCAGGCTCTGGAGAGCAGCCTCGAGCGGGGCTATTGGAGAGAATCAGTGGCCCCAACTCACTCCCAGAAAGGCACTGCCATCCTCACAGACCCCGCTCTCCCGGGGTTTCTTTCTGAGGTGCCCCAGTATGGCGTGGCAGTCATCTCCATTTTATGCAGCAGCAACGATATTCCAAACATGCATGACAGAAAAATGAAGCCAATTATTCCTTGAGAGAGTATGGTGAGTGACTAAGCACAACTCACTGATTTTGTGATCCTGGGCAAGTTGGTAAAAATTCTCTCAATGCAGTTTCCCCATCTGTAAACTGGGGATAATCGTAGTCCCTAAATCACAGAGCTGTTGAGAGGATTAAATGAGATCATTGAAACCAGCTCTGAATACACTGTCTGGTGTTCAGTCAATGTCAGTTCCCCTCCCACCTCAACATCCCCACCTCCTCCTCTTCATCCTTTCTGGAGAGACCTGCAGCTTGTTTCTGACACCAGCCTAGACAAACAAGGGATGGAGAAGAGGCTCTCCATTGAGGGATGGGCTCTCCAAGGAATGGCTGGGGGTCCTGGGGGTCAGACAGGAGAAGACTTGGGGTGGTGATCTTGGTTTTCTGATCCCTGCAGGGAGCAAATGAACAAGGGAGGGATGAAGGACTCAGGATTAGACCTCTGTCAATGGGGGAAGATGCTGGGACACCCAGGATGGGTCAGTAAGAGCAGAAGTTTCTAATAGGAGAGCTTCAATGTGCTACCTCGAGGGGTAATAAGCGCCCCATCACTGCCCATTGCTGTAGGCACTCGGGCGGAGATGACCCGAGAGAAATCTTTCCAGGTCTGAGCCTATGAGAACAGAGGTCAGCCTGTGGTTGCTCGCCAGCCTGATGGGAGGCAGAGGGTACAGAGGGGCGAAGGTAGTGCTTCTCACCTGCTCTTCCAGGGGAAGGCTGGCCCCAGCTGCTGCCTCTGCGATTTGCATTCAGCCCTTGTCTGTGACGAGCTCTGCACGCAGCAGTCTGCTCCCAGAGATGTGCTATTTTAAGTGCTTCCCCTCCGCCCCTAAGGGTGCCATGTGTTTATCTTGCTTTCCAGTTAAAAGGGAAAATCAATTTCACTCTTACCTTAGGAAGGTTTGGGGTGGGGGCCGTCGGGTGGCTTCATTTCATTAAAATGAAAGTGTGGGGTGGGGGGCAGGAAGGGCTGCAGAGTCCCACCCCTGCGGCCAGTTACGAATAAACAATAGCCTGGGTCCACAGCCTGTTCCTCCCCCCTCAGCCCAGATTGTAGGGCCACAGGAGGCCAAGGGTTGACCTGTGATGGGCGACAGGACTGTGGGATAGAGGGGGCGAGAGAGGAGCCCAGCTCATCACTGCTGTGTGTGTGTGCACGTGCACATACGTGTGCGTGTGTGTGAGAGAGAGAGATGGGGGAGAAAAAGAGGGAGGAATGGGAGAGAGAGGTGTCTTGGGCTTTTGTTTCCCTGAATGCCCATTTAGAGAATAAACTCAACATTTATTGAACACCTATGTGCATTCCAGGGGCTGTACTAGGCACAGAGAATCTGGCAGTGAACAATTCGCAGTCTCTGCCCTTAAAAAGCTGTTCAGCAGAGAAGAAAGGAGGCCAGTAACTGCTAAGCTCCTAATATGTGACATCCTGGTATTCAGAATTATCTCATTTAATCCTCGGGTCATGATTACCTCTCCATTCAATGTAGGAAAATTGAGCTGCGTGTTCCCTGGGGAGGACGAGAGTCTCTCATTTATGGCTATAGTTCCAGCCTCTGGAATAGTGTCTGGCTGGCACGTGGTGCTGATGCTGATAGAACGAGAGAAGACGGGTGGAGTAATTCCTTTGTAGAGGAACAGAGCAAACGCTGTACATGTCACTTCTTTTATTCTTATACCTGCCTGAGGAGGTGGTTCCTGTCAGCCTCTTTCACAGATGAGGAAACTGAGGCTCAGACAGATGAATTTCCTGGCCCAAGGTCACACAGCTGCAGAGGCTGGATTCTGAGGGCCACTGCTCCAGGCAGCCTAGTCTGTCCCATAGATGAGGGAGAAATACAGTTCTGGGGTGGATGCTTAGTCAATCCTTTCCCAGCACTCTGAGGATCACACGGGGAACAAGAGTTAGTTAGGATTGCTGCTGGGGGGATACTAGGGGTCTGGGCTGGAGGGGTAATAGCTGTTGAATGTGAATAGTCAGCGCTGCCATTGAATTTGGACCTCCAGGCCCTGAGTCAGGTTTCTACACCTCTCTGCAAGAGGAAAGGGGTGTGTGTGTGCATGCGTGCACGTGTGTGTGTGTATGACTTGAGTTAGTCTAAGTATATATGTATGCATGCATGGGTGTGGCATGGCTCTGAGCTCTAGTCGCCATTTTCTTGGATGGACATGGCTCTGACTTAGGTTCTGGGTCTTGGCTGGGCTGTTTCAGGCTCAACTGGGCTAGGCTGAGTCTGACCACCCTCCTTGCCCTCCCCTTTTATAGCTGCCCCCTTGGTGGTCTGCATATCTACTATCAATCTTCTCAGAAGTTACCAGGGAATCCCAGCTCCAGCCCTCAGTCCAAGGAGCTGCTCAGACCCTCCTGCTCTGAGGCCTGAGGCAGCCACATCCACCTCTCCTTCTATAGGGCAGGAGGTGTCTGATCTATAAGAGAAGGATCAATCTCTCCTGTCTCTGGAAATGTTCAATGAGAAGAGCCTTTGGAGTTGAAGGTTTAGAGAAAGGGGAGATGGAAGACTAGAAGTGGAGAATTCCTACAGAGCTGTCAACCTGCAGTGAAATGTGGGTAGTAAATCTGCCTTTACAGCCATCCTTCCCCAAGACCACCCACCCCAGGGGCTTCAGAGGAAGCAGACTGAAGGCTGCTGGGATAAAAGCTTGGGTTTGGCTGACCACTTTTTTCCCCTATCCATCCACATATTTAACTAATACTTAATGAAAATCCTTAGGTTCCAAGCTATTTAAATAATCTCCCTACCTTCCATGTGAATCACACCTCCATGCATTGGGTTGATGAAGGGCACAGCCATAAATCAGACGAGGTTCCTGTCTTCAAGGAACTTACAATCCAAAGGGAATCAGACATGGAAACAGTCAACGAGGCAGATGCTCCGATGGAGACATGAGGAAAAAGCGGGAGTGAATACGTGGGGACAATTTGTTCTGATAGAGGACTTCAGGGCAAGGCTTACCGAGGAAGTGGTGTTTGAGCTGCCCCTGATATGATGGGCAGGGAGTTAAAAGCTGCCAAAGCAGGTAAGGAGTGAGCCAGCGTAGGGAAACCACCTTGAAAGATGTTCAGTGACCTGATGTGCATGGTGGTCTAGGGGCTGTGAGTGTGCTCGATTGGGGAAGGGTGGGGCTGGAATATGCCCAGAACCACAGTATCCTGAGGCCACTGTGGGTTCAGTACTCTGCTAGAGACTTCACAACTCTCCTTTTATCCTCATGGCTATCTTTCAAGGTCAGCATGATATCCCGAATTTATAGGTAAGGTACCTGAGGCCCAAAGTGGACAAGTGATTTGTCCAAGATCAGACAGTAAGTGGCAGAGCTGGGATTCGAACCTGAGTCTATATGACCCCAGAGGTGGTGCAGCCAGAAATGACAGGCTTAGGCATTTGGGGTTTATGATGGAGGCAGTGGTGTGGTGGGGCTTGAGGTCTTGAAGATTTTTGAGGAGAAGAATAGAAGAGCCTCAACTATTGCCTTAAGAAGATCATCTTAGGTAGAGGAGCTTCAAGATGGCGGAAGAGTAAGACACAGAGATCACCTTCCTCCCCACAAATACATCAGAAATACATCTACATGTGGAACAAATCCTACAGAACACCTACTGAATGCTGACAGGAGACCTCAGACCTCCCAAAAGGCTCTTGGTGCTCCAGCCGGGTGTCAGGGCAGTGCCACTGAGGTGGGAGAGCCAAGTTCAGGACACTGGTCCACAAGAGACCTCCCAGCTCCACGTAATATCAAACGGCAAAAATCTCCCAGAGATCTCCATCTCAATGCCAAAACCCAGCTCCACTCAACGACCAGCAAGCTACAGTGCTGGACACCCTATGCCAAAGAACTAGCAAGACAGGAACACAACCCCATCCAGAGCACAGAGGCTGCCTAAAATCATAATAAGGCCACAGACACCCCAAAACACACCACCAGATGTGGACCTGCCCACCAGAGAGACAAGATCCAGCCTCATCTACCAGAATACAGTCACTAGTCCCCTCCACCAGGAAGCCTACACAACACACTGAACCAACCTTAGCCACTGGGGACAGACACCAAAAACAATGGAAACTACGAATCTGCAGCCTGTGAAAAGGAGACCCCAAACACAGTAAGTTAAGCAAAATGAGAAGACAGAGAAACACACAGCAGATGAAGGAGCAAGGCAAAAACCCACCAGACCTAACAAATGAAGAGAAAATAGGCAGTCAACCTGAAAAAGAATTCAGAATAATAATAGTAAAGATGATCCAAAATCTTGGAAATAGAATGGAGAAAATACAAGAAACCTTTACCAAGGACCTAGAAGAACTAAAGAGTAAACAAACAGAGATGAACAACACAGCAAATGCAATTAAAAATTCTCTAGAAGGGATCAATAGCAGAAAAACTGAAGCAGAAGAACGGATAAGTGACCTGGAAGATAAAATAATGGAAATAAGTACTGCAGAGCAGAATGAAGAAAAAAGAATGAAAAGAATTGAGGACAGTCTCAGAGACCTCTGGGACAACATTAAATGCACCAACATTCGAATTATAGGGGTTCCAGAAGAAGAAGAGAAAAAGAAAGGGACTGAGAAAATATTTGAAGAGATTATAGTTGAAAACTTCCCTAATATGGGAAAGGAAATAGTTAATCAAGTCCAGGAAGAACAGAGAGTCCCATACAGGATAAATCCAAGGAGAAACACGGCAAGACACATATTAATCAAACTATCAAAAATTAAATACAAAGAACAAATATTAAAAACAGCAAGGGAAAAACAACAAGTAACACATAAGGGAATCCCATAAGGTTAACAGCTGATCTTTCAGCAGAAACTCTGCAAGCCAGAAGGGAGTGGTAAGACATATTTAAAGTGATGAAAGAGAAAAACCTACAATCAAGATTACTCTACCCAGCAAGGATCTCATTCAGATTTGACAGAGAAATTAAAAGCTTTACAGGGCTTCCCTGGTGGTGCAGTGGTTGAGAGTCCGCCTGCCAATGCAGGGGACACGGGTTCGTGCCCTGGTCTGGGAAGATCCCACATGCCGCGGAGCGGCTCGGCCCGTGAGCCATGGCCACTGAGCCTGCGCGTCCGGAGTCTGTGCTCCGCAATGGAAGAGGCCACAACAGTGAGAGGCCTGCATACCGAAAAAAAAAAAAAAAA
The DNA here is from genome assembly GCF_011762595.2 of Tursiops truncatus. Taxonomy (NCBI): domain Eukaryota; kingdom Metazoa; phylum Chordata; class Mammalia; order Artiodactyla; family Delphinidae; genus Tursiops; species Tursiops truncatus. The sequence continues at coordinate 154,195,852 of NC_047034.1, forward strand.
AAAAAAAAAGCTCTACAGACAAGCAAAAGCTAAGAGAATTCAGCACCACCAAACTAGCTTTACAACAAATGCTAAAGGAACTTCTCTAGGCAGGAAATACAAGAGAAGGAAAAGACCTACAATAATAAACACAAAACAATTAAGAAAATGGTAATAGGAACATACATATCGATAATTATCTTAAATGTAAATGGATTAAATGCTCCAACCAAAAGACATAGACTGGCTGAATGGATACAAAAACAAGACCTGTATATATGCTGTCTACAAGAGACCGACTTCAGACCTAGGGACACATACAGACTGAAAGTGAGGGGATGAAAAAAGATATTCCATGCAAATGGAAACCAAAAGAAAGCTGGAGTAGCAATTCTCATATCAGACAAAATAGACTTTAAAACAAAGACTATTATAAGAGACAAAGAAGGACACTACATAATGATCAAGGGATCAATCCAAGAAGAAGATATAACAATTGTACATATTTATGCACCCAACATAGGAGCACCTCAATATATAAGGCAAGTGCTAACAGCCATAAAAGGGGAAATTGACAGTACCACAATCATAGTAGGGGACTTTAACACCCCACTTTCACCAATGGACAGATCATTCAAAATGAAAATAAATAAGGAAACACAAGCTTTAAATGATACATTAAACAAGATGGACTTAATTGATATTTATAGGACATTCCTTCCAGAAACAGCAGAATACACATTCTTCTCAAGTGCTCATGGAACATTCTCCAGAATAGATCATATCTTGGGTCACAAATCAAGCCTTGCTAAATTTAAGAAAATTGAAATTGTATCAAGTATCTTTTCTGACCACAACGCTATGAGACTAGATATCAATTACAGGAAAAAATCTGTAAGAAATACAAACACATGGAGGCTAAACAACACACTACTTAATAACCAAGAGATCACTGAAGAAATCAAAGAGGAAATAAAAAAATACCTAGAAACAATGACAGTGAAAACACAACGACCCAAAACCTATGGGATGCAGCAAAAGCAGTTCTAAGAGGGAAGTTTATAGCTATACAAGGCTACCTTAGGAAACAAGAAACATCTCAAATAAACAACCTAACCTTACACCTAAAGCAATTAGAGAAAGAAGAACAAAAACCCCCAAAGTTAGTAGAAGGAAAGAAATCATAAAGATCAGATCAGAAACAAATGAAAAAGAAATGAAGGAAATGATAGCAAAGATCAATAAAACTAAAAGCTGGTTCTTTGAGAAGATAAACAAAATTGATAAACCATTAGCCAGACTTATCAAGAAAAAAAGGGAGAAGACTCAAATCAATAGAATTAGAAATGAAAAAGCAGAAGTAACAACTGACACTGCAGAAATACAAAGGATCATGAAAGATTACTACAAGCAACTATATGCCAATAAAATGGACAACCTGGAAAAATGGACAAATTCTTAGAAAAGCACAACCTTCCGAGACTGAATCAGGAAGAAATAGAAAATATGAACAGACCAATCACAAGCACTGAAATTGAAACTGTGATTAAAAATCTTCCAACAAACAAAAGCCCAGGACCAGATGGCTTCACAGGCGAATTCTATCAAACATTTAGAGAAGAGCTAACACCTATCCTTCTCAAACTCTTCCAAAATGTAGCAGAGGGAGGAACACTCCCAAACTCATTCTATGAGGCCACCATCACTCTGATGCCAAAACCAGACAAAGATGTCACAAAGAAAGAAAACTACAGGTCAATATCACTGATGAACATAGGTGCAAAAATCCTCAACAAAATACTAGCAAACAGAATCCAACAGCACATTAAAACAATCATACATTATGATCAAGTGGGGTTTATCCCAAGAATGCAAGGATTCTTCAATATACGCAAATCAATCAACATGATACACCATATTAACAAATTGAAGGAGAAAAACCATATGATCATCTCAATAGAGGCAGAGACAGCTTTTGACAAAATTCAACACCCATTTATGATAAAAAACCCTCCAGAAAGTAGGCATAGAGGGAACTTTCCTCAACATAATAAAGACCATATATGACAAACCCACAGCCAGCATCGTCCTCAATGGTGAAAAACTGAAACCATTTCCACTAAGATCAGGAAGAAGACAAGGTTGCCCACTCACACCACTATTATTCAACATAGTTTTAGCCACAGCAATCAGAGAAGAAAAAGAAATAAAAGGAATCCAAATTGGAAAAGAAGAAGTAAAGCTGTCACTGTTTGCAGATGACATGATACTATACATATAGAATCCTAAAGATGCTACCAGAAAACTACTAGAGCTAATCAATGAATTTGGTAAAGTAGCAGGATACAAAATTAATACACAGAAATCTCTTGCATTCCTATACACTAATGATGAAAAATCTGAAAGTGAAATTAAGAAAACACTCCCATTTACCATTGCAAGAAAAAGAATAAAATATCTAGGAATAAACCTACCTAAGGAGACAAAAGACCTGTATGCAGAAAATTATAAGACACTGATGAAAGGAATGAAAGATGATACAAATTGATGGAGAGATATACCTTGTTCTTGGATTGGAAGAATAAACCTTGTGAAAATGACTGTACTACCCAAAGTAATGTATAGATTCAATGCAATCCCTATCAAACTACCACTGGCATTTTTCACAGAACTAGAAAAAAATTTCACAATTTGTATGGAAACACAAAAGACCCCGAATAGCCAAAGCAATCTTGAGAAAGAAAAATGGAGCTAGAGGAATCAGGCTCCCTGACTTCAGACTATACTACAAAGCTACAGTAGTCAAGACAGTATGGTACTGGCACAAAAACAGAAATATAGATCAATGGAACAGGATAGAAAGCACAGAGATAAACCCACACACATATGGTCATCTTATCTTTGATAAAGGAGGCAAGAATATACAGTGGAGAAAAGACAGCCTCTTCAATAAGTGGTGTTGGGAAAACTGGACAGCTACATGTAAAAGAATGATATTAGAACACTCCCTAACACCATACACAAAAATAAACTCAAAATGGATTAAAGACCTAAATGTAAGGCCAAACACCATCAAACTCTTAGAGGAAAACATGGGCAGAACACTCTATAACATAAATCACAGCAAGATCCTTTTTGACCCACCTCCTAGAGAAATGGAAATGAAAACAAAAATAAACGAATGGGACCTAATGAAACTTAAAAGCTTTTGCACAGCAAAGGAAACCATAAACAAGGCGAAAAGACAGCCCTAAGAATGGGAGAAAATATTTGCCAATGAAACAACTGACAAAGAATTAATCTCCAAAACATACAAGCAACTCATGTGGCTCAATATCAAAAAAACAAACAACCCAATCCAAAAATGGGCAGAAGACCTAAATAGACATTTCTCCAAAGAAGACATACAGATTGCCAACAAACATATGAAAGAATGCTCAACATCATTAATCATTAGAGAAATGCAAATCAAAACTACAATTAGATATCATCTCACACCTGTCAGAATGGCCATCATCAAAAACTCTACAAACAATAAATGCTGGAGAGGGTGTAGGGAAAAGGGAACCCTCTTATGCTGTTGGTGGGAATGTAAATTGATACAGCCACTATGGAGAACAGTATGGAGGTTCCTTAAAAAAACTACAAATAGAACTACCATACGACCCAGCAATCCCACTACTGGGCATATACCCTGAGAAAACCATAATTCAAAAAGAGTCATGTACCAAAATGTTCATTGCAGCTCTATTTGCAATAGCCAGGACATGGAAGCAACCTAAGTGTCCATCAGCAGATGAATGGATAAAGAAGATGTGGCACATATATACAATGGAGTATTACTCAGCCATAAAAAGGAACAAAACTGAGTTATTTGTAGTGAGGTGGATGGACCTAGAGACTGTCATACAGAGTGAAGTAAGTCAGAAAGAGAAAAACAAAAACCATATGCTAACACATATATATGGAATCTAAAAAAACAAAAAAGAAAACGGTCAGAAGAACCTAGGGGCAAGACAAGAATAAAGATGCAGACCTACTAGAGAATGGACTTGAGGATATGGGGAGGGGGAAGTGTAAGCTGGGACGAAGTAAGAGAGTGGCATGGACATATATACACTACCAAACGTAAAATAGATAGCTAGTGGGAAGTAGCCGCATGGCACAGGGAGATCAGCTAGGTGGTTTGTGACCACCTAGAGATGTGGGATAGGGAGGGTGGGAGGAAGGGAGATGCAAGAGGAAAGAGATATGGGGAATATGTATATGTATAACTGATTCATTTTGTTATAAAGCAGAAACTGACACTCCATTGTAAAGCAATTATACTCCAACAAAATGTTAGGAAAAAAAAAAAAGGAAGATCATCTTATAAGGATGGTGGAGGATGGAGGAGGTGGGAGAGCTGTCAGTGGATTACAAAATAGCCCAGGCTGGAGAGAAGGAGCAATGCTTGTAGAAATTTCCCCACCATCTCCCAGAACCCATGGGCAGGATAAGGCCATGTGGTCCACACTCCTGTGGACCTGACTTTGAGGCGTGAATCTCCTTGTAAACTACCTGGGCTTTGGGAATCCAATGAATGACTCCACCAGAATTCAAAATCACCTCAGCGTCCAATCACACTCCTCCAGCACAGGGGTGTTCATTTTATTCTGATTCTTGGATGCTTCTGACTGTTAAAAAAGTCTCCTTTTAGTTGAAATGAAACTTGCCTCTCTGCAGTCTCCACCCAATCAGTCCAATTCTCTCTCTTGGGACAAGAAAGAAAGGGTCTAATGCATATTTCATATGCCCAATCATCAGATACTCGATGACAATTCTCATGTCCTCCCAAACTCTTTTCATCTCTAGGCTATATAGTAATAATGGTAATAATGTGAATATTTATTGCGCCTTTCGTGTTCCGGGCACTGTGCTGAGAACTTTGCATATTCTGTCTCAGGGGTGGATCATGAGCAGCTTTGAAATGTCTTCATAAGGAGCTCCACTGTAATCCCAAAGGCATGAGGGCTTATTGCAGAATTTTAAGTAGAAGATAGGATATGTTAGGAAGACCACTCAGGTGGCCAGTGTGAAGAGTGCCCTGGGGAGGTGAGAATGAGGCAGGGAGGCTGTTGGAATAATCCAGGTGAGAAATGAGTAAGATCTAAACTTCAGTGGTGGTAAAGGGTATGGCAGATGAGATAATTTGAGAGACATTCAAGTGTTAAATCTATACAGCCTGGAAAGTAGCTGGACATGGGGAGTGAAGGAGAAAGAAGAAGCCAGGTTATCTCCAAATGTTTTGTCCCAGGTGGATTCTATGAGACAGAAAGTCTAAGAAGAGTATCTGGATCATTTGAGGGTGATGAGAAGGAGAGATTAGAAGGAGAAATTACTTTCAGCTTTGAACATATGGACTGTAGATGCCAGTGGGATACTATGCATTGATTTAGTTTATTCATTCATTCACTTAACAAGCCTTTATTGAGGATTAACTATGTACCATGCACTCTGCTAGGTGCTAAGGTTGTAAAACCTTGGTCACCTTTGTTCTTGAGGGGCTTTCTATCTAGTAGAGGGAAACAGATGTAAATTGTCAAGTGTAAAAAATTCGTATTGCAAGATTTCCTTCAGTAGATGAATGGATAAACTATGCTACATCCATACAATGGAGTATTACTCAGTGCTAAAAAGAAGTGAGCTATCGAGCCATGAAAAGACACAGAGGAACCTTACATGTATACTACATAGTGAAAGAAGCCAGTCTGAAAAGGCTACATACTGTATGATCCCAATGATTTGACATTCTGGAGAAGGCAAAACTATGGAGATAATAACAAGATCAGTGGTTGCCTGGAGTTAGGGGGGAGGGAGAAATGAATAGGTGGAGCACAGAGGAGTTTTAGGCAGTGAAACTATTCTGTATGATATTATAATGGTGGATGCATGTCATTATACATTTGTCAAAACCTTTAGAATGTACAACATCAATAGTGAATCCTAATGTAAACTATGGGCTTTGGGTGATAATGATTTGTCAATGTAGGTTCATCGATTGTAACAGATGCACTATTCTGGTGGGGGAGGTTGATATAGGGGAGGCGTGCATGTGTAGGGACAGTGGGTATATGGAAACTATCAGTACTTTCTACTTAATTTAGCAGTGAACCCAAAACTGCTCTAAAAATAGAGTCTATTCTAAAAATTAGTATTACAAGATGCTGAGATTGAAATCTGTATAGGGAATAGAATTCTAAAGGGGGAGGGGCAGTCAGCAAGGGCTTCATCATGGAGGTGACCCTTGACTTGTGAAAGGCATTAAATGGAGATAATGGATCTACCAGTCCATTATAGCTCGGGAGAGGGCTCTAGGCAGGAGATAATGATTAGGAATTCATCAGCTCATCAGCAAACACTGTGGAAGCCAAGGGAACCCAGGGATGAGTGTGTCAAGTTCAGAGGAAAAGAGCCGTGAAAGTGAGACCCCCAAATATACCAATGCCTGAGGGGAGGAAAGACCTTGGAGGGGATGAGAAGGCATGTTCTGAAAGGGAGGTGGAAATGAGAAGAGAGGGACACTGGGTGAAAGTGGGGAGAGAGGCTTATTCTGTACAAGGGTGGCACAGGGGAACTCAGAAATGAGGGAAACAGATAAGTCTCTGAGAGCCAATTTGAATCAATGAACTAGAGCAGAGATTTGCTGGGTCATCTAAAAATGAAAAATCGTTCTGGAGCCAGGAGCACTGGACTATAACCTATACTGTATGTCTAGGAAATCTCAAATAATAAGGGAGTTGGTCACAGAGCAGAAGAGTCCCCAGAGCCAAGATGAGCCATGCCCACCCCAGGGCTGTCTAGAAGAGAGGAAACTGGCTTTCAGTCTCAGAAAATTCTGTCCCTAAGGACAGAGACAGAGGGCCATACAACTTTGCCTTGTGTCTGTGGCAAGACCATCTCAAGGGCAAGATGGAGGGATGCAGAAGGCTGAGGTGGCCTCTGGCCCCTTCATTCAACAGCTTCTTTTGTTCCAAGTCTACTCCTCAAGCAGCCTTCCAGAATCCTTTTAGATCTGCTCTTAAGATGCCAGGCCCTGAGCCCAGCCTTTCCAAGTTGGAAATTCGGTATTTATCTCCAGCTGCTCATCAAATCCCCCACATGCCCTTTCTTCTCCTCACCTGGCCTCGCACTTCATTGACAAAATGAAACTGCCTCACCTTCCCCCTACCAAATCTACTGACCTGCCGATATCTGGTAACTAAACCTACACTCAGAGTCTCCCCTTCTCTTACATGGATGAAGGACTCCTGTGCTTATGTCCAAATCCTCCATTTATTCCCATGACTCCAGTCCAGCTAGCCTTCTTAAGGACTTTGCTCCTTCCATTTCTCCCCCTGCCTAATCTTCACCTGCATCCTCGTCTGCAGGTGTGCATGTTCCAGAATGACCCGCCATTTTAAAAACCCCGCCTTGACCAGACATCTCCCTCCAGGTATTGTCCCATTTCCCTGCTTCTTTGAACAGCAAAACATTGCAAATAAATAATTGTCTACAGTCACTATAATCTCTTCTCCACCTATGATTCTCCCCCTGACATTTTCTACCTGGGATCCCTTTCCCACGACTCCACCAAAACTGCTCTTGTCAAGATTACCTGGGATCCACATCTGACCAAATCCAATGCTTGCTCCTCATTGGCTCGTCACTGTGATGACTCCTCCCTCTTCCTTAAAACAGTTCCTCTCTGAGCTTCCAGGACACCCACCCTCCTTGATACCCTCCCACTTCATGTGCCTCTCTTCAGCAACTTTTGCAGGCTCCTTATCCTGTATTTGTTGGAGATCTGATAGCTCCCCAAACTGTGTCTTCAGCCTTGACCTCCACTGAGCCCCAGACTCACCTGTCACACTGCATAGTTGACTACACCCTGTAGATGTCTATCAGGCCTCTCTGATGTCACATGGCCAAAACTGAACTCTTCATTTTCTCACAAAAATCTATGCGCTATCTCAGGAAATAGAACCACCGTTTACCCCGGTGCTCAAACAAGACACTTGGGAGTCACCTGTGATTCCTCCTGTGTTCTTCTTTCCTACAACCAGGCCAACTATGAGTTCCACTGGTTCTACTTAGAAATTATATTCTGGCTCTGTCCAATTCTCTACATTTCTATGGCTACCACTTATAGGAGATGCTGTGGTGAGGCCAGGCACACATTCTCCCAGCTGCTGAGTCCTTCTCTAGGAATTCCCCTCAGCTGGAGAGAAAACCCCCTTTCCTGAGGTTATGCCCCCTTCCCTGACCCAGATCCCAGATCCAGTGACTGGTTGATTCGAGCGTGTGAAAGCCTGGCCCTCTTGCCTCAGTTCGGGACAGCTTGAGGGCCTGTCCCAGCTCTGCAGCTTCCCTTGGGTTGGGCGGAGGGCTCTGTTGCAATTTCATCAGTTTGATTTCTCCCTCTGCCCAACCCTGCTTGCCTCACTCTCCCATAGGTGCTGTTCCTGAGTGCATTCCTCAGTGAATTACCTGCATGCAAATCACAGAATTTCAGAGTCTATCTCTTGGGAAATCTGATCTATATCACTCTAGTCAAAATCACCTTGATTTCTCCCCTTTACCACCACAGTAGCCAACCAACTAATCTCCCTGCTTTGGCCCTTGCCTCCCCACAATCTATTCTCCATGTAGAAACCAGAGTGATCTTATAAAACAAAAACCACATCATTGACTCCCCTGCTTTAAACCTCTATTCGTTCACTGTTGTACTTGGCATTAAATTCAGACTCCCCACCACGGTCTACAGTGTCCTGTGTGGTCTTGCCCTGCTGTTGTCTCTGGCCTAATCTCTGATTCAGCCACACTGGCCTTCTTTCTGCTCCTTGGACACCCCAAGATTTTTCCCACTTCAGAGCCTTTACATTAGGAGTTTCTCTGGCCTAGAATTCTCTTCTCCCACATCTTCCCATGGCTCCCGATTTTCTTTTAGACCTCAGCTCAAATGTCACCTCCCTAGAGAAGCCTTCTCCGACCACCCAGTTGATGTAGCCCCTCAATGTAGCATCCTCTATCACTTCACCCTGTCTTACTGTCATCATGATTCCTACCATTCTCTGAAATCTATTTGTTGACTTATTTTAATTGGTGCCCTTATACGTAGAACATAATCTCCACTGAGAGTAGAGACTGTGCCTGTACTGTTGAATGTTTTAGTGCTGGATCTGCAGGACCCAGAAATGTGCAAGTGCATGAATGAATGAATGAATGAATACATGAATGAATAATGAAAGTTGCCAGGAGCCAGCCTGTCAGAGTCTCATCTCTCTTGGATCTTCCCGAAAGAGGTTTAGATTCTGTGAGTGTCTTTGGGGGACAAAGCTCTGAGCCACTTCAGTCACCAACATCAAAGACCACAGAGAAGTCAAGTGCAGGAAGGATTCAAACCATTCATCAGGTTTAGTAACTAGGAGATGATTGGAGATCTTGAGGAGAACAGCTTCAGTGGAGTAGAGGAAGCAGAGGAATTAAACTGCAGCAAAATGGGAGTGAATAGAAAAGCAAGTAGTGAATACAGAGAACTTGAGGAAGATATTTTTCAGGGGTGGAAAATAAAGAAGGATCACTTGTTTCTATGGATTTTTTGAGATGGGCTTTGCTTTGTTATAATCTAAGGGAAAGTTGCTGATCTGGTATCACCATGAGCACAAGCTGGTGACACTCACAGGCTGTGTCAGACTCTCTTCTAAGCTCTGTGTGTATTCATTTTCTATTGCTATGTAACAAACTACCACAAATTTAGCAGCTTAAAACAACATACATTTGTTATCTCACAGTTTCTGTGGGTCAGGAGTCCTGACATAGCTTAGTTGGGTCCCCTTGCTTAGGGTCTCACAGAGTCAACTGCAGACTGACACCTACAATCAAAGTGTCAGCTGGGATGTATTCTCATCTGGAGGCTCAGCTGGGGCAGAATTCACTTCTAAACTCACTCAGATTATTGGCAGAATCCACTTCCTTGCGGTTGCAGAGCTGAGGGCCTTGGCTTTTTTTTTGCGGAACGAGGGCCTCTCACTGTTGTGGCCTCTCCCGTTGCGGAGCACAGGCTCCGGATGTGCAGGCTCAGCGGCCATGGCTCATGGGTCTAGCCGCTCCGTGGCATGTGGGATCTTCCCGGACCGGGGCATGAACCCGTGTCCCCTGCATCGGCAGGTGGACTCTCAACCACTGCGCCACCAGGGAAGCCCGGGCCTTGGCTTCTTGTTGGCTGTTGACTAGAGGCTTCCCTTAGGTCCTGGAGGCCATTTGCAGTGGCTACAGGCCACCTGCAGTCCCTAGACGATGCCCAGAATTTCCTAATGTGGCTGCTAACTTCATCAAGCCAGCAAGGGAATCTCTGTTTTTGTCTTCTAAGATGGAGTTTTATATAATATTACATAATCATGGGAATGACATCCTATCATCTCTTTGCCATGTTCTATTGGTTAGAAGCACATCACAGGTCCTATCCACACCATCAGAGAGGATTACACAGAAGGCTGAACAGCAGGAGATGGGGATCATGGGGCCACCCTAGAGTCTGTCCACCTTAATGTGTATTAACCCATTTAATCCTCACAAAAACACTATGAGACAGGTCTTACTACTATCCCCATTTTATGTAGGAGAATGCTGGCGATAAGAGAGAGAAAAGGGGTAATTAATGGAGCAAGACCCCCAAGGCAACAGGGAAGGAGACAATGCAGAGTATAGCTGAATAGTTCTCCTGTAATTGGAAGGGAGACACCCCAGTCGTGGATGCTGAAGAGGGATGAGGGAAGGATCCAGATTAGCTTGTAAGACTGGGGTAATATCCTAGGTATCTACCCAAGAGGAATGAAAATATATGTCACAAAAATGTGCATACGAATATTCACAGCGGCATTATTTATAACAGCCCAAAAATGGAAACAACTCAAACCTCCATCAACTGGTGACTAGATGCACAAAATGTGTTATAGCCATACAATGGAACTCTATCCTGCAATAAAAAGAAACCAACTGCTGATGCATGCTACAACATGGACAAACCTCAGAAATATTATGTTAAGTGAAAGAAGTCAGATACAAAAGATTACATATTATATGGCTCCATTTATATGGCATGTCCAACAAGACAAAGCTATAGAGATAGAAAGTAGATTGGTGGTTGCCTAGGGCTGGGGATAGGAATGGAGAGTGGCTGCGAATAGACACAGGATTTCTTTTTGAGGCGATAGAGATGTTCTAGGATTAGAATGTGGTGATAGTTGCACAACTCTGTCAATACACTAAAAATTGTTGAATTGTACACTTCAGTGGATGAATTTTCTGGTATGTAAATTACACATCATAAAGTTTTTAAACAATTGGGGCAGTAAGTTGACAGAATGCCTCCCCGCCCCCAGTTGGCCTTTTTCTCTCCCATGGAGGTGAAGGTCATACACAGGAGTGTAGCGCTGGGGTAAGGGGGCTTGTCAAGAAGGGATGAGGGTTAAAACATCAGGAGGGGAGGCAGTAGATAAAGCTGATGTGTGGAAGGTCATTGGTGGCAGAGCTGAGGGTCCAGGTCAGGATGGAGACTGTGAACTGGTCGTGTCCTAGTCTACAGTATAATTTTTTCCCCATCTTTCTCCTTTCAGAAGCCCAAGTCCCTAAGAAAAAGAAAAGAACAGCTGGGTAAAACCAGACTTGGCATTTTGCTGGACAGGATAAGCAAAAAGACAAGGAGGTTGAGAGTTTGACAAGAATGGGATCAATATGATGGCGGTGGCATCTCTGATGGGCAGGAAAGGAAGCAATGCTGGGGAGGAGCTGATGGACTGTCCTGTCCCTCCAGGACACTGCGGAGGGTTCAGAGAGTAGGGGCCTCAAGAAAGTCAAGACACAGTGGGAGTGAGGGACTTAGGGACAGTCAGAGGAAGCTTTGTATATGCTGCTTCCTTTACCTTCATGTCCTCAACTGTCAGTGTTTCTCTGGAAGCATGGTGCCCAGGCCTGAGCATCCAGCCCAATGTGTTGTGGCCTGAGCAGGGCAGAGCAGATGCTTCCACTGAAGCAGCCCAAGTTTAAATAGTCTTTTTTTTTTTTTGCAACTTGCAGCAACCTGAGCAATGGGCTTTGCAGCCAGCTTGTCTGTATTTCAAATTCTGCTTCCCCCACTCTTTAGGTCTTGGAAAAGTCACTTAACTGCCCTCAACATTAGTTGCCTCATCTGCCAACTAGGAATAATAATACTATGTGTCTCATAGGGCCATTATGAGGATCAAATGGGACATTGCCATGAAACACCAGGTAAGGCACCTGGCCTGGAGAACGTGCTCACACATGTCAGCTGTCATTGGTACCCACAGCAGAGAACTGACTGATGCTGAGATTACTCTTAGCTCACAGCCCTAGAGCTACGTGGTGGGACCGCTGTAAGCCAGCGGTTGGGCTCGGGACCCAAGGGCAAAATTGCATGATTATACTATGTCACTTCATCTTGTAAATCTTCGTCTCTTGGTCCAGGCCAAGGACATCTGTTTGACCCCACCTCCCTGGCAGCACCTCCAAAGTCTCCTGCAACTGTGTCCTGTGTACCTATGTCTGCAAGCTAGTGTCTTTTGGCGATCTCTAAGTCACTGATGGAAGGGCAGGCTCTTGGGCACTGGGGCTCCTTATGCTGCCTGGGTCTGGGACCATTGGATCATTCATCCAAGGACAGAAAACACAAAAAATGCAAGCCCTTGGGTCTTCAAAGGCTTGTTTGGGGAGTGGGGCAGTGGGGGGCAGGGGACCAATCTCTTATACCAGGTGCCTCCCTAGGGTTAGAACCTCCTCTCCTCAGCCAGCCAGCCCCGCGGAGGTGAAGGTGACTTCACTGCAGCCTCCCTCCCGGGGCGCCTTCCGTTCATGCTCCAAGTCTCCCAGGCAGGAGGATCGATGCTTTCTGTATCTCCTGGAGACAGACCGCGCATTCCTGCAGGACTATTGACAGCCTCGCCTCTCTCTCATATCTTCCATACTTCATTTGCGAACAGCACTGTAATTACCCTCCGGAGTCATTGAAGGAAAGTGTGCAGATAGAAAAGGACTGGAAATGGGCACCTCTGGCTGCGGAGAAAACACTTTCAACATTGAAGTCTTCTCTCCCGGGTCTAGGAGTTCCCATTTGCTGGGCCCTTAAAGTTTCTGCCGCAAACTGTGGCCGCCTTTGTGCACCCCGTGACAATGGGCATTTGACACGGAGGGCAGGGAGATTAATGAAAGACCAGAGTTTTCCATTTCTTCCTTCAACAGCTAACTACTTTCTTTTCAATTCCTACTGCTAAATAGCTCGGACAATTAATAAAGCTTCGGTTGTGCTCGTTTTTTCTCTTTTCTTCCCACACACTTGGTTGTTTATGCTGCCTTAACCTGACCGTCCAGTGCCCTTGTTGACTGCTCTGAGACTCAGATTGTGCCAAGTGTGGAGAGCTCTGGGATTCGGGGAAGAAAAGGTCCCATTAGGCAACAGTTATCTGAGGACAAGATGCTGAAAGCTTTGTCCCAGGCCCTGGGACAAAGACCAACCTCCGAGCTCCCGCCCAGCTGCCGGGTCTGATGGTACCTCTTGGCCTTGAGGCCTTTCTGTCTGGGGAACTGTAGGGCTGCTGTAGGAAATTACCACAAACCTGGTGGCTTACAGCAAGAGAAAATCATTCTCCCCAGTTCTGGGGCCCAGAACTCCAAAATCAAGGTGTCAGCAAGGTCGGTTCCTTCTGGAGGCTCTGAAGGAGAATCTGTTCCAGGCTTTTCTCCCACCCTCTGGGTGCTGCCAGAGATCCTTGGTGTGCCTTTGTTTATAGCTGTATCCCTGCAATCTCTGCCTCTGTCATCACATGACCTTCCCTTCCCTGCATCTCTGTGTCTCCTCCTTTTCCATCTCTTATAAGTTACTGGATATAGGCCCCACCCTCATCTAGGATGATGATCTCATCTTGAGATCCTTACCTTAATTACATCTGCAAAGACCCTTGTTCTGAATAAGGTCACACTCGGAAGTTCCAGGTAGACTTATCTTTTGGGGGCCACAACCCTCCCAGGACCCAGTACAACTCTGTGTCCCCTGGAACTCAGAGCTTGGGCTGCTTCAGACGGCATTTTCTGCCCAGTGCCGGAGGCTGAAGATCTTTCTGTGCCCAGCAGCTCTCAAGGGGCAGGTGAGGGTGGCCATGGGGCAGGCAGGGCAGGAGGAGAGTGACCATGAGCCACTGCAGCTGTGGACTGTGGCGGGTCCCTCTGTTCACCTGCTGTCTGGCTGTCCACCCTGTATAAAGCAGACCCTCAAATCCCAGCTGGGGTGTGAGGAAGCTGGACCCCTTTCCCTCAACCCACTTCCTCTCCATCTTGCCTCCCCAGCTCTGAATTCTCAACTTTAGGGCACCAAATTCAACCTTGCCTTTGACCTCTCCTCTTGTTCCTGTCCTTGGACTTCTTTTCTTGCGCAGACTCTGTCGGGTTCCCTCCCTCGGCCCTGGCTCCTTCTACCGTCCCAGATGGCAATCATTGCATTGACAGCACACATATGTCGTGATTATTCTGTGCCAGGCACTGTTTAAGCACTTTATATAAACTGGAACATTTCATCCTCACAAGATTCTCGTTAGGAGGACTCACATCCCCATTTTAGAGATGAGGAAACTAAGGCACCAGAAACATTCAATAATTTGCCTGAGCCAGGATTTCCTTTTTTTTTTTAACATCTTTATTGGAGTATAATTGCTTTACAATGTTGTGTTAGTTTCTGCTGTATAACAAAGTGAATCTGCTATATGTACATATATCCCCATATCTCCTCCCTCTTTTGTCTCCCTCCCATCCTCCCTATCCCACCCCTCTAGGTGGTCACAAAGCTCCGAGCTCATCTCCCTGTGCTGTGCGGCTGCTTCCCACTAGCTATCTATTTTATGTTTGGTAGTGTATATATGTCCATGCCACTCTCTCACTTCAGCCCAGCTTACCCTTCCCCCTCCCTGTGTCCTCAAGTCCATTCTCTACGTCTGCATCTTTATTCCTGTCCTGCCCCTAGGTTCTACAGAAATTTTTTTTTTTTTTAGATTCCATATACATGTGTTAGCGTACGGTATTTGTTTCTCTCTTTCTGACTTACTTCACTCTGTATGACAGACTCTAGGTCCATCTACCTCACTACAACTCAATTTCGTTTCTTTTTATGGCTGAGTAATATTGCATTGCATATATGTGCCCCATCTTCTTTATCCTTTTATCTGTCGATGGACACTTAGGTTGCTTCCATGTCCTGGCTGTTGTAAATAGTGCTCTAAGGCAGGATTCCTCAGCCTCATCACTATTGACATTTTGGCCTGATAACTCCTTCCTGTGGGATCTGTTCTGTGTATCGCGGGACGTTTAGCAGCACCCCTGGCCTCTTCTCACTAGATGCCAGTAGCCACCCCCCTCCCACTCCCTCAATGGTGACAACCCCAAATGTCTCCAGTGTATGACTCTACACTCTCCAGTGTATGACCCTATGACGCTACACTCCTGTGTATGACCTTGCCAAGGTCTCCTGAGAGGCAAAATCACCCCAGTTGAGAGCCACTGGCCTAAGATCATATGGTAGTGAGTGGCAAAGCCAAGATGAGAGCCCAGGAAGTCTCCACCTGGCCTACTCCTTCCTTCTATTCGATGCCTGTTCTGGGCTTGAATCTGTATTGCTCTGCAAGTTCAAAGTTAGGGCTATAAGTTTAGTCTATACTTTGTGGAATCTAATGTCCATCCTGGCCTTTTACTTACACCAAGCTGTGTCACTGGGCACTGGAAGGAGGGGCGCACACTTTCTAGAAAAGCACGGAGTCTCCCCAACCCTGCACAGCTCCTGGCTGTGGCCATGACTCCTAGCTGCCTGGCCAGGCGCAGCTCCTGGATTCACAAGTACACCCCAGGATTCTCCCTAGCATCTCATTGGAAGGACAGGAGGTGACGTGACCCACCCCCATAATGGTTTCCTAGAGAAAGGGCAAGGATCCCACCTTTTCTCCTTAAGAACATGAGAGATACCCGCTTGTGCTCATCGGGGGAGGGGATGACCTTTCAAGGTCTCATCAACTCTGGCTTTTGTTGAGTCTAGAAATGGTGAGGGTTTTGGAGTCTGCAGAGAAGGACTAGTAATTAAAATGTCAAATTAACCGCCCCCCGGGTCATGGCCACTGCCCTTGGCTTCAGTCCATCTCTTCTCCCACAAAGAAGAAAGGAAGGTATCAATATTAAACTAGGAGAGCCAGAGAGCGTTGCTAGTTCTGTGTCCCCGCCCACCGCCTGCCCCCCCCCCCCAATAAACACACATATGTGTGTACAGTGTTGTGAAAAGCTCTGCCTTTTTTACACAAGAGCCCCTCTCTGCCTGATTCCGTAACGAACAGGAAAGGATGCGGTTGTGTCATTTTCGGGGGAAGTGTATCCGTTCTTTCTAAACGTACAGTGGCTCCGAGGTGCTCACTGCTTTACATTGTCTGCTATAATCATACATTTTTTATTTGCACATAAAAGGGCTTCCTGTAAAACATATTAAAGCTTCCAATTCTGAATGAAAAACACTTGATGTACAATCTCTCCGTGAACAGGAACCTCAGACTGTGCGGGGCTGATGGCATCTCCCCTGCGTGGAAGGGACAGAGCAGCCTTGAGCATGGTTCCGGCAACAGCCCTCCAAGGAAATCATCCTGGGGAGGACACTGCCTGGCCGGCTCCTCCAGGAACCTGGGCACTGGCCCCTTCTCCACAGCTGGGCTCGCCACGGATTTGTTCAGACACGCACCGGAGGATTCAAAGCCCTAGGCAATCACGATCTATGTCTCCTGGATGCCTGTTTTATTAGAAGATTCAGAAAGAAAATGTTATTATCTTCATGTGCAAACAAACATGGCAATACTATGGAGTAGAATACAAATTACGTGTGCACTTTTAAGATTAAAACATAGGAGATCAGAGACAGTTCCTGGCTCTGGGCAATGCTCCCTCTTAGTAGGTGTCCTTTAGCCGACAAGTTGGAGCAGCATTCGCATTTGGATCCAAGCGCGAATTCCCCAGCATTCAGAACATTTTATGATCAGGGTTCACCTCCAGGGTGGCCCTATTTTTCCCAGGTGAGAGAACTCAGACTCAGAGAGGAAGACTGATTTGCCCAGCATCACACAGCGAACAGCAGCATCAGAACGCAAGCCTGGATTTCCTGACTCACCCCCATGCTGCCTCTGGAGGTTGCAGCACTCCCAGAGACTTTCTACCGAAGGCCACCATCTCCAGCTTCATCAGACAGTGTCACAGTGACATCCCTGAGATGGAGAGAAGAGAGGTTGTGGGCCCACCATGAGTTAGTTCATAGTTCAAGGTTCGTGCAACAGGAGGTAGATTTCGCTGCCATTTACACACTACCCATACGAACACAGGGGATTATAGTGGTAACTCACGTTTATCAAGTGTTTCCCATGCGCCGGGCACTGTTCTGAGAGTGTGTTAAATGTATTTGCTTTTGGTAATAGCCTTATGAGGGAGTTACTGTTGTTATACCCATTTTACACATGGAGAAGCTGAGGCACAGAGTGGTTAAGCAACATGCCCAAAGTCACACAGCCAGGAAGTGGAGGAATTCAAGATCTGAACTCAGGCAATCCGGCTGCAGAACAAGCACACACAAGTGCTCTTAAGCTTCATCATACCTACCTTTCTTTAGAGCAGTGTCCTCCAGGGGTAGTCCCCCGACCAGCAGCATCAGTATTACCTGGGAACTGGTTAGAAAGGCACATTCTCAGTCTGCACTCTAACCGCCTGAATCAGAAACTTTGGAGCTGGGACACAGCAGCCAGCTGCTTTCTCTGAGTTAGAAACCTAGAAGTTTCTGTGACTTAGAAAGTCCCTCAGATGATTCTGATTCAGGCTAAAGTTTGAGAAGCACTGCTTTAGAGGGTTTAAATAAAATAATGTTTATAAAGTTCTTAGCATAGCACTCAACCAATGTTAGCTATTATCGTGACCAGCTTTATTTGGTGAGAATGAAAATACCGTTGTGGGGAATATAAAAAAACACCTGCCTCCTTGGTAAAGTGCCGTATAAAGCAACTTAAACTTGCAAGAAAAGAAATAAAGTTTTCAGGCAAAGACTGGGCGGAAAGATATTGACAAGACCATCCTGGTACACCTGACACCTGCACCTGATCCAATCCAAATGGATGCAGCCCGCCCTAAGGGGCAGAGCCCATTTTGTCATTTGAAGGATGCTGTTGCCTCCTCCATGGACCAAATATAGTGGGTTTTTGTTGTTGTTGTTGTTGTTTTTTTAACCAAATATGGCTTGATTAATGTGCTGGCCAGCTGATTCACTGGTTGGCTTTAGAGCTAGACGCAAACCCAGGGCCTTCTTGGGCACCCCGATCACTTCCCATGTGGCCTCCCGAGTTAAGAAGAAGGATGCCACAGCCCCGGCTTCCTATGCTTGCCCAGGTACCATGTAGACACTTCATTTCAAGCATGACCTGCCCCTTGTCACTGTGTGTCACCCTCAGTGGTGACGGGCCTTCCCTTCCCTGGGACGGGTGTGTATTTGGCCTGGCATTACCCAGCAGCCTCCGGGGAACTGCTTCTGTCAGGAGCAGAACAAGCTTATCTGTTTAGCCTGAATTATGCGCTCACCATGTGCTCCGTGTAAATCTGACCACCTTCCCGAAGTGCTGGGTCTGGATGGATCTGTGAATAATTTCACCACCACAATTATTTTACAGTTTTGCATCTTCGCTGGCAACGTAATGCCGTAGTTTGCAGCGCGAAGCTACATAAATCAGGACTTCAAACAAAGGCTCTCCAATCAGGCGAGGGACTCCCAGGCACATCTGAGAGGGGCTGGTGAGCCCCTTACTCAGGGGAGCTGGGCTTCCTGCCCCTCACCCCACCCAGGTCACACCTCAGCTTGGAGCCTCCATCTGCCCTGGGGCCTTTCAGTGCTCTCCAGGCTAGATTTTTCTTGTTATCTTAGTGCTTGAGTTGATTTCCACTTTATAGATGGGCGTGGAGGGTGATGGTGGTTTCACCTCCTCTCTTCCTGCTTCTAGAACCAGCTTCCCTCATCTTCCCACCTTCTAAAGCATCCATCAACTGACAAGCGTTAAGTGAACAGAATCCCAGAATGTCTGAGCTGGTAGGGCCCATAGAAATCATCTAGTCCAGGATTTTTCTTTCCATTTTTTATATCAAGTTATACATGACATACAATATTATGTTAGTTTCAGGTGGGCAGCATAGTGATTCGATATTGTTATATGTTATGAAATGATCGCCACAAAAGCAAAAGTAAACGAAAAGGACGGTTCCAGCATTTTCTAGTCTGTTCCCTGAGGTCCCAGAGGTACCTCAGGGTCTGCTTTAGGGGGCAACAAAGAGTTGGGGGCAAGGCTCTGCCTTGTGTCTATCAGAGCAGCTCCCTTTTTACTTATTTTCCACATTGGGATTCTGTTTGCATAGAAAGGTTCAGGTGGTAAAAAATTCTGAAAACCCGCAGTCTCATCTAACTTCTTTGTTTTACAGGATGGGAATTTGAGGCTCAGAGAAACGTGACATTGCTAAGTAAATTTATTGTAAAGCACACAGGTTAGAAACTCAGGCTCTGCCACTGATTCCCCCAAACTGGCTTCTTGCATTCACTAGCTTGTGTGACCTTGAGCTAAGGCTGCTTAACCCCTCCAAGACATGGTTTCCTCACCTATTAGATGGGAATCATAATGGATTTGTTCTGTACGTTACACGAGGTCATATAAAGTGCTGGCATAGCATCCGGCACATGATGAATCAATAAGTGTCGCTAATGTTATGAACTTGGGTCTGCTAAATCCCAACCCCAAGAACACCCATCAGAAATTCTCTTGCAGTGAGTCTGTCTGTAAGGAAAGAAGAAACTGCATGGGCTGAGCCCCTAATGCCTGCCAGCCTCTTATTATTTCATCTTTATAATCAGCATGTGGATTCTCATCTGCATTTTGCAGGGGAGGAAATCGCAGCTCCAAGCGGCGGATTGACCTGGGCAGCGTCCCAGTGTGGTTCCACCTTCCTTAGACCAGACCCTGGCTGGGCAGGGGCTTCTATAGCCATTTTAGCTATAAGGATTCTGCTGGCATTCGGGCTGGGCTATTAGCAGCTTCTTTAAACCATGTTAGCTGTTTTCCCCACAAAGGTCTTAGCAGCAGACCTTAGTTCCTAGGCTGCCTTCTGACTGTGTTTACTTTGATAGCATTCGATAGCTGCAGTGTGTTGTGGTTCTATTAGCTACATCTCCCCCTAAGTTTTGTTTTGTTTTTGTACTCCCCCCACTTTTATAAGTGACGAGAGAGACTCAAAGGGGCCTCTCGCTGGGGAGGGAGCACCCAGGAGAGGGATGTTGCAGTTCCTGAGAGCTTTAAGGCTATAGAAAAATGGAAGCTGTTCTTTCTCTGTACATATCTGGGAGGGACTGGGCATTTCTTTATTCATTCAGTTATTTAACTGATAGTCATCAAGCACCCCCAGGGAGTGAGTGTACAGCGGTGGATGAGACAGACCTGCTCTCCACCATGTGGAACTCAGAGTCCAGTGGGGGTGGATAAGGCAGCTAAGCCAGTCCTGGGAAACTGAGTATTGCCGCCACGATGGAAGATTCTTGTCGTGGGTCCTGGCAGCAGCTCACCCAGACTGCACCCCAGCACCCAGCTCAGGGCTCAGCCCAGAGGATGGCTCGGTAATGACGCTGAACAAGCATTTGTGAGGAAATATGAGTGGCATCAGCCCACCACTTCCGTGCCCGGTCCTTTCCCTGAGGTCTGCAGCTGGTTTCTCCCCAGACCTGCAGTCATCCCGAGGAGTGTCTCCATGGCCAGGGCAGTCCTTTGGGGTGTTCCTCTGCTTGCCTTCAGGACAATATTCCATTCCCAGGCCATTCTGGGTACCCCAGCTTTCCTTTCCTGAAGTCTGTGCAGGACCTGAGACATCCCAACTGGGGCAGGGATGAGCAGAAGAAACACAATGCCTGCCATTTTTAATGCATGCTGTCAGATACATACATACGGGTATAGGTACTTAGTATACACACTTGCATGCGGACTTGTGCACACAGACAAGCATGGGCATCCAGAAAGACATGCTCCCCTACTCAGAGGTACGCGGCAAACACACACACACACACACACACACACACACACACACACACACAGATTCATCCAGTCATTTAATTCTTGTTGAAAACCTACTATAAACGGAACATTAGGCAAGGCACAGAGGATACGAGGGTTACAAAGAGACATTCCCTACCTTCACGGAGACAAAGAATAGACACCGTTAACACACAAATAAATATACAATTACAAATGGAAATCAGCTCATGCAAGGAGAATAATTGGACATTGTGAGAAAAAATAGCAAAGAACATGTTCTTTGAGTTGGATGAGGAGACAAATAGCAGGGAAAGCGTTTCAGGCACGGGAGCACACATGCAGAGGCCTTGAGTATGGAAAGAGCTTGGGACGTTTAAGGAATCCAAAGATGGCATCAATGTTCACATGAACATAGGCTGCATGTTATGTATATACAGAGAAGCCTACACACAGACGAGCATGTGCATCAAACACACGTCGGCAGGGCATGTGCCGTACTCTGAGGGCCACGTACCTGTGTGGACAAGTACACGCACACGCGCACCTGTGTAAACACACAGTATGCAGTGGAACACGGAGCCACGTGCATCAGGATGGCCTTGGTAAAGACAAGCACAAACGATCAGGGAAGGTAGCGAGGGGCACTGCACAGGGATGGGCGTGCACACACCCACACGTTTGCTTGCATGCACACAGACCCGAGATGCGCACGCCCGCTCTTTGCACGTGACATGCGCGCACACGCACACACACAGGATACGTGCAAAGAAACAGCATGTGCTCCAGAGCGCCAGAAAGATCAGTGATTCCCGAGCCCGGGGTCATTACAGTCAATTGCCGTTAAGCAGTTAATCCCTCATTCAATTTCTGAACATTTGGGGACGTAATCCGTGGCCTCCTCCGTTTTTGCACAGCTTTGAAAGGATTCTGGCGGGTGAGGACAAGCGAAGGGAGGTTGGGGTCTGAGCTCCTTGATGTGAAGCCTTTTTGGCAGGGGCATCTGCTGCCCTGTATGCAGTTGATCTCGAGCTCCAGGGGGGTTGGGCTCCATAATCCATTTTCTTCTGCCTTTCCTTGCAGATTACACCAGTGTCCCGCTGGCCACCGAGGCCCGCCAAAGCTCCCTGGGGCCCGGAACCTTTCTTTTTCCAGTCGGGGAGGGTCTGGACATCCCTCTCCATTGTAGAGTGAACAAGGGAGGGTCTAGGGGCCCGGTTCTCTGGGGACACGTAGCCCAGCAGACTGCTAACCAACACATCAGCTTCTCCATGCCCACCTCCCAAACCCCAGGAAGGTCGGATGCGCGTTGGCGATGCCGTTCTGTTGGCGGTGCTTGGAGGAAACCAGTGAAAGGGGCTGTGCTCGAGGCCAGGAGGGAGACGCCTGCGGTTCCCATAGAGGGATGCCTGGCAGAACCAGAGTCCAGGAGGAAGTTGGGGGGAGGTGGTCCTGAGACCCTGTCTCCACGAATTGCCAGGAATCTAGGAGCAGCCCCAACCTCCACATCCATAGGGCGATAATAGGAATTGCAGTCTGAAGAAGCCCTGTGCCCGGGGGAGGTAGGAGGGCTTGGATGAATTCTCAGAGTGGAGGAGGACTTGGAGAAGCACTGCAGTGCCCCAAACCCAGAGGGAAGATTGACCAAGCTGAGCCTGCAGCCAATGGGGCCCATCAGGGGCCCTGCAGATCCAGGGGAGGGACAGCCCAACAGGGTGGGGTTCATTTCTGTCCCCTGGTCATCGTGAGCTGAGACTCTGTTGAGGCAGCACTAACCCATGCAGGGTCCTCTGTGACAGCCCCTCTCCTGCTGCCTCCCTCCCCTGGGGCCCACACAGTGTGCAGGAGGCTCCAAACATGCCCATCACCCTGCACCTGAGCAGAGTTCGCTAGCCTCAGCCGTTCAGCATGTCTATTAAATTAGATTGAGTAATTACGCTCGGCTCAGAGGCAGAGTGACGGAGAGGAGGAAGGCCTGTCAGGGAAGGGGATGCAAATGCGTCTCTCAGGTTACACACGCTGATCCTGACTCACACCACCCGGCTCCCGACAGCAAAGCCATGCACACAAGCACTGAGCACAGGGACTTCCCTGGTGGCGCAGTGGTTAAGAATCTGCCTGCCAAGGCAGGGGACATGGGTTCGAGCCCTGGTCCGGGAAGATCCCACATGCCGCGGAGCAACTAAGCCCGTGCGCCACAACTATGCAGCCTGCACTCTAGGGCCCACAAGCCACGACTACTGAAGCCCACGCACCTAGAGCCCGTGCTCCGCAACAAGGGAAGCTACTGCAATGAGAAGCCTGCGCACCGCAACGAAGAGTAGCCCCCTCTCGCCGCAACTAGAGAAAGCCCACGTGCAGCAGCGAAGACCCAATGCAGCCAAAAATAAATAAATTAATTAAAAAAAAAAAAGAAAAAGCACTGAGCACTCTGCTGTCCCTGACCCAGCAGCTCAGGCTGAGCCGGGGAGCGAACGCTCAGAAAAGGGAGAGGCAGGAAACGGGAGTGATGGAGCTGGAGTATCTGATGCTGGTTGATCAGAGAGGAAGTCTCAAGCAGTGGGCAGCACACATGCAGCAGTTTAGGGGAAACTCCTTAGGGGCCGCGTTCCCAGGAAAGGGGAGGAAAACAGCTGATTCATTTATTCAACAAATATTTACTGGCCACCTGCTACGTGCCAGTTCTCAGCAATCATGGGAGAGTTCAGGAGAGCAGTTAGGTTGGAATGTTTACACAAAGAGCAGAGACCTGAACATGAATAGTGAACTCGGAGTCCCAAGTTCAAGTGCTCTCCTTTCCTCGTGATCAAGAGAGCTCAGAGGAAGAATCCTTGACTCAACAGGGAGGTGGGGACAGGGAGAGGAGCCAAAGGTGGACGTAGGAAATGAACTTGGAGATGTCTGTGGCAGCCTGACTAATGAGCCTTCTGTGCCAAGCCAGCAGGAGTGCCCGTGCCCATGGCTGGTGCCAGCTACCTCTGCAGACAGTGATGGAGGCCTCCGCACTCTGACCAGCTGAGCGAGGCCACCTGTGTGCCGGAGGTGGCAAGAGGAGAGGACTGGCGGGGAGAAAGCACAGGGTGAGGCCAAAGGCAGGGCTGCCGCGTATCTGGGAGGGCCCTGGCGGTGTCCAGAGAGAGCGCCAGACAGGGGGTGCGGGGGCCGGGGGTGTGAGGACACCAGGCCTGTGCTTCCAGCTGTGCTGCCCCAGAGTGCTTGGGGTGGGCACAGTGCACAGACAGAGGGACAGGAGGGAGGTCAGCTCCCGGGCAGGGGCAGAAACATCCTGAGAAGCTGGTGGAGATGCAGGGCCGGCACTTTAGACCCAGCTGAGCACGGCCCTGGCCTGGGTCCCGACATCCACTCTGCCTCGGCCAGGCCTGGTGAGGCCAGGGTCAGGGACCTGGCAAATGAGTGAAAAGGAGGCACCGAGGAAGCCTGGGCAGACCCGGAAAAGAGAAGCGGCAAAACCCCAAACCAATGGATCTTTCCCCAGTGACGCTGTTTAGACGGCATGGAGATGACGCAGGAGCACGCTCTCTCTCTCCCTCTCCCTCTCTCTCTCTCTCTCTCTCTCTCTCTCTCTCTCTGAAATAGGCGCTTTGGCCTATTTCCCTGAAAATGTTTATGTGGATTGAGGAGGGTGTGCAGGTTGACGGGGGTGGGGGTGGGGTTTCTGCATATGGTTCCAGGAGAGGAGGGGAGGAGAGAGGAAGAAAGGCCTTGAAGGGCCAGAAGTGCAGGAGCTCTTTAAGGCAGCCCACAGTAGGGCTGGGGGGCCCTGGGCCCATCTGTGATCAAGGATTGAGGGCTGAGTTTAGCAGTTCTTGTTTAGGTATTAGAAAAACGAACTCAGACCCCCCCACCCCAGATTGGTGGCAGAACCGTGAAGGTGGGAGGAGCTGTGAAAAACCTGGGGAAAGACCACCAAGTGATACCAGTTATACCCATTCAATCGGTAAAAACCAAGCAACCTAACAATACCGCGTGTGGAAGAGCTTGTGACTTCCGACGTTGCTAGAAGTACATATTGGCATGACTCCCCTGGAAAACGATTTGACACCGTCTTGTAAAACTGAGCAATTCAAATACCCTTTGCCCCAGCAATTCCATTCCCAGGTATGAATGCACAGAAACCCTTGCACCTGTGCCCCCGGAGACGCAGACACGGAGGCTCGGAGCAGCAGTGCTCATAAAAGTCAACATAAAGACACTGAGATCTGGAAACAACCCAAACGTCCAATGCTGCAAGAATGGCTAAATAAACTGTGGTGAAACTCGCACCGTAGAATGATATAGAGCAATGAAGATGGAATGAACTGCAGCCACACGCAGTAACCTGGATAAATCCTGGTCACAGAACGTGCAGTGCAAAAGCGAGTCTCAGAAGACTGCATAAAATTTGATACCTTGTTTATAATGATCAAAAAGAAGATGAACTAAGTCATCATTGTTTAGGGTATATCATGTGTTAGAAGGAAGGAAGCAAGGAAGGAAGGAAGGAAAAATTACTCGTTGTAGTAATTGTCTAAAGGAGGGGCAGGGGAGAGAAGCACAGGGTTAGGGAAAAGCACAGAGGTAGATGTAAATTCTAATCTGGGGCTTTGAGTAGTGGGTTCATGGTTGTTCGTTGCATTATGATTATTAAACCAAAACTTTAAACAAATCATTAAAAGAGGGCCATGACTAAACAATGCTTCATGAACAAAAGCTTCTGACGAATTTGATTCTGTGCTCTAAGGGACAAAAAAGTGTGGAACCCTTTGGAAGTACCAGTGTTGTCAGGATGTCCCCAGGTCCCACCCTGCTCCTTTCCTGCTGTCACTCCCTTCCCATCATCACTCCATCACTTCCTCCAGGCATCTCTCTGAGCTCTGCCCGGAGCGGGTGCTGAGGAAGCCAGGCCATGGGAAGAGGGGACCCCTGAGATGAAGGGCCAGCTCTGTCGGATTCGCTGCTGTGACCCGAGACCCCAGCACAGGGCAGAGATGCTGGACATTCAGCAAGAGCGAAGGGAGAATGGCTGTTTCTGTGTCTGCTGTTGCTCCTTGCACTCCTCATGCTCTTAGCAACTTCCTGACATCCCTTGCTGCACCGTTTTACCCATGATGGGGTGGGCCGGGGGGAACTGATTTCTGCAATTCTGATTTCTGCAGGCTCAGACATCATAGAATTTCCCCGACCCCACCTGGTCCCTGCTCCAGCCACGTCAATGGCTTCTCTTCCTTTCATTCATTCATTCAAATATATTTACTAAGGGCCTACTGTGTGCCAGGCACGGTCCTAGATGCTATGAACACAGCAGTGAACAAAGGGAGCAAACATCCTTGCCTTTGTGGTACTTGTCTTCTTGGTGGAAGGAGGGCAGGCAGGGAGACTAACAACTACGTGATGAATGTGGAAAAGAAGTAGTGTGTTATACAGGTGGTGCTAAGTGTTGTTGGATGAGAGAGGAGATCGGGGTAAGGATAAGAGGCAGGCTGCAGTTTTAGATAGAGTCCAGGGAAGACCTCGTTGAGAAGATGACATCCGAGTAAAGATCTGGAGGTAAAAGAGTGAGCCATGAGGACACGGGGAAGAGCCTTCCAGGCAGAGGGAACAGCCAGTGCAAAGGCCCTGTGGTGGGAGTGCCTGGGCGGAGGGGAGCTGGGGACAGGAGGAGGAGGTGATGTAAGGGCTGAGATAAGGCAGACAGGTAGGGAAACTAAAAGTTGACACCTGGGCGGTAATCAGTGGTGACCTGGATGAAGCTGGTAGCAGTGGAGGTGGTGAGGAGCAGTCAGATTCTGAGTGCATTTTGAAGGGAGAGCTGACAGGGCTGCTGACAGATTGGGGTGTGAGCAAAGTATCAATCATGACGCCAGGGGTTTTGTCCTGAGCCCCTGGAAGGTTGGTGTTGTCATACACTTAGATGGCAAACCTGTGGGTGGCATAGGTCTGGGGAAGCGCAGGAGTTCCATTTCGGATGCTTAAGGCGAGATGACTGTGGGACGTCCAAGCAGATGGTCAGTGGGCAGGTAGGGGGTAAGTGGGGAGGGAGGGGAGAGCCCTGGTCCAGAATACTTAACATTTCTTTATCGATCATGTCCCACGGGACCTACCGGCTTAAAGAAAGCAGGGATCATTTCCTGGGCATCTCAGCTTCTCAGTGCGCACTACAGAACCTGTCCCACAGGCAATGTTGAATGAATGAATAAATGAAGAATGAATGAAAGAATACACAAAGAACAAGAGTGTCAGCTTGCTGGTCTGACACAGATGCCTACATACCACCAAAGAGGAGGAGCTGCAGAAATGTGTCCCATAACTGTGGGCACATGTTCAGAAGGGTCTTGTAGAGACAGTGACCCAGCCCCTTGTGGGGTCTACCTCAGAGGACTGGAGCTCTGCTGGGAACTGATGGGAGTCAGCAGGAGTAGAATCCCCAGGGGCAGCGAACCCCGGGCTCCACAAAGCCTGGTTGGAGGACGGCAGTGTCCCCAGTGCTCGGTCAGGGACTGGTCACCTTCGGCAATGGCAGATTCTCAGGCTCCACCCTGGAGACTCTGAGTCCATGGGTCTTCTTTGCCTAATGGGTAAACTCTTGGCCTCCTGATTCCAGGTTTCCAAACTTGTTCCCTAAGGTTTGTGATTTCACCCTCTCCAAGCCTCGGTTTTGTCCTATAAAAATGAGGGTTCTGCCAGTACCTTGTCTGCAGGTGAGAATTCAGCAAGACAAAGCACCGCAGCTGTGACCGTTCTCTCTTGTCTCTAGCAAAAGTCTCCTGCAAGGGGAGCCAGGTTTGGGGACAAGTAGCGGGGAGGTCACCACCACTCTGAAGATGCCATTGTTGTAGGATTCCACTGAGCTGTTCCAACATCCTCTCTGTGTTCAAGCACTTTCCATGCAGCTGCGACTGTCTGCCTCTCTCCTCACTTTCTCCCCCTTTCCTCCCTCTCTGCTTCTCACCTGCCTCCTCTCAGCCCCCACCTCCTGGACCCTGGAGAGGGAGGCAGCCATTCTGCCCAGCATCACCTGTGAGACTAGCAGGTGTTACGGGGACAGTGGACTTCTGGCGTATCCCCTCCTTCCCGCAGCCTCTCAGAATTGGGGGCAACTTCTGAAGATGCTGTTTTTGGCCCAGGCACAGTGAGCCCAAACAAAGGCATTTTCTGTGGCTGCTGGGAAGGAGACAATTGTTTCCATTTAGCAAAGGGTTGCTGCCAGCACCAGTGTTTTCTCTTGGAAGCCAACGTTTGGTTGAGAAGACAATGCCAAGCTAAATATTTTCTCTGCATAAAAATCCCTTTAATTTTGTAATCATTTGGCAAACATCTCCTTCCTCCCTCCCCTCGTGCTTTTGCTCCTCTTCTCCCCCCCTCGCTCTCTGTCTCTGTCTGGGTCTCTGTGACACCCAACATCTGGGCAGGAAGGGAAGGTTTTGGTGTGCCACACAAATGTCTCCAGACCTATAGATGGTGAGCTTGGTGCAGACATGCAACTGGTTGATGTGCTAACATTGGTTTTTTTACGACCTTTTATCTGGATCTTTGAGGTTGAGGCAGACATGGTCTTTTCAGCCCCTGCCCTATCCTAGTCCCATTCTAGCTGCTTATATTAAACTCTGGTTAAGAGAAGCCAATCAGACAGTGATGAGGGCCAGCCAGGGCCAGGGGAGACAATAGTTCTTCATCACTCTACGGTTGACGGCTGAAGCGGCTGTGGGGTATCCAGCTCCTCTGGTTTCCTCAGTACCCCCTGAGGAGGACACGCATCTCATTCTCTGTGCCAAGGTCCGAGGGTACTCAGGGCTTCAGGCCTCCAATTCTCTAGATCCAGGAGTGAGCGTTCCCTGCCCTGCCTCCCACCATACCTCCTTCCTCATACACCATGGCTTGGGGCTGAACCACTCTCTTCCACCTCCACCATGGTGCCTGCCTTCTCAGGCCTCCTCCCCGCTCCCTTTGAATGCTAATGCACACCTGGAACACCTCTATTTGGACTTGATCCAAGTCCCCTTCTCTGGAAACTTGAAGTTCTATACCACAATCCAGATGGTGAAACATATCCGGGTAGGATTTGCAGAATGAATGGATACATGGATAAATCAATCGGTGAATGGACAAGTGGGTGAGATAGTAAACATGTGAATAAGTGAATGGGTGAGTGAGTGAGTGACTGAATGTATGAGAGACCGAGTGAATAAACAATCTCATCTCTGCGTCTGTGCCCGAGGGTAAAGCGTGTGCACGGACACTGAAGGGGAGACCAATAAACGTGAAACTGCACATTAGGTCTCCACGGACGATCTCACCGGGAAAGGGAGATCGTGTTTATTCCTTGTCAATGACAGAAGCTCCACCATCTTCAGGAAGAGCGCCAGCTTTGGAACTGAGCCTTCTATCTGGGTTCGATTCCTGGCTTTGTCATTTCTTGGCTTATGACCTTGAGTAAGTTGCTTCACTTCTCTAAGCCTCAGTTTCCTCATCTGTAAAGTGGAGCGAATGGGTACCTATCTTTTGGATTGTTTGGAGAATTGGGGGTTTGAACATGAGGCCCTTGCTAGGTATGAGCCTCATCTCCCTGTAGGAGGGTGAGGTTTTCAGGTCAATGGGAAATATAACCTTTGAGGCCAGACGAGGAGTGGCTGAAGGTCGCCTAGCAGCACAGTGGGTAAAGGCCACCTTTGGGCTCTGAGGGAACATCACCTTTCCGTGTGGAAGGACATCTGCAGGTACAGGGATATACCCAGAGGACACTGCCAGCTCCTCTGCCTTTACCATCCTAGCTCCTGGTGAATGTTTGACATCACATGGACCAGGCCAGGGTGGGAGTATTCAGAAAAAATCTTTCTTGGAATGAAGAAGGGAACTTCCTAGAAAGAATCACTACTGAATACTAGCAGAGAAGACCAGAGAGAATGTTCACTGAGGCCGAGCATATTAATCACCAAGGTCAACAATCGCTATGACCCAGAGAACAGGTAATGATATAGAACCAGGACGATGCTGATGAGATACTTACTGGCTTGTGACCTTGGCCATGCTATTTAACCTGTGTGGCTGTGTTTCCTCATCTGCGTAATAACAAAAAAAGTATCTACCTCAGTGCTTGGGATAGAGCCTGGCATATAGTGAGCAATATATAAATGTTAGCTGTTATCATACACTGGATCACGGCCCTCAACTCTTTACTCCTTCTTCTTTGCAAGAGGATTATACAACTTCTCCCCCACTGACTTTGGGCTCAGCCATGAGACTTGCTTTGACAAATGGAATATAGGCAGGTGGGACTGTGTTCAAGTTCCCAGGAGAGCTTTGAAGAGCATCTTCTGCTCACTCTCTTCATCCTGCTTCCACCATGAAAACAGCAGAGTCTAGATAATGGTTGTTTCTTCAGCCCTGGACTTGGGACAAAAAGATACGTGAAGCCCAGGCAAGTTTGGCCAAGTGCAGGTGAGCTGCAGCCTTCATGTAATGAGAGCAAGAAATAAATGTTTGCTAGCATAAGCCACGAGATTTGGGGGTTGTTGTTATTGTAGCAAAGCTGACTAATACAGCTATTATTACTATCATTATCTCCATTTTCTAGAGGAAGGAACTGAGGCTCCGAGTGGTTAAGTTACTTGCTCATGGTTACACAATAATTAAGCAGTGCAGATGAAATTTAAATGCAGAACCACTCATTCATTCAACAGTTAGTGGCAGACATTGAAAACGTAGAGAAGGCCCTGCCCTCGTGGAGCTTACATTCCAGTGAGTGGAAATAGAGAAATACAGTCAACCAGTAAATGAGCAAGAAAATTTCAGGTAGTCCTAGATTGTTTGAAGGATATAAAATAGGGTGATGTGATCATGATGGGGGAAGGGGTGAGGGACTAGCTTTGAAACGATAGTTAGAGAGGACTCTGAAGGTAGTAACATTTGCCTCCAGCTGTCAGGGATGAGAAGGAGCCAGCTGTGGAAGGAGACAGGAAGAGCCTGGCAAGCAGAGGAAACAGCACATGCAAAGGCCAGAGGCTGGGACAGACATGGAGTGTTTCAGGAATGGAAAAGGGCCCAGCGTGGCTGGAGGGAAGTGAGAGGCATAGTGGAAGATGAGGCAGAGTGAGAAGGCGAGGTAACAGGTGGCTTTGTCATCTGCACGTGTAAGGACTTTGGAATTTACTCTGAGCTCACGGAGGATTGTAAGCAGAGGAGAGATGTGTTTGGGTTTAGGTTTTAGAATTATTATTCTTTTGTATGGAGAAGGAATGTGAGAATTTCAGCTGGCAACTGTGCAGAGTGTAGGAGAGAATGGTGGCTAGGTCCCGGGGTGGTCGGGTGGAAATAAGCAAGGGAAACTGACCTGAGATATACTTTACAAGGAGAAGCCACATGTTCACTGGAGGTCTGGAGGTGGGGATGAGATAAAGAGATGACTCAAGGATGACCTTTATGTGACCTTGGGTAGGATGGTTTCCCTCGCTGACCTGGGGAAAGCAGGTGTTCTGCATTAGACGCGCTTGCCTTGGGAGGCTTGTGGGTCATCCAGGGGAGCTGTTAAGCGGGCAGTGGGCTGCCCTAGGCCAGAATTCAGGGCTGGAAGCATAGATGTGGGCATGGCCAACATATAGTTATGCTATTTTTTTTCTTGTTTTTATTTATTTGTTTTTGGCTGTGTTGGGTCTTCGTTGCTGTGCACAGGCTTTCTCTAGTTGTGGTGAGTGAGGGCTACTCTTCGTTCCAGTGTGTGGGCTTCTCATTGTGGTGACTTCTCTTGTTGCAGAGCACAGGCTCTAGGCACACGGGCTTCAGTAGTTGTGGCATGCAGGCTCAGTAGCCGTGACGCATGGGTGTAGTTGCCCTGCGGCATGTGGGATCTTCCCGGAGCAGGGGTCGAACCCGTGTCCCCTGCATCGGCAGGCGGATTCTTAACCACTGCGCCACCAGGGAAGTCCCTATAGTTATGATTTTAAAGGAACAGGATGCGATCCCCTGGGGAGTGAGGAAGAGGCACAGGGCTGAGTCCTGAGCACCATGGCATCTGGCAGTCAGTTGGAGTTAGAGGAGCCAATAAAAGTCTGAGGCTGAGGTGTCAGCGGGGGACCTCTGTCCAATCCCAGAGGTGGAGTTCATTATTAACAAAACTCCATGACCCTTGAAGCCTGAGACTACACTGTGTGATAAGGCAGCCGCCAGCCACGTGCGGCTACCGAGCACTTGAAATGTGACCAGTTCCAGGTTGACACGTGCTGTAAGTGTAACACACAGAGCAGATTGGAAAGACTTCGTATAAAAACCAGACTATAGAATATCTCATTAATAATTTGTATATTGATTATATGTTAAAATGATAATATTTTGATATATTTGGCTAAATAAAATATAGAGGTAAAATCAATTTTACCTGTTTCTTTTTACTTTTAAAAATGCAGCCACTAGAAAATCTACAACTACTCTGGGGCTCGCGTCTGTGGTTTGCCCTGTATTTCTATGAGGCTGCGACAGAAGGACAGCAATGGGGTGTTGCCCCCAGGTAATGACATAATTCCTAAAGCAGGGTCCAGAGCTGTTCCCTAGGGTCTCTGGGCTTTCCCAATCAAAAATAAGTGTCAAATTTCTCTTCAAAGACTCAACTGACAAGTCCTCACTCCAGCCCATGTGGATCTGTTTTTGCCTGGAAACCACATGCAATTTTCATCAGAAAACACACACACACAACATGAAACTAAAGAAAGGAGCAAAATTTCCTGAGGCACTGCCAAGCAACTGTTCCATTTCCCACAACGCCCTGCAGTTTCTTCAAACACAAAGACGTTTGCCACATGGTCAATGAAATCATTTGGGAACGTGTCAAAAGACCATCCGTGGCAAGTCTGGGAGCCATGAGATTTCCTTATGCCCCATTATTATCTCAGAGCTATTACCTGTCTCCCTAGCTCAGAGCTCCCTGGGGGCGGTGTCTGAGATCACACACCTGTAACTCTACAGCCCCATCAGACCTCGAGCTCCTAAGGAGAATTGGCACTGAGGGTCTTCGTGGGCCCTGGAGGGGTTTGGGGGCTCTGAGCAGTTATTGTTTCTCTTTTGTGGAGGGTATTTGAACTCAGCAGGGTCAGGCAGTGTTTGAAAAAGTGTCATCTTCTCCTGCCTGCTCACAGCCCAGACTGGCTATGTCACCTTGCCCCGAGGCCGTTTAACAAGGTGGACCCTCAGTAGAGCAAGACAGAGAGCTGCAGAGAGAGGCAGAGCCCAAAGAGACCACACAAAGACAGAGCCTGGAGATGGCGGGACAGAGAGAACACAGAGCAAGGAGGATGCCTTGGGTCCTCGGGTGGGGCCAGCCCTAGAGGTAGTTCAGCGGAGGCGATTCACTCATTCATTCATTCACTCATTTATGAAAATGTAACTAAAGACCTTCTGTGTTCTGGGCGCTGCGCTAGGTGCGGGTAACAGGCGATGAGTGCAACAGATCTGGTGTCTGCCCTCATGGGTTTACAGGTCAGTTGGGAAAACATGAAACAAAGAATGTGTAAATGTATTTATAATGAAAACTGCACATGCTATGAGGCTAAGGATATGGTGCTGTGATATCCCCACCAGAGATGGTTGAGCTAAGCTGGGAGACCAGGAAAGCCCTCCTTGAGGAAATGATGTGTGAACGGAGACCTGAAGGGTGACTTGGGGTTAACTGCACAAAAGGGAAACTGAGCAGGCCAAGCAGAGGACACAGCATGTGCAAAGACCCTGTGGCAGAGGGAGCAGAGTGAGTGTGAGAAATAGAGAGCAGTGTGGTTAAAGCAGAGACAGCTAATGAAAGCCTGGTAGGAGATGAATCTGGAAAGGAAGGCCGGGGACAGACCACATGGGGCCTCATGGAGATTTCAGAGTCTGGGTGGGAAGCAGAGTTGAGAGACCGAAGCCAGAGACTAGAAAGAGCAGGAGACTTGTTCATTGCCAAGGACAGCAGGCTCAAGATGATGTATGGTTGAGGCAGTGATGGAGAAAATGGTACTGACATGTGAGTGGGTCACATGGGTTCACACCTCCAAGATAATTTTAACTTTGTGGGGTATTGTGAAGATTGAATGAAACAGTGCCTGGATGCCCTGAGCAGAGCATCGGCATGTGGTGAGTGAAAACATATTAGAAAGCTATTATTAGTCTGTTATTAATAGTGTGAAGCTGGGACAGGGCACCCAGACAGGGAGCCCCACAGCAGAGCTGAGACTTAGGGACAGGATGGTTTGGGTCCATGGAGGACCAGGGTTGGTAAGAGGCAAAGCAGGAGTCAGGGGCAACATCCTGGGGAGGGCATGGCCAGGGTCCCCCAGGCTCTGCCACCACAGTCCCAGGACCTCAATTCCCATCTCTCCTCCCACCTGCCAAGCAGGAAGGTGGACACTAGTGGTTGGACCGTTGGCTGGTGTTTCCTATGAGGGAGGAGGACAGAGGAGGTGTCCTGGTATCATCTCCCTCTAACGACCTCAGCTTTGGAGCTTGAATTAAAGAATGAAGACCCTTATTCCTCATGCAGTGACCCGGCACCAGATTCTGAGGCCTCCTCTGAGGAGTGTGGTCAATGGGCAGAGCCTTCCAGGGAGCCTCAGAGATTAGCATCAAAGGACCACGGACCTCCGGGTCTAAACGGGGTTTAGAGTATTTAGGCTTCTTAAAGATCCCAAACTTTTAAAGTTTTAAAATTTATGTTTTTATAATTTTAAAATTATAAAATTTTAAAAATTATGTTTTTCAATTTCAAAGGTTTGGGGTTGTTTTTAAAATGCTGCCTATGCCTGAAAAAATCTGAACAAAAGAACTTGGGGATTTGGGAGGTAATTAATATACATGTAATATTTACTGGTTTTTCTCTTAATTATAAAAGTAACATACACCTAACCTGAAAACTTGTAAAACACAGAAAAAGACAAATTAAAAAATTGACCTAAACCCACAATCCACACTCACTGTTAATAGTATTCATGTATAGTATTAAGAGTATTAATATAAATTTGAGCTCTTATAATAATATATAACAGTCATTGCCCTTGACCTTTACATACTGGATCTTATTTTGTCCTCACAACAACCCTCTAAAGTCGTACTATTATTCCCATTTCACAGATGAGGAAAGTGAAGCCTAGAGCAGCTACACAGTTTGTTCAAAGTCATTCACAAACTTTGAGAGGTGAGAAGCAGAGCTGGAATCCAAGCCCATCTGACCTTGAGTGCACCCAGGTCACCACTCAGTTAGCTTCCGGCTTGGGTCACATCCTTGGAATCTGCCTTTCTATACATAGACATGCATTTATAGTTAGATTGACACATACACTGACTGCATTACCCAGATTGTTTTGCAGTTTACCTTTTGCACTTTGCAACATACCATGTATATTTTCTCAAATCAATATCTATTCTTCTCCAACATGATTTTTAATGTCTACATAGTAGGCTACATTTTAGACTAGCAGTGGTTCTCAAAAACTTGTTCCAGTATTATCTGGGAACTTGTTGGGAATGCAAATTCTCAGGCCCTAACCCAGGCCTACTACATAAGAGATTCTGTGGATGAAACGCCAGAACCTGTGTTTTAACAAGCTTTCCAGTGATTCTGATGCAGGCTAAAGTTTAAGAACAGATCCTTTAGATGTTCTGTATTTTTCTTAACTAATCTTCTGTAATTGGTACATTTAGACTGTTTCCAGGTTTTGACCATCAAAAATAAGGCACAATAAGCGTCCCCATTTGTCCATATCTGTGAAGATCAAGAAAGTGGTTTTCAAATAAAACAGGTGGGAAAAAGCCAAATAAGAACTATTAATTAATAAATGTTTTATATATATATATATATATATACACATACATATATATATATATATATATATATATTTTTTTTTTTTTTTTTTTTTGCGGTACACGGGCCTCTCACTGTTGTGGCCACTCCCGTTGCAGAGCACAGGCTCCAGACGCGCAGGCTCAGCAACCATGGCTCACGGGCCCAGTCGCTCCGCAGCATGTGGGATCTTCCCGGACCGGGGCACGAACCTGTGTCCTCTGCATCGGCAGGCGGACTCTCAACCACTGCGCCACCAGGGAAGCTCAATAAATGTTATATTTTAAAAAAGAAACTAAGGAAAAGCAGGAAAGATTTTGGTCAGACCTAAGGAAGTACTTCCTTTGTTGGCAGGACCACCTGGCAGGAGGAATGTCTCTGGAGCACTTTGTCACCTGCGGGGACAGCTCAGTGCTGCAGGCAGCCTGGGGGATCCCCCTAGCACTGCTGGAAAAGCTGAAAAGCTCCAGGCTTTTTCTCACAGTTTCTGTTCTTTAGAGCATAATGGCTGAGATGTTCATTAAAGAGACAGCTGCTGTCTGGGCCGAGCCAGCAGGGGGAGGGCAGAGGGCCTCAGTAGCCGCAAAGCTGGATCTAGAGGGCAGGCTGGCCGCTCACCTCCCAGCTGGCCATGTCATTAAGCAAGGGCTGCCGAGAGGGCTCTGCCCAATCCTCAACTGTTGCCCTGCCAAGCTGTGTGGTCATTAGCCCAGGGCCGAGCCCAGACTTCTGAAATAAACTCCAGGCCATTTCCCCAGGTCTCGGAAGACATCCTCCAGCTGATGTCGAGTGGAGATCTGTCGAGAGGGCATTTTGCTCCCTGCTCTGAAGCCCAGGCAATCGCTAATGTCTGCCTGTTTTCATCTCCCATCCAGCTCTCTATTGGTAGAAAGAGTTTCCCAGAATCGGATGGTCCTGAGGAATGCCTTAACAAAGAACTCAGAAAAGTAATTTTGACTTTCTGGCGTGAGTCAGTTTTCTTGCTTGTAAAACGGGAGTAACAATCCCAGTGAGAAAAGGGACAGACCGTGTGTTGTAAATGGTAAGTCTTACATATTAGATGGATTTTTGAAGTCATTGCAGTGTTTTTTTGGTTTTGTTTTGTTTTAAATTCTGGAAGTTGCTGCTGCTGCCGCTGGCGAATGAGGAAAGCACAGGTCTTTGGGGACTTACTGGCCTGGGTTCAAATCACAGCTC
The DNA here is from genome assembly GCF_011762595.2 of Tursiops truncatus. Lineage (NCBI taxonomy): Eukaryota > Metazoa > Chordata > Mammalia > Artiodactyla > Delphinidae > Tursiops > Tursiops truncatus. The sequence goes on from NC_047034.1 coordinate 154,232,968, forward strand.
TTCCGCTTAGTGACTGTGTGATCACGACTGAGCCACGTCTCCTTTCTGAGCTGCCATTTCCCCATCGATAACACAGAAGTAATAACAGTTGCTTCAGAAGGTGACCGTGAGAAGTGCGTGGGCTAGTAGGGGAGAGTGGTCAGCACAGGCTGAGCACACAGTAGGCTACTCAACTTTGGTCTCAACCCTTCCTGTTTCGGAGAGCTCCTCTGCCTTTCTGCCTGGAACATGGTCAGATGTCAGATACCTGCCGATTTTGGTCCCATTAATGTGTTTTCCAGCCTTGGACACATGACTTCACCTCTCCGGGCCTCAGTTTCCTCAACTGTAAAATGGGGAGATGATAGCTCCTACTTTATAGGACTCTTAAGAGAATAAAATAAAATCGTAGTCTACAAATGTGAGTGAATGTTAGGTATCTCTGTTACCATTTTTCCCGATGTGACAAAGCCCTAGTCTCTGTATCTCCATACATCTGGAAATGTGGAAACGCCGGGAGGGTCGACAGCTTTTCAGTTTTGATTGGACATTCAATGACAAGGTATTAGTTGAGCACCAGCTGTGTGACAGGCCACTTATTGGCCCATGAGTCCCTTGAGTTTGGGGTTTGGGGAGGATTTTCAACATGGCAGAGAGGTCCTGGAACTGGAGATGCAGGAGGTTGGGTGGGGGTCACTGTGAAAGTCAGAGGGAGTGGACAGCCTTTGCCGTCATCCAGTGAGGAAGCCACTTCTCACCTTGTGTGGGCACATCTCAGAACGGTTGACTTCTCTGACAGCCCCTCCCCGACCACCTCCAGAAAAGCAAAGCCTTGAGAAATTTCAGGTTAAAAATCAGTCCTTAAATTCCACCTTAGGTTATTCAAAGGAAAAAAAAAGAATAAAAATCAATGCAGACCCAGTCTCTGGTTCTGAGGAGCAGTCGCATCTTGTTTGTAACCTGAAGGGATCAATAAGAGATGCTTCTTCTGGTCCATTTTTTAAGCTCAATACCGTGGATGCAATTTCGTCGACAATTATGAACAGTCAGTTATCTCGTACAGCTTCGCTCCCTCCGTCAGCTGCACTTTCAGGTAATCATGAGCTATTACCAGGAGGGTGGTGTTGGCTAGGTGCTGGCTCCTGTGACACACTCGCCAATGATCGCTCAGAAGAAAATGGAATTTGCCGATCCCTTGAGTCATTGGGATGGAGAAGTTATGAATGCTCCGATGCAGAAGCCTGGCTTATCGAGTTTTCGGACCCATTAGCCAGGGCATAGCTTCCTATTGATTAAATTATACGTCTCCCTGGCATTGGCAGTCTTAGGGGCCAAGAGTCTAGGTTAGGACTTGCAGGGGTTCAGAAAATAAAGTGCCTCTTATTATAATCAAGAATGTGGAGGGACAAGTGTCTTCACAACACGGATATCTAAGTTGGGTGAATAAAACTCTGTAGCTGCCCCTGGGTGTTAAGTGCCCCAGAGACAGGTGGGATAGAGCCTGGCAATTCCCTTGTGGGGAATATTCCTCCAAGATTCTTGGTATGTGGCCACTTGGCTACAGGAACCCACGGGGGCAGCCCTATGCATGTTGGCAGAGCACAGGGGACTTCAACCCCTTTTGGGTGGTGGACCAGTTCGCAACACTGTTGCAGGCTCTTCATCTTTTCTCTAGAACATTGATCAGATGCTATGAAACCTAGGTTATGAATGCAAAGCCAAGGGTTTTGGAATCAGATAAACCTCAATTTCTTATTTAGAAGACTGTGTCATCCCGGGAAAGTAACCTTAGTTCTCCAACCTGCAGTTTCCTCCTCCTCATGGGAATAGTAATTGTATTGACCTAAAAGAATTACAAGATGATCCAGGTAAAGAAGTAGTCCATATGCTTAGCCTGTAGTATGCTTAATAAACATTAACCAGTATCACTTTTAACATGAATGATAACTGTTAGTAGGAAATAGCTATAAATCATATCATCTCTCTATGTTATGTCTGTAAAATGAGGATATAATAGGACCTACCACACAGACACATTTAAGAAAGTGTTACTTAAAAGGATGTGTGTAAAGCACTTAGCCAAGACCTGGCACATTGTAGGTGCTCAATAAATAGTAGCTGTTTATTGTGATTATGGTTGTTCATATTTTTTCTACTAGTAAATGTTATTGATTATTTCCTGGACGCCTCCCAGGACTAGGCTGGGCTGAGGGAGAGTTTGACAAAGGTCTTGGCAGCAAAGCAATGACAAAGATCAGAGCGCTCACGATGGACTCTGGCAGGGCGGCAGGGGATGGGGAGGCAACAAAACACCCAGATGATGCAAGTCTCCCAGCCCCAACTCTGTAATGGATATGCTGTGTGACCTTAGCTAAGCCTCTTTGCCTCTCTGGGCAGCACTTCCCCAAACATATGGTGGGAAGTTGAACTCAATGATTCCTAGTGGTGTAGACTCTACTTGGCTCAAACCAGCTAGTTAATTGCTGGAGAGATTTCCTATGGCTGACACTGGGCTGGATGGGTGTGGCCGGATGCTGAGGGTGGACCAGGAAGAAAAAACAACTTTGGCAAGCACAGAGAATCCTCCTCCCTTGCTTTCTCCTTTCCCTTGGAAAAGTAGGGCTCACTGACTATAGGTGTTTCCCCAAACCTCCTGGCCACTGTGGATCATCGCCTTCCATCACATCTAGAAGCTTCATGTTGGGCCAAGAATGCTGAGTATTACTGGTCCAGCAGGCCAGGCATCCAGGGCCGTCTCTCCATCCTTCCCCAGCCCTACCTGAGACCAGGAACCACGGCTGCCTCGTGCTTGATGCCTCCGCTGGGTGGTGGGAGGCCCAGCCTGTCCTGTCTCCACCATTTGCTTACAGACCTCTTTGAGCCTTAATTTCTCCTTCTGTGGAATAGGATGAACAGCCCTCACTTCCCCTCACCCCTGTGGAAGAAGGGCAGGACCTCTCCATGTAGAGCAGGGACAGCGATGGACCACCAAGAAAGCCATTGTTCCCCTCCCCAGCCTTTTGAGAGAGCGGGTTCACCCAGCAACATATCCTCATGACCCTTATGGAGGAACTGCTGATGCCTGGGGTGGGAGGTGGGGGGTGGAGACAGCTGTTTCTCATCCTGGATTTGCCCCTCCCTCTCCTCCAATGCCAGCCACCTTCACTCAAGTGCTTCCCCCCAATTCCAAATTCCTGATGCCATCTCCCCACCTCCATGCCAGCCCCTGATCTGATGTTGATCTGGACTGTTTCCTGGCATTGCCGTAGCCCCCACACTGCTCCTGTCGGCCAGCTCCTGGCTGACCCTGCCCCTTCGTCCCCCAGCTCCTAGCTCCAGTCCCAGGTCCTTCCTCCAGGACTATTTTCATTCTGATTCACAGCCAGTGTCACAGCCGTCTTCCCAGGGGAAGTGGGAGTAAGAGGGACAGGATGACTCCTAAAACCCTGGGCTGCATGATTAGAAACATACTATTTAGGAAAAGGGAGGTGACAGTCCTGCTATGGCCCTGCCAGGCCACCCAGGTGTTGTATTCAAGAGTCCTGTTATCATTCTCAGAGAACTGAGTGACCCTCCTTTAGCGCACACTTCTCACTCTTTGTAATGACTCATTTATTTAGGCGATTATTTGTTCATGTCTAACCTCCTCACTAGACTGCACGCTCCCTGAGGCCAGGGGCCGTATGAACCAGTTTAGTTCACCTTAGTATTTACAGCTGCCACACCATAGGTGCTCAGTATTGATTTACTGAATATATGAATGGATGAATGGATGGTTAGATGGTGCATGGAGAGGTTAAGAGGGAAAGTAGACTTTTTACAGAACCAGCCCCTTACAGGTGTGAGTTCAAAGGAAGTTAGGAGGGGGAGGAGCCTGATACCCAGAAGACAGTGTTCTGTGTGTGTCTGGGAGGCATCCCACCTCTGAATCAGAACCCGGGTCTCTTCCTGGCTCAGGGCATTGACAGTAGGAACAGGATGGACCACGGGGTCCTGGACATGCCCCCTGCCCCTTCCCCGGGCCCCTACCCTTCTTCCCATTGGATGGCAACCTTGTGCTCTTGTCTGCCTTGCCCCAAACCATCCAGCTTTCAGGAAATGATGTGATCCTTTTATAAGCACCGGAGACTTAACTGGATTCCATTCTTGGGGTTATTTGCATTTTAATGACCAGGAAGAAAAATATGCAGACATGGTGAGACAGCAGAGGCTCTTCCAGGTGTTTAGAGAGACGGTCTCTGGGTGAGAAGAGCTCGGCCCTGCTGCTTGATGTCCTACTGGCAGGCTTGTGGGCCATGCAGCTTCTCTTCCAGCCTCCTACCCCCAGCACCCTCCTGTTCCAAAAATGTTCTTTATTTCCAGGATAGGACTCAGGCTCTTGGTGGTATGCATCACGGCAGCCTTTCAGAGCCAGCGGCGTCGTCTCTTCTTACCCCCTCCTCCCCAGCCTAGGGCCCCTCCCTGTTCAGGCACTCAGCCTGGCTGGAATCCCACCACTCAGGGCCTCCCAGAGACGCAGCTTCTTTTTTTTTTTTTTTAGCATCTTTATTGGAGTATAATTGCTTTACAATGGTGTGTTAGTTTCTGCTTCATAACAAAGTGAATCAGTTATACATATACATATGTTCCCGTATCTCTTCCCTCTTGCGTCTCCCTCCCTCCCACCCTCCCTATCCCACCCTCCCTATCCCACCCCTCTAGGTGGTCACAAAGCACCGAGCTGATCTCCCTGTGCCATGCGGCTGCTTCCCACTAGCTAGCTATTTTACGTTTGGTAGTGTATACATGTCCATGCCTCTCTCTCACTTTGTCACAGAGACGCAGCTTCTGTATAGGAACTGGAGCTGCTGCAGAGGTGGGACTGGAACAGTCAGGCTGCTAAGAAGCCCCTGGGTTCGCAGGCAAGCCCCAGCCCCTCCCTGTAATTAGGCAGAGGCACAGGTGGGGAGGAGGAGGGGGAGGGGAGAGAGAACAGGCACGCGGCACCAGAAAGACAGCCACATGAAGTGCCTGTGGGATTCTGGGTTCAAACAGTGTCCCAGACGACCCAGATGGCTATCAGAGACCCCAAAGAGAACCCCGAGGGGGAGGGGACGGGTGGAGATGAGTTGAGCGGAAAGGCCTCCCGGGTAGGGATTGCTCTCCTGATGAAAAGCAGGCCCACTTTAGCCTGAGTGGCTGGTCTGTGCAGTGGCGCGTTCATCTGGTATCCATAAGCCTGGCGTTAACTCTGATGGCAAGGCACCGTGGGCTTTGCAGCTCCCTTTCCCGGCCACTCTGTGATTTCCCATTAGTGAAATGAACATGCAGAACTCAGATGACAGTAGCTTGGACTGCTGGGCACGCACACGCATGCACCCATGCAGGCACAGTGGGCTGGGCTCTGATCCTATGCCTGGGTGAAGGTGGCAGGACAGCTACTTCCAAACCAGCTAAAGATCCTCGGGGGTCTGCTTGGGAGCTGCTACATCACAGAACGCTAGAGCGTCATAGAGGAAGAGCACAGACCTGAAGTCGAGAGACCTGGATTCAAGTCCCAGCTAAGAGCTAAGATTTGCTGCGTGCTCCCAGCCTCCCGCCACTGTGCCATGTGCAGGGCGCACCTTATATCCTCCAATTCTCACAACAAATGCTCAAGTGGGTATTATTATCCCATTCTACAGATTAGGAAACTGAGATCAAGTAACTTGCTTGACATCCTACAGCTCAGAGGCAAAGCTCGGATTCAAACCAGATCTGCCAGAGTTCGGCCAAAACACAGACCAGTTACGGTCCCTCTGTTACTTACTAACCTCATGACCTTCTCGGACCCTCCGTTTCCTCATCTGCAGAATAGAAACTCATCCCTCTTCTACTTCTTACACAGGATTGTTATGAGACTGGCAGGTTATGTGCATACTTACACAGTTAATGAGATTTTTAAGCCACTTGGTCCATGTTAAATTCTAGACCAGAGATTCAGAACGTCTGCGATAGCTGCGAGCGCTCTGAGTATTCTTTCTAGGAAAATCCCACTCCGATAATGAGAAATGTTCTTTTCCTTGTGAGAAAGAGAGTGGAACTGATACACTGAGGAAGAAGCGCCCTAGCCAGACTTGGCAATGCCTAAAAGGACTCATGGTGATGCATTTCTGAGGACTTTCATCTTGGCCTCCCTGACTCATTGCCTTGAAGGCAGAGGAAAGACCCAGTGATGGGGGTCTGAGGCATCCGACGCTTCAGCCCCAGGGCCCTTGCCCACTCGGAAAGTGCTGGAGCCACGGCACCCTTCCTGCCTCTAACTGCCTTTGTCTCTTGACTATCTCCCAGGTCAGTTTTCCGGGGCCTAGAGCAAAGGACATTAACTTTGTTTGCACCTGCATCAGAGACCATCGAGAACGCATGAGTGGGCCTTCGGAGAAGAGGGACTGGGCAGCTGCGAGGCTGATTTTCCTGTGTCTTGGAGGCCTGGACATGGATGGATGAAGCCACCAGGTCGAGGCTGACCTGGTCAGACCGAGGTGGCAGAATTTCCGTTCCAAAGAGCAGCCTTCTCCTTCCACTATGCTGTGTGTGAGCAAAGCCACAGGCACCTGTATGGTGGGGTTGGAGGGGTGCCCAGCTTGCCAGTCTGCACCTCCACACTGAAGTGTCCCAGCTACAGGTACACGGAGACATGCGCCTTCAAGAGAGCAAGGTGCCAGGAGATGCAGTCCTGTGGCGTAGCTGGTCTGGGCCCTTCGTCCCAGGCCCGGGGTGGTGGAGGTCGGGGGACCGCAGGACAGATGCGTGCAGACCCCGGAGACGGATGAGCTCGCTGGGAGTCACTGTTTGGTTGAAGCTCCCTCACTCTCACCTTTTTCGCTCAGGCCCCAGGAACAGAGGAGCCTCCTTCCCTCACTTTACCAGCAAGATTCTTCTCATCACTGTGTGAGAGATTCTGCCCCAACCCTCCTCTGGTCACATCTGCTTATATGTCAGTGTACATTTCTCAGGATGTATGTGCATGTGTGTGTGTGTGTGTGTATATGTATTTGAATATATACATACGTATGCATTTGCATATGTGAGCATGTTGATGTGTGTGTACAACACACGTGTTTGCATGTGTGTGTGCATTCTCAGCCCCCCTCCTCCCAACTCCTTTCCCCTCCTGGGTAGCAGGGCCTCCTGGGTAGCAGGGCCTCCTAGGCACTGCTCTCGGGCTTCTTCTCTCTTGAGTCTGCACACTGTAGAGGATCTCATTCTTGCTCGTAGCTTCTTTTCTTCCCTCATGAGGATGAAACTCTCAAATCTATATCTCCAACCTCTGACCTCTTTTCCAAGCTGTAAAGCCTCATTTCCAATTGATAATCTGTGTACATCTTGAACCCAATGGTCCCAAATTGTCCCTTATCACCCTTTTCCCAAAACCAGGTTGTCCTCCAGCCCTAACTATGCCTGAGATGGGCACCACTGCCCTCCCAGCCTCCTTCGTCTCTCCCATCTCACACTACAGAGGCCGGCGGCTCCTTCCTGTGAAACATGACCTTCTCTATTTCACCACCGCCATCCTAGGCCAAGCCCTTAACACCATACACCTGTTCCACTCACCAGTCTTCACCGGGTCTCCTCGCATCCAGGCTCTCTGGCCCTAATACACCCAATTTGGAGGAGTGGAGTTCTTTTTAAAAGCATGAGCCGGATCATATCACTTCCCACTCCAAACCTGTGACTGGGTTCCTGTGGCCTTTGGAGCCAACTGTATCTTTTCTTTCTTTTTTTGCAATTGAAGTATAGTTGATTTACAATGTTAGTAAGTGCTGATTGACAATGTTAGTTTCAGGTGTATAGCAAAGTGATCCAGTTATATACGTATATATGTACATATATATAAAAATTTTCGGATTCTTTTCCATTATAGGTTATTAGAAGATATTATACAGTATACAGTGCTATACAGAAGGTTCTTGTTGTTTATCTATTTAATATATAGTAGTGTGTATCTGTTAATCCCAGACTCCTAATTTATCCCTCTCCCCCTTCCCCTTTGGTAACCATATGTTTGTTTTCTATGTCTGTGAGTCTGTTTCTGTTTGTATCATTTATCTTAGATTCCACATATAATATGATATGTGATATCATATGATATTTGCCTTTCTCTGTCTGACTTAGTACAATAATCTCTAGGTCCTTCCTGTTGCCGCAAATGGCATTATTTCATTCTATTTTTATGGCTGGGTAGTATTCCATTGTATACATGTACCACATCTTCTTTATCCATTCCTCTGTCAATGGACACTTAGGTTGCTCCCATGTCTTGGAAGCCAACTATGCCTTAACCCAACTCTTCCCTCTGAGGCTCGCTACCTGTGGGCCCCTGGCCATGCTACTCGACCTCTCTGAGCCACAACGTGGTTTTCATAGAGGTATGATGAAAACGGAGCAAAACAACACGTGAAAGTACTGCACAGTGTCTTTTATGTAATATATATGTTATATATATATGTTTTCTATATATTGTATAGATATGTATAGTATTATATAAAATATGTATTTTCTTAAAGTTCCTTGGTTTGGGGGTAGAAGTAGCGTGTACGTGTTTGTGTGCGCAGATTTGCAAATACGGAGGAAAATGAGTGTTGCATATAACTGCATACACTGAAATACTTTTATTCTTCTCATCCATTCACTCATTCAGCAAGCAAGCATCTGTTGATCCAGCCACATACCATGTGTGGGTGCAAACGCATAGAAAGACCCAAGTTCTGGCCCTTAAGAATTTGGCATCATATATGAACTTCCTCTCAAGTCAGAATACTTGAGAAAAGTCCAGATCCAGTGGTCAAATCCTAACTCCCTTGCTCAGTCAGAGTTCATGGGTGTGTAATAATGTTTACAAGAATGTCTGGCTGGCCCTATCCCTCCATCGCTGAGGGACCCCTCACCTGGAATTATTTGCCCTGGAAATCACCAGGCTCCGCAGAGCTTGGCAGACCTGTCCTCTGTGCAGCTTTTTTCTGCAGAGCGTGAGGCCCTGGCCATGGCAGATGGGCTGAGGTCTGGGGAGGGCCCTGCACCCAGACCCTGGGAAATTCACGCTTGCTTTCATCGTGGGCAGGGAAGTGGAGGTCAACGAGACTCCATCAAACTGAAGTCTCTCCAATTTACTTTCAGGAAGGAGCTCCATTAATGCTAGCATTTGGGGAAAAAAACAAAAACACTAATCACCATCCAAAATGTACATGCTAGTTCCCATCTGGTGTGCGGAATTGGATCATCTCGGGAGTCTCGGGAAAATGCGGCAGATGGGCTGGGTTTGGAGCGCGTCTCCCCACAGGCACTGAGGAGAGGAGGAAGAGACTTGGCACCAGCAGCCAGCCTGTGTGAGGGATGCTGGGCCCCGCTGGGCGCCCATCAACTGGGTCCTGCAGGAACCCTCCCCACTGTCAGATGCCTGATGCCGCCAGAGCAGCTGTGCTGGCTGCCCCCGTGGCTTCTGGTCCATCCTGGGAAGCGGCGGCTCACGCTCTCAGTTTGCAAAAACTCTGCCGCAACTCAGATTGCAGTGGTGCCAGGGAAAGATTCGAGGACGTCAAACGCTGCTGCTACTGCTTCCTCACTGTGCAAGACGGGCCGGCCACTCACCAAGGATCGTAGTTAGTGCCTCCCAGAGTCACCAGGCTGGACCCCTGCTGATCAGTGGGGTCAGTGGAGTCGGTGGGGACCATTGCAGATCAAGGGGTCAATCAAGCACTCTGCCTGCACACGTTATTACTTGGTCTGGATGTCTCCAGGCAAGGGATTTAGGGATCCTCCAGAGAGGATGGGGGCATAGAGATGGACCTCTGCTGGGGAGAAGGCACTGTCCTCAAGCTTCTGGCCTGCCAGGCCAAGGGAACAGGTGTCCAGGGTCCCCAGGCTACACCACTGCAAAAGGGGCTGTGTGTCCCAGACAGTAGTTTATCCTATGACCTTTGAGTGCATTCAGGAAGGAGAGGGGCATGTGTAGCAGGCGGAGGCTAGATCAGCTCCCAGCACACGGAAAGAGAGAAACTGGGAGGGAAAGCGTAGGGTGGGAAAATAGGGCTCCTGGAGAGAAGGACCACGGAGACGGCAGGGAGTGAACAAAGCTCTCAGAATTCCCCCCTCACAGGGGCCTCTAGAAAGGGAATGGCCCCCTCCTCCTCCACCTGACTCCAGCCGATGCCTGCCGTCCTATCAGATGGCAGGATGCCACCAACACCTTTCTTCTCTGCAGTGATTTCCGGTCCCCCTCCCTAGGACAGCCCTCCCCCCAACATCTAATCAAAGGGAAGAAAGTAATTAAGGAAGGGCACGTAACATTCCCAGTAACTTAATAACGATCCCCGCCCCCGCCTCACTTCAGATCTATAAATATGACACGCAGAACAACTCGCGGGGACACCAAGTTGTTTATTGCTTGCTAAGCTGGAAAGCACTTGAATTAACCTCTTGCATAAGTGTATTTAGGAAAGATCCAGGCGTCTTTAAGTGGAAAGAGGACGTGAGCCAGACAGAGTCCTTGTCAGGGAACCCAGAGGATGGGGCCTCACTCACTCACACACTGGCTCATTCCTACAAGTGTTTACTGAGTGTTTATGTAACGGGCCATTTGGTAGTGTCCAGGACGTAGAGGAGAATAAACAACATCGCTTGCAGTTTGAGACATGTTGTCCTTTGCAGTTTTAAAAGTGGCAGCTGTGACCCAGTGAGAGGAGGGCCCGATACCCTGGGAGAGGACCCTTTGGGGCTGGGGGCTAAAATGAGATGGGAGGGCAGTACCCCAACCTCCGACCCTCCCCATCCTGGCTGAACCATTGTTGATCAACAAGCCTATTATATACCCCAGGCGCTGTAGGCGGGGATGGAGATGACGCAGTTACACGCACCCCCCCCAATCTAGAGAAGATCATAGTCAAGTTGGGGAGACAGATTGGGACACAGCATGAAATGCAGCATGAAGAGAACTACTCCTTAATTGAGATGTGTGCAAAGGGCAGGAAAAACACAGGGATGGGAACAGTTAACTCTGTCTGGGGGAGTTCTAGGAAGGCTCACAAAGGAGCTGACATGGAAGTTGGGTTTTGAAGCCTAGCTAGGAATTCTCAAAAGAGAAAAGGGCACAGGAAAATCTAGGTATTAGGAAAGCTCGTGCAAAGACTCAAAGGCATGAAAGAGGAGATGGCCTGTGTGGGCTGGAGAGGGGTGAGGCAAGTGGGGGAGGGGAAGGGAGCCATGGAGGTAACAGAAGAGGAAAATCGCGCACAGCACGTGAAGTGTGATGTGGTCTAGCGGTTAAGAGAACTGGAGAAGGTGGCCTGGATTCAAAACCTGGCTCCACCACTTCCTAGCTGTGTCTCACTCAGTTTCCTCAACGACAGAGCAGAATGAATCATGGTACCTACCTTATAGGGTAGTTGTGTGGATTAAAAGAGTGAAAACCTGTAAAGTGCCCAGAGTGGTGCCTGGCGCAAGAACCAATAAATGTGTCTGATTACTACTGACTTCTTATCACCACTCCACCTGACACACTTCTCCCTGAGCCACGGGGAGGGTTTGAGTAGAACAGCATCCTTTCCGGGTGTTGCCCTTTGGAAAGATCCCTCCAACCATGGTTTAGACTTGGTAGGTCCCCAAACACCACCACAGTCCCAGAATGCCCCAGGAACTTGTTCAAATACATATTCACAGGTCTGCCCCAGAATCACTGCATCAAAGTCCCCCAGATCGGGAGGAATGTTTTTGGGAGGATGAAAATATTCTAAAACTGGATCGCGGCAGTGGTACAATTTGGTGAATTGACTACAAATCATCAAATTGTACACTTAAAACAGATGAACTTTATGGTATGTAAATGAACCTCAATAAAGCCATTAAAAAAAATCCCCCAGGTGATTCTGGAAGACAGCTCAGCTTCGGAGGTCGGGGCAGGCTGGGGCGGGGAACTCAGAGCCTGACTCCGCAGGGCTGGTGGATGAGGTGAGCGGAAAGGACGGCAATGTGGATAAATCCTGCAGCAGCTTGTGCAGTGCTCACCTGGATTTGAGGCTGCTTCGCTGGGCTTAAACTGCTCTCTCATCTTTATCAAGGAAGCCATTGGATTTCGCTGAGGGCGCTCCCTCCTCGGGGCTCCCACAGCGCCGGCTCCACCCGCCTGCTATTACAGCGCTTGGTCCCATCCCTGGAGTGCGCTGCTTCCAGGCCTGGTTCTCCAGGAGTCCTGAGAGCTCCTCAAAGGCATGTAGACAGGGGGGCACAGACTACTTGGTCACCTAGCACACAGTGGGTGCCCTGTGCACGCACCGCCCCGGGCTTCCTTTCTGTGTGGGGTGTGGATGGCCCTTCAGAACCTAGGTGGGACCCCAGGTATCTGGCTTTGCAAACATCTTCTCAGGAGCAGACGCTAAGCTTGGCCTTCCACTCCTAGTGGCTCAGAAGCTACTCTTGCTAAGATATTTCTTCATCTCCTCCCCCTCCCCTCTCCTCCATCCCACCTCTTCTCCTGACAGCCTTCATCTGTGTTTCTTCTCCTCTTCAAGGCTGGGAGCTGCTTAGAGGGGAAGGTCCTCCTCCCAAGCCCCCAGCTTTGTCCCCTCTGCTCTTCCCTGGGTCACCACAGCTCCCACCTGTCTTTCTAGTCTGGGTCCCAAGAGCTCCTTCTTTGGTCAACCCTAGTTTGTCCCTTTGTCCCCGCTGTGGATTCTCAAGTTCTCACATGTCCCCTCAAATTCTCCACATATTCCTTTTGTCCTTTTCTGTTACCCCACGCTCCCTACCTGCATCTCCTCGTCACTACCTGTGCCCCTTGACCTCCACCGTTTATCCCCACGGACTCTACCTGTGACCCTGCGGCCCTCCCAAGTCACCTCAGCCCTTCTTGTCTCCCCATGACAGTGGGTCTCCAGTAACGATTGTTGCAAAAGAACAAACAAATGGATGAGGGAAACAGCTGTGCAGATATTTGCAACTAGCTTGAAGTGTGATTGGTGTAAAGTGCTTTCCCTTGAATTATCTGCAAAATCGTTTCTATTTTTTGCTCAATGGTATGTGTGCAGACGCAAGCCCGGCCCTCGACTCCCCACCATGGGCTGTGGAATTCTTGTCCATACCCCTGCCCTTCTTTCCTGGTCTCTGGTCACACAAGCAAGGATCAGGAAGGTGATAATCTTCTAGCTAAGGGCTCCTGACCCCCTGGGGCACATGCCACACATTCGCTCTCTCAGGGGCACCCAGGAGAGTTGTGTAAACAGCCACCCAGGGCCCCATCCTAGCTGCTGTCATGCTCCTCTCTTCCCCAGGCACTAAGGCCACCATCCAAGGCCCCAGTCCCCTGACCTGATGTGTAGGGAACCTCCTGCACTTGGCAGAGAGAGCCAGAGGGTCATGTCAGAGTCCCCCGTATCCCTGAAGAACAGGAATCAGAATTTTGTTCTCTGTCCCCATCCCTTGGTTCTCTTCTGTCCTCAAGCCATTCAGAGCTTTGGGCTTCTCTAAGTGTCTCTGACATCCTGGTGCTTGGAAGGGACGTACACACATGCTTGAAAGCAAAGGGACTCGGCCAGCTGAGTCAATAGAGTGAAATGAAGCCAAATCAGAGAAATGAGGCTGTGGCCACTGGCACCTGTCCTGTTTATTCAACCCAACGCAACCCAGGTGGAAGAGGGGAGCCTGGGATTAACTGATTGGCAGAACCTGCTTCCCCAACACTCCGTCTTCCTGCTGCCTCAGAGATAACACAGAGTTGGGTCTGGCTCCTGCAGCCTGGTCTCCTCCATCCCCAGTCCAGGGCTCCCACCCAAGCCTCCTTTCCCTGCTGCCGTCCGCAGCTGCCTTCCCTCTGTCCTCTGGGAGACACAACAGCATTCGCAGCGAGGAAACTAGGCCTCCGAGCCTCGGGACCTCCCTGAGGTTTCTGAAGTCTTCCTGCTCTGGATGGGGAGGGAAGGGCGTGTTCTCTTTCTAAATAGAATCTCCTGAATTAAGTCTCAGGCTAGAGGCTGGGAAGTGCCCTTGGGGATGAGAAGATCCTGGACTGAGATGCAGAGAGGGGTCAGGCACATCACCAAGGACAGGACCAGGAGGAAGCCCAAGTGGGTAGGGGTGGGGGCTCCATGGGGAGGAGGAAGCCTGGAGAATTTTCCAAACCTGATAGCAGGTTTGGGGTTCAAGTCCTAGGCTTCCCTTCCCCCCTGGCTGCCAGCCTGCCCACTGCATGAACAAAGAGACGCCCCCCCCCACACACACGCAGCAACTCCACAGCTTCTGCGGGTGCAGCCCTCATCATGTGGGTGTGTGCGGGAGGGGAGTGGAGGGATGGCTTGACATGCATGCTTCCTCTGAGCTCCTCCTCACCGCATTCACACACATCCAGTGAACCCTGGAGGGCCTGGAGTGAGGAGTATGCACGTGTACTGCAGGCTTTCCGGAAAGAGATTTTTTTCCCCAGGGTGGATTCAGGAGCACGACACGTCCATGAAGCAGAGAGAGCTAATCACTAAGTACAACATGCCCTGACCATGTGCTGGGCACAATTTTAAGCACATTCCATGTATTAACTCATTTAATCCTCACAACAACCCTGCAGGGCAGATACTATTATTATCCCCATGTAACAGGTAGGAAACAGAGGCACAGAAAATTAGGTAAGAGACAGGGTAGATGTGAAGCTAGCTGCCTGGCTCCAGAGTTCCCACTTTCATTAGTCCTACGTGGATGCTCATAGCTCTGTGTGTGTGTGTGTGTGTGTGTGTGTGTGTGTGTGTGTGTGTGTGTATAATAGCATAGGCATCTTCCTGTAGTCGAGTGTTTGTGTGTAAAGCACCAGGGACAGGTGTGCTCTCAGGCACGCCTGCCCAACCCTGTTCAATGAAATCTTGAGGAATCTGCCCCTTCTCCTTCCCGCAGAGGAATCTGTAGCTTTCCTCGTTCCAGGCTGCCTCTGACCAGCTCCCTGAGACTGGTGCTCGCCCCCTCTGTGCCCTCACTGCTGTGGACAAGGCACCAGAAGGAAGAGCAGCAAGAGAGCAAAGCACATTTGAGTGATCGCGTGTGGGGTGAGCTGGATTTCTAGCACCTGCTGCAGCTGGAATTTTGGCCACCCCCAGCCCCGTTCTGGGCACAAACACCAGTACTTCCTTCCACATTTGACAGTTGCTGGAGGAAAATCTCTTCCTAGATCCAGGCAGGATAGGGGCTATATCACCGGGGATCCACTGCGTCCTGAGGTGGGGGCTGAGACTGTTCCAATCAGAGCCCAGGTCTGACGTCATGGTGAGTCAGGGACCCAGTGCCCATGCCCCTCTGGCCCTGGGGCAGGGAGGCAGCATCTCTTCCCAACAGCCTGCTGTCCCCATCTCCCCCCGGGTCCTCCACCTGAGCGTAGAGGGCACGTGGTCCTCTCCACTCCCAGCCTGGCTGCCTGCCGCCTCGCATGTCTTGCGGGCAGAGAAGCGTCATACCTGCGTGCCAGAGAGGCACAGGTGTGCCCGCGCCGCTCACGCGGCTACCACCTGCTGGAATCTTGGCGGAGGGCGGGCTTGGGATGGTATCCACAGGAGAGACAGTCTGTGGCATAATTAAGAGTGAGCAAAACACAAAACAAGACATGTTTTCTTTCCTTTCTCTTTTCTACCACTTGCCCTGATTATTTTCCCGCTTTAAAATTCTACATCTGGTCACTGAAACGTAAAAAAAAAAAAAAATTCGACATCAACTTTAACTAAGCTGGCCTTGGGCAGGGAAGTCTGGCAAGCTTGGAGAAGTTCACTTGTTTATTTTCTTACCGCTCAGTGCCTGGATTTTCGCATTTCACTCTGTCTCTCGCTCTCTGAGGAGGGATGACGGCAGCTTCCTGCCCGCGGGGGGACAGGTGCAGACAGAACTGCTCGCCACAGCCTCCAAAGGGGTAATTCTCCAGAAACATCTACCGTTGCGGGACTTACGCTTTACTTTTGTCCCACCTCCGCCTCTAACCCCTGCCTCTTACTACACCCTATAAGGTCAGGGTGTGGGAGCAGGGTGTCAAGCAGCTGAGAGCGTTGGACTTGGAGTCAGAGCTCAGTTTGGCCACTTATTTGTTGGGCGCGGGTCATTCGTTCATTCATTCATTCACTTGTTCATTCATCTGCTTTCTCTCACTTATTCATTCATGCATTCACTTAGTCTCCCATCATTCAATTGCTCATCTACCTCCCCACCCCATCACTCTGGGCCAAGTACATCCCTGCTTCTGCCCCACCCCCAACCCCAGCAAGTTCTCTGTGGGCAAGTTATTTGGTTCCTCTAAGCCCATTTCTTCATCTTTTGGTTGTTCCAAGGACAAAGAGATCATGTGACTGGAAGCCAGTGTGGCTTCTGGCTCGGTGTGGTAGCATCATGGGGCACCTCTAATGTGACATCCATCATTAGACCCTGGCTCTGGGGCTTTCTGGGCCTTGGTCTTTGCTAGCAAGTCAAATGCCCAGACCAACTCCAGGGTCAGGTAGGTCAGCTGAATCCTGAAGGTTGCTGAATTTCATGATAAAGCGGATGATACGAGAGCTGGGTGCTCTGAAGGGGCCATGAAGCCTGGGTGGCTGACTGGGGAGCTCAGTGCAGTGCTGGGGTGCCCTGGGCTGTGCCATGAGGTTGGATGGTATCTGATGCTCACGCTGAAGGCTGAGGACAAGAGAAGCAGGCAGTGTCTGTCCAGTCTTGCGGGGGAGGCAGCGCATGAATGGCAGAGTTAATGAGTGAGTGAGTGGATGAACGTGTGAGTCTTTGAGTGAGTGGGTGATTGAGCAAAGGGCTGAGTACATCACTGGGTGAGTGACCAACTGAGTGACTGATGGAAGGGTAGATGACTAAGTAAATGAATGAATGAATAAATGAGTGTGTAAGTGTGAGCCAATGAATGAGTGAGGGATGAATGAGCAAATGAGTGAGGGAATAGGCGAGCAAATAATTAAACAAAAGATTGAATAGATGGATGAATGAGTGAAAGAGGAATTAGGTGGTTGAATGAATTAGGAATGACTGAATGAATGGATGAGAGGATGAATGGGTAAGGGACTGAGTAAATGAGTCAGTAAAGAGTGAAAAACTGAGTGCATGACCTATGAACAAATGAATGAATTAGTGTGGCTGCAGGTATGTCCAGTGAATGACCGAGGGATCCCATGAATAAGTTAATCAGGAAATGACTGAATGACTCCAATGAGGGAGCAAGTGACTATCACCCCCACCCTTGGTACCGGGGCCCGCAGACCCGGGGAAGTGATGGTTTCACGGGCAGTTCTCCCCTCCTCCCCTCCCCCTGCAGCAGCAGAACCCCCTCGGCTTCCGAACTCATTGGAGACCGTTCCATTATGTAGAGATACAAACAGGATTGCCTTAGCATTTACTTCTCCACCAGAACTGCACCCAAACTATTGAAATGCAGATGTCAGGAAAATAACAGATCTCTGGTGGCTGGCCTACCTGTCCCCCTCACTGCTGAGAAATAACTCGCAGCAGCGGGTTAAGCTGACAATAAACACAGTAATTGACTTCAGTGGGAACGAACTTGCTTGACTATTGACAAAAATTTAAGGTGATGCAACCCTCACAGGGCTTGCTCAGGTGGCAGCCGGCCGCTGCAGTGCCTCTTCCTCCTTGGGACAGGGAGGAGGGACACACGCCCCAGGGTGATGAAGGGGTTCCCATCCCTGGGTGAAGAGGCAGGTCCCGGTGTCCTGAGAAGGGCCAAGTCTTAGCTCTTGTGGTTGGCATGGATGAACTTTGCTGAGGACGGGATGCTGTTAAGCAAAAAGTGGGTATGAGGGAGGCCTCTCCCCCCCCCCCCCACCTCCTGCTCGGGCAGGTGACAAAGATTAGGCAAAGGGCTGGCAGCTTCTTGGCCCGGCTGCCCTCCAGGGTGAGCCGGGGGCAAGGTAGTTTCTCCCCCCATTCTCACCAGGGCCCTCTGAGGGCGCACTGGCACCGGGCTGCTGTGTAGCTGCCGCTTAGGGGAGTGGCGAGAGCCCCGGCTGCAGCGTCCAGCCCCGCCAGCAGCCCGCCCGCCGCCGGGCAGTCTGAAGGGAGAGGAAGGTAGGCAGGCTTCAGCAGAGGGCACTCAAGTCCTAGGAATCTGCACTCAGCAACCGCATGCCTGTGTTCGGTGGTTTCCTGGCGAAGCGGAGATCACGAATCTCGTAACTCGAGCCCAGGGCCTCGTCGCTCACCGCGATTGTGAGGGGACTGAGGGATGGAGTGGACCCGTCTACGCAAAACACACACACAGGGGACTCTTCCAAACGAGCTGGCTTGGCCGTCACTGGGGGCCCCCTCCCACCGGGCAGAAGCAGGGGAGGAGCTTCGGGAGGGGCTGGGAGGGGGCCAGCAGCCTAGGGTTCCTTCCTCTCCCATCCCCACCTGTGAGCCGGTGGGAGACATGAATCTCAATGGCAGCGACTTGGGCCAGCTCAGCCGTTTTGGGGGATGTTAATGAAATGCGGGAGAACTTGTCCTTGCAGACAGTGGCCCCTTTTATTTTGGAATGAAAAGCTTCATTAGTCTGAATGAGGTTGGGAGGCCTCATAAATCCGGCTCTGACTGCCTCGAGGGGGAGTGAGGAGAGGAGGCCTGGCTGGTGGGTAGACTTGTTTACCAACAACTCGAGAAGCCGGGATTGGCGGCTCCCAATCCCCGGAGATGCAGCTTGAGATCCTGCCAGCCCTGGTGCCTGCTGGTGGCAAGGCAGCCCGGAGAGGTGCACGACGGCGGGGAGAGAGGTCTGCGGGTTCCTCCTCACGAGCTGGGGATGGCGGAGTTCCCCAGTTTGTTCTAGTAAAGGACACAAATCCTATTCCACCCTTAGCGTTTCTACAAGCAGCCAGAAGCCCCAGTGGGTCTCCAGCAGAGGTGATGAGGATCTTCTGCTAGAGCCTGTCCCCTGCTTAGCCCAGGTGGGATAGGACAAGGGTCAGGCCTGCAAGCTTAGGGTGCAGATAGGCCGGCACGGGGACCGCAGCTCCCCACTCACAGAGCCGGGCAGTGATATACCTAGAGGGAGGAGGGAAGGAGTGAGGAGGAAGGAGGGAGGGAGGGAGGGAGGGAGGGGGAGGAGAAGCGTCACCCACTAGCTGTGTGACTTTGGACCTCTCAACCTCTCTGAGGCTCGGAGTCTTCAACTGGAAAATGCAAAAACCACCCAGATCCTATCAGAGGGCTGTGAGCCGGTTAGATGACGGGATGCATATGAGGTGTGCTGAGTGGTACCTCATCTGGAACACAGAAAACATGTACTAAGTACTAGTGGTCATTATTATCAGGGCTAATGTTTTTGTCGTAATGCCTCCCACCCTCCCCTGACTGGGAGGCAGCCGGCTGCTGTCAGCTTGGGGAGACCTCTGTGTTACAGAGTGACTTGCAGCCAGGTCCAGAATAAGGCCCTGTCCTCGGCTGGGGGAAGCCGGCTTCCCTTTGACCCCGCGGTTCCAGCTGGGCGGCCAGGCCTGCAGACCGAGCCCCACTGCCTCTGCAGCTGGAGGCTTTTCCCAACGCAGCCAACGTGGCAGCAGAGGAAAGCCTCCCTCCGCAGCGCTGGCTAACTCCCACCCACCGTGGGATGCAGCAGGAGCAAGGGCCCGCCGATGCTGTTTCCCCGGGGGTGCTGAGGGGGCTGCGGGTGACAGGGCCACACTCTCACGCCCTGGGATGCTCAGATCGCCCCTCTGCCTTCCTACATTCACTTCTGCGGCACCACTGTCCTTCTCGGCATCTTTGGAGGCTGCTGCCCCTCCTCTTCTTGGTCCCCTCCCTTCATCTCTCTTTCTCCCACTGGCCTTTCCCAGGCTCTGGTCTGGGGTGCAGATCTGCCCATTGCCTGGAGTCACACCTCCACCCCTCTGCTTTTCAGCTTCCCCGCCACCCTGCCCCTCTCATGGCAAGAGGCTGCCTGCAGGATAACCAATACAGACCTAGCATCCAGGCTCTCTCCCCCTTACCCAGCCCCTAACCATCCTTGGGCATTGCTGGTGATGCCTTTTTAGCCTTGCATCCTTTGCCTTGAGTTCAGATCCTGCCCATTCCCTTTCCGTTTCCCTATCAGGGCACTGGAATTTTCTTCCTTAGTGAACAGCCTGGACTTTCTGGTTCCTTGGAGCAACTAAACCAGCTGTGGAAGCTGATAAGTGATGGGGTTGGAGCGTCTACTCTTGAACGAAGAGGCTCCTTCAGCTTTATCCTGGGGGGGCGGCGCTTCTGCTCCCTCCTCCTGCACTTCCTCCTTGCCGGTGTCCACTGGGGCCCGTTACTCTCTATCAAGAGGGGGCAGCTGCTGCTTCTCTGGCTCTGGTCTGCATGTCCTTCCCTCTGGTCCCCCGGGCAACATTTTTCAGTGGCTGCTTGGGAAACCAACCCCTCCCGCTTGAGGATGAGGAAGGCCCAAAGTCTGGCAAAAAAAAAAAAAAAATGGTAACCTTCATTTGCTGGCGGATCTTTGGGGGATGCCCTCAAGAGCACCTCTTTCCCTTTTTGAGAGGAGATCCTTGGGAATCTCCCCTCTTGCTCCTTCCACAGCCACAGTCACCCCCATTTCAGGGGGGAGGGAGCCCCTCCGCAAGCGGCAGGATTGGCCGTGCTGCAGTATTCACACCCCCACACAATGCCATAGTCTCCTATGCCTGGACAGGGAGGGAAAGAAAAGACCGGGACATGAACAGGCCACACAGAGGCCGACTCATGGTCTATTTGTAAGAAAATTAAAGATTTGCTTTTCAGATGTTTGGGACCATGCTTTTACCAGACAGCTGGCAAATGGGAGAGATTGGAATGATGGAATAGATCAAATTATTTAAATGAGAAAAATAAATTCACACGCAGCCTAGCCGCTGCCAGGTGACAGATCCGTTTATTTATCTACTGTATGGGCACCACTCTGTCTCTGTCAAAAAGGTCATTAAACTCGTCTAACTGCGTATTTCGCTGCCTCCTGTTCCAGACTCGCTCCACAGCCCTTCCCTTCCCTCGACACCCAGCGCCACTTGAAAAAAATATTTATTATTGCTAATAAACAAGTTGTTTTTTTTTTAACCCTTTCTATTTTGCTCCCCCACGGGCCCTGCTCCACCCCACGGAAAATTACAGTTTCTGTTTATTCTTTCTCAGGAGAAGTGGGGGAGGGGGCCAGCCCCTCCTGCAGAGTTGAAGAAGAGGGACGGGAAGTACCAGCGTGCATCTCAGCCGCCCCTCTGCATCTAAGGATTTAGCCATCTTCCTGCCAAGCCCCTATAGTTGTGGTGCATGGTCCAGTCCTGCTTTCCACAGCAGAGGGTCTGGCCTGGGCTCTCCAACCCCTACCAGCTCCTGCAGCTCCCCTAGCCCAGCGTGGACAATCCGCTTTGAATTCCGTCTCCCCTGAGTCCCAGCCCCAACTCTAACTCTGCTTCCACGAGGGATGGGGTTAGGGAGGGAAACCGGTTCCTGGGTCAGTCTGCGGCCGCCGCCGTCCAGCCAGCGACGGCTGCGTGAGAGCTGGAAGACGAGACTCCGCAGACGGCAGGCTCCAGGTTCCTCCGCTCCCTGCGGGCGCGACTCTTCCAGCTTGTCCGGCCGCTAGGCTGCCGCCGTCTCCCAGCTCGCGGTGCCAGCTCTCGTGCTCCACGCCCGGCTCCCAGGCTCCGTGCCCTCGCAGTCGAAGGGACTGGGGGCGGCAGGGCGGATGCGGACGTCTGGGAAGCGAGGAGAGCCCTCGTTATCCGGCCGTCTCCCCAAACCGGGTCCCGGGTCCCCTTCCCCGCCCAGGTGTGAGCTCGCGGGTGTACGCCTCGGCGGGTGTGAGTGTGAAGTGTGTGTGCGCGGGGGAGTGTGCGGAGGGAGCGCGGGCGGCGGGCGGCGCGGGAGGCGGGAGGCAGGGCGCGGGGGAGGGGGCTGGGAGGGAGAGTGTGCGCGCGTGCAACTCCACTCCGGGGCTTTGTGCGAGCCCGGGCGATAGCATCCGCGGCGGCTGGAGGAGGAGCGGCCGGAGACGCGTGCAGCCCGCCCGCCAGCGCCCGGCAGCCGGGGCAGGTGGGAGCCCGCGCGCGAGCCGAGCCGACGCAAGCCGCAGCCGAGTCCGAAAGGAGCCCGAGCGGAGCCCAGGAGCCTCTCCCGCGGGGGGCCCGTGGGCGGCAGCCGGGCTGGGCGGGCGCCGGCGGGGCGGCCCCCCAGTAAGATGTGCGCGGCGCCGCGGGGCGCCCCCCACTCGCAGCGGCGCTCAGGAGCCGGGCTGCTGGGCCAGGCGGCGCCTCGGGGGCTGCAGCGCGCCCGCGCCTAGAGCTGCCGCCCCGGGGAGCCCGCCACGGCCGCGCCCCGGGCACGCTCGGCGGCGCCCAACGATGACCGCTCCCTGGCGGCGCCTCCGGAGTCTGGTTTGGGAATACTGGGCCGGGCTCCTCGTGTGCGCCTTCTGGATCCCGGACTCGCGCGGGATGCCCCACGTCATCCGGATCGGTAAGGGCTCCCCGGAGCCGGGGGTCTCCGTGCGACCGGGCGGGGGCGGGAACGGGGGGCCACTGTACGCGATCCCAAGAGATTTCCCACCCTCTCTCCGCGCTGCCGGGGCCGGGTGACCACCAGCTCGTCCCGGTGAGGACAAAGTTCCAAAGCCGGGGTCATGGGCCTTACTTATTGGACAGGAGGCAGCCGGGGTGCGGCGGGCGAGGGGCCCTTGGCGCGCTTCTGGGAGGCCAGAGCTGGCAGAGTGTAGCGAAGCGTTCCGGTCCCAGCCCGAGTCGCGGGCGCATTTCCCGGCCATTGCCAGCAGGACCGGCCGCAGACCGAGTTCTGGGACCCGGCTTCTCCGCGAAGCGGCACCCCTGGGGAAGGCGCCAACTTCTCTTCCTTCCTCGTTCCCCGAGGGCCCCTCGCCCCCACCTGGGGCAGGGCTCGAGCGGCCGCGGCGGGGACGCAGGATCTGGCTTCGCATGACAAGGGCGGCCGGTCTTCTCTCCCGGTGGCTGCCCTCGGCCTCGGTGGCCCCCGTTCAGCCCCGTGGCGCGGGGCAGGGGAGGGGCGGCCCCCGCCGGTCGCTCCAGCCACCCGTCGCGGCCGAGGCCTCTCCTCCGCCTGGGGCAGCGCAGGCAGGGGGAAGGGAACGACGGAGCCCGCCCAGCGCAGCCAGAAAAGGCGACAAGAGGGATGCGAGTGGATTTTAAAGTTAGCCGAAATTCCTCCGCAACTGGCGGCGGCCGGCGGGGCTGCGTGCGGCGTTCTGGGGCTCTGGCGTCCCCGCGTCTCTTCTCGCCAGAGTCTCTTACTCGGGGTTTTAACTTTGTTGAGGCATCCTGTAGGCAGCGCTCCGGGCTGTGCGGGATGCCTCCGAGTGTTCCAGGCCCGAGACCGCCAGGGCTGGGCCCGGTCTGGCCACGCGGGAGCCTCCGCCACGCAGGCCCTGCGCCCGCCACCAGGCCGGAGACCTGGGCCGCCTGGGTTCGCGAGGCGCCACCACCAGCATCTGGCACAAGGAGGCCAGAGCTCTGCTGAGCCAGGACCACCTTCCTCCCCTGTGGCTCTAATCTAGGCTCGGACTCTGGGCTGCCGGCACCGTGAGGGGGTGTAGGGAACCAGTGTCGAGCTTGGTTTCTCCACTTGAGGTTTTCCTAGGAGGCAGTCAGAAATCTGTCTCTCTCCTGGATTCCAGATCCTCTTGAACTGGACATCTGGACGAGGGTAGAGCACAGTCCTCAGCTCTGCTCACCCTGGGGTCTTTCCCTTTACGCCCAGGACCCTGGCAGGCAGACATTGGAGGCAGAGGAATCCAGGCACCCGACTCTGGGGACAGCCCTCGCGACCAGGCTTAACCCTTTGCAGCCCAGTCTGCTCCTGGCAAGACAAAAATATCTCTTCTATCTCTGCACCTTTGCCTGCCCCAGCGCCCAGTTGGGTCACCATTCCAGGAGCAGGCAGCCCCCTAGTAGTGGGCCAGTTCTTTCTTTATTCCCTGCTTCTTTCCCTCTGTTTTTTTTGTGGGCCTGCATGGTAGGGTGCCCTTGGGAGAAAAGAGGGGGACCCAAAAGGTGCTATGCGCGCAGCCCATGCATTGCAGGTCCCTCTTCCGTGGTCCTTCCTCCACAGGGGTGGGATGGGCACGCTCCTGCCCAGCGTCAGGGGTGGCAGTGTTTGGGGGCCCAGGAAGAGAAGGAGCAGGTGAGGGAAGCCCCGGAAGGCTGAGCTGAGGAGGGGCAGGATGATGTATCCTCACCCGCTCCCTCTTACTGTGAAACTGACTTGCACTGGAGGACTCCTCACTGCCCTGAGGGGAAGCCCGAAGGCTGCCCGCCCTTTCTTGGGTTCACCGTGTAATAATGCAATTAAGGATGGCAAAGCCCTCCTCTCTTCTAATCTTCGTATTAAGCCCCAGGATTAATTAGCATGTTGGCCCAAGCCGTTTATATCCAAGAGCCC
Source organism: Tursiops truncatus (assembly GCF_011762595.2). Taxonomy (NCBI): domain Eukaryota; kingdom Metazoa; phylum Chordata; class Mammalia; order Artiodactyla; family Delphinidae; genus Tursiops; species Tursiops truncatus. The sequence continues at coordinate 154,257,331 of NC_047034.1, forward strand.
TGCCCCGTTTGATTCCCAGCCCGAGGACTGGGGTGTTGGGCCGAGGCCGAACGTGACTGCCGGAGCTGTGCCGGATTGGATGGAGGATGGGAAGGCTCTGAGGCCCCTGGGCTTCTCTGGAGCTTCCTGGGGAGCTGAACGTCTGTCCTTCTGAGCACAGGCTGGAGTCTCAGCTGGAGCCAGGGGCTCCAGTGGACGTGGCACAGAGAGACACACACACGCAGAGAATCTCATGCTGAAACCCAAACACAGCATGTTGGCTGGGCCTGATGCCATCTCCCTTTTTCTCTCTCTCCCCACCCCTGGGATCTCAGGGCTCTGGCTAGGGCCGCAGGAATTGAGGCCTTGGAAATTGGGCTCCGGCGTGTGCTGGGTGCTTCTGGTTCCCAAGACTGGTGCCTGAGCTGGCTGCGCTGACAGCCGAATCTTTGCCCAGCAGGCAGGCGTCGCCTAGCACCAGCCTGGGAGAGGGGTTTTCTGCAGGTGTGCAAGGGGCTCTCTGGGCCGGGGAGCAGCGTACCTCCTCCCTCTCTTTGTGCCTTTTTTTGGGGACTGAAATTTCCTCTTAGACGAGGAGATGGATAGCTCAGCAGTATGACAGAGTGTTCAAACAATCCGCCTTGAATAGATGAATTGCATTGCTCTGTCGTTTTGTAATTGTGTCTATCAGAGGGAGAGGTCAAGGCATTGATTGCTTGGATGGTTTGCAAGTAACAAAGGAGAGTAAGGAAGAGAGTGAGGGAGAGACTGTAATTGGATTGTAGTCTGCAGGAAAAAAGTGATCATTGATTATTTTATATGAATATGCGGAAGATGTATTCTGCGTGTGGTTATCAAGCGTTGCTTACTGAAGGTTTTCAAGGCATATTGTTCAACATTTTATTATTATTATTATCATCGTTCTTATTGTTCAGATGGATCCCCGTCTTAACTCACAGAAAGCAGCTTAATGCATGGGTCCTCTCAGTGCTTCAGTGGCCTCATGCAGGGACCTGGATTTCCTGGTTACGTGACCTAGAAGCTGAAGTGGAGGGGCCCTGGGCTGGGAGCCAGGAGGCCCGGGTTTTCTGCTCTGCCTTCCACCAGTTTCCTGAGCCATCTTGGTCAAATCACACTCTCCCACCCACCTGGAGCCTCAGTTTTCCCATCTGTAAACTATTGAGTTGGCCGTGATGGCTGGGGATATTCTGTGGTTTCAAAGTTCCCTTTAGTGCAGGCTGGTGGGGACTGTCAGTGCCATAGTAGGTTTCACGGCTAGATCATCCCTCGTGTTACATACATACTGTAGGATAGAGGGCCAGCCTGGAATTTGAAAAGGGAGACAGACAGTGGGGCGGTAGCTGGGGAGCTCGAGTGGACGATGGTGATCTCTAGCCAGCCGGGGATGGGGGGTGGGGCGGGAGGTTCCGAGCCAAATGGCTGCAGAGACATAAAGCAGGTGTGTGTGGAGGGGTGGGAGGTGGGAGGGAAAGGCTGGCTCAGCACTGGCCCCTCCGAGCATCTACAGACAGAGCAAAAGAGTTTCGAGGCTCTGAGCCTGAGCTGGGGGCAGGGGTGGAGGAGGGGGGTGGCGCGGGGTAGCGGGTACTGCAGTCTGTCCCAGGGACATGAGGTCCCCTCGCCCAGAGTTCCCAAGTCAGCCCTGTCTGCATCTCCTGCGATCAGTTCATCCGAATGGTCCTGAACGTTCGTCTCCTGAGTTTGGGAGCTGCTATGCGTAAAACAATGAGAAATTTCTCACAGTGACTGGTGATGCGCTGAAACATCCCGCCGTGTTGAGCAGACAGGCGCTGAATGAAGATCAATAGGGTTTTCCCCCCTGGAAGCAAATAGCTTCAGACAAGACCTGGGAGTGGCCCGAGGGGCCTTAAAAAGCATTAACTTCCGGAATTTCTGCCTCCACTTTCTAGCCCAGCTGCTCCTGTCAGCCCGGGCTTCCCTCCTTCTCGAGCTGGAGTTTCATTTCTTCTTGATGCCTGCCTCGCACTGCGCTAAACAGTCTTTTGACGTCAGGATGATCTGGGGTTTTTAGAGGTGGTTGATGCGGGGTGAGCCAGCACAGTGTCCCGACCAGGCCCTTCCAAGGTCACTCGCATCCCCCTGCTGCCGGCATGACAGTTGACTTCAGAAGTCCAGCCCACTGTGCTCTTTCAAAAGCGCTCTGAGGGGCAGCTCTTCATCCCACCCTTCAAAACGCAAGGCTGCTTGGCTGCCTTTAGGATCCTTCGTGGGGCCTGTGAGCCTCCCTGCCAGTGCCATTGTAGGTTTCACAGCTAGATGAGTCCCCACCTTCCCACAGGCCCCGCGTCCCTGCCCCAGGAAACAGCCACCTCCGTGGGGAGGGGGAGGCACAGATGCCCTATGGGTACAAGAACAACCCCATCCTCGGGGGTGGGGGCGTGCAAGGTCATATGCAGAGGAGGCTCAGGGCTGCTCTTTTAGGGGAAGACCTGGTTGTGCTCCACCACTGGCACTGTTTCGGATCTGCTGAGGCCAGGCTTCGTCCAGGCTGTCGCACTCAGCTGCCCCAGCCTCTGCCTCCTTCTGCTTCCGCCTGCGCCCTGCCTTGCTTGTCAGGACCCTCCAGAGGGAACCAAGAGAGCTGATGTTCCCCCTTGGCTGGGCAGCAGCAGAGAGGAGCCCTGGGCTCCCCAGGCCCTGCCTGGCAGCAGAGAGGACTGAAACTCCAGGAGCAGGGCCCTTCCTCTGGGGCCTGCCCCCAGCGGGCCCTGGCTTGTCCTCCCGGGGAGCTCTGGATGGACAGGTGGGCCAGGGGCGGGCCTGGTGCAGACAGGCCTTGGACTAGTTCGCTGGAATAGCTCTTCTCGCAGGTGCTGATTCCCCAGCAGCAGCGCCAGGGGGCAGTGTGCCTGTGCTGAGGTGGCCGTAAGTCTCCTGCCTGGGACCCCACCTGGGTCTGGAGCGAAATCAAAATAGGAAAACAACACACAACCGCAATGCAATGGCCCTGGTTTATTGAGCACTTACTAGCTGCCCGGGACTGTGCTTTTCCAACAGTGACTGGTGATGTGACTAGTAAGTGCTCGAGACATGTAGCTGTCGCGTTTTTTTTCCTCGCCATCTGGTTTAGCCTTCACAAACACCCTGCAGATATTATCCTCATTTTGCAGATGAGGAAGCTAAGCTTGGTGAGGTCACTTGCCCAGGATCACGTGGCCAGTGAGTGGTGGATGCAGGATAAGAATTCCCGCCGGCCTGACCCCAGATCCTGTGCTTTTAACTGTCTGTGTAGTCGGAAGATGGGAAGCACTGATTTTCGTATGCGCTGAGTGCAACGCCCCCTCCCCCCATGGTTCTGGGTGCTGAGTGCAACGCCCCTCCCCCCATGGTTCTGGGTGCTGAGTGCAACGCCCCTCCCCCCATGGTTCTGGGTGCTGAGTGCAACGCCCCTCCCCCCATGGTTCTGGGTGCTGAGTGCGGCCTCAGAGGCCTGGGCTGTATGAGCTTTGCAACATTTAACCCTCCCAGTGCCGGTTTTCACTGTTAGACTCTCCTTGCTGATGGACCAAGTGGTAGTTATGCTTCCTGTAGAGGAAAGATAGGAATGGTCTTTCCCACCCCTCCCGCATGTGCAACGCATAACTGTACACTGACTACACCCCAACTTGTCCAGGCGTCTGGACTCTGCCTAACACTTTTTTTTTTTTTGTGGTATGCGGGCCTCTCACTGCTGTGGCCTCTCCCGTTGCGGAGCACAGGCTCCGGACGCGCAGGCTCAGCGGCCATGGCTCACGGGCCCAGCCGCTCCGTGGCATGTGGGATCTTCCCAGACTGGGGCACGAACCCGTGTCCCCTGCATCAGCAGGCGGACTCTCAACCACTGCACCACCAGGGAAGCCCTCTGCCTAACACTTTAATCTGAGCCCGAAATAAAGGTTGGACTCTCCCTTGGTTGTGTTCAGTCCACCCACAGGAATCCCTCTACTCTGGAAACTCCAGCCTACATGTCACCCTGGCAGCCACCAGGCTGTCCTCAAAGACATCATCAGAGCGTTGAGGAAATCCCAGGGCCCTGTGTCTGTGTCTCCCTTCATCCTCTTCAGCTAGTGGCCTGGCCAGAGAAGGTGGCCAGCAAATTAGTTCTTGCCCTCCCTTCCTTCCCAATCCCATCTTCCCTCCAACATCCTTTCCAGGCTAATAGGTTTTATGGTCATTTTATTTTTAAGCAAGAGCCACATTCCAACCTTCTAAATAGAGCCTGCATTGCTGTGAACTGAGACTGGTGGACAATAGGAGGGTAAGGTCCTCTGACACTGGGCCCAGGAATATGTGTTGCTGTCCCGCAGACACTGTGGGTTGGATGTGGGGACCTGGGTGCAAGAGCTGCCCAGTCCCCCCTTCCCCATACCACGTCTGCAAAAGCAGAGGAGAGCCCACGCCTACCCTTCTCCTACACCTTGTTCCTTCTTCCAGGGGACACAGGGAGACTGGGTTATGGTGGCTGCAGGGACTGACCTGTTCTCGAAGTGGGGAAACTGCACTGCTCAGAGTGCCCACAGAAGTGACTGATTCGGAACAGGCACGATTGGAGGGGTCATGTTATTTTCCAGGGCCTCAGTTTCCCCATCTGTAAAGTGGGGATGAGACTTCCTGCCTCATGGAGTCAAATAGATGGGATGTCATTTCAAAAAAGCTTAAATGCTGTTCAAATGCCAGCATTTCTTCTTGTTTTTGTTGGAGGAGAGGAGTCTGACTCCAGCACAGGGCGGGACTGGGGTGAGGTGAGGGAGGCGGCAGGGGAGCAGGATTTAAGGAGGCAGTCAAGTGGTGACCCTGCTCTTGCATGACTGAACGTGACAGTGAGCACCTCCTTAAATTTTGTGCCCCAGGTGCCTCACTGGCCTGTACCTATTAGCACCTGTGTTTGTTCTGAAGTCCCTGTTTTCTTCTGCTTCTCTTTGTGCTCCAGACACCAAATCCTAATTGAGCGTGATTGAGAGAGGGGAGAAGACTGGATTGAGGGCAAGGGCACTAGGTTTGAGGACAACGGGTCATTCTGATTTTGCTTTTGTTTCCCTTCAGCCACATTTTATAGGTGCTGGGCCCCTGAGCACCCGGCCCCCACCTTACCTTGGTTTATTTCCTTCAGAATTACCGGCAGGGTCCACACTACCTCAGCGCCAGCCAGGCTCTCCCCTCCCCACAAAGCTCGGGTTCCCACGTTCCTCTCCTTGCTTCCTTTGACCTTTGTACCTTGTTCACGAATGCTCACTGGCCTTGGCTGTAGCTATACTTGTGGGTATGTGCAGGGCTTTCTCTAGTAAAGAAGTTTTTGGTGTCAAAAAATATATTTCATTGATTCTAAGATTGACTCTTCGCCCCACATTTTCACATCTCCGACATCAGTCTGTGTCTGACGTGTCAAGTCCGAGTTGACGTGCAGGATTTTTTCTTTCTTGGCACCTTAAAACATGATGATGGTATGTCTCGGGTTTGATGGGATGTGGTGGATCTGAGTTTGAGTGGGAGTCTCACGTGCTAGCTGTGTGACCTTGGGCAAGTCACTTCACCTCTGAGCCTCCATTTCCTCATCCACAAGGAAGAAATATTAATATTGGGTTAAACCATATTCAGCTATGGTTTATAGGTCAAACCATATTTGACCTATAAAAATTTCATATGGTTGAACCTTATAGGGTCTTCACGGGGTTGGTGTGAGGATTAAAGGAGATAAAGTATATAAGGCTCTTGGCACAGTGCCTGGTAATAAATGTTAGGAGGAAAAGGATTCCCCAGCAGTGGAGGCTGTGCCTCCGCCGTCAGCCTCGGAGCTCCGAGGCTATCTGCTTCTTATATACCGTCTGCCTTGTGCCAACCTTGTGATCAGTACCCCATGCAGCTCAGTACATGGTATCTGCCCATTTCTGACATACCCATATGCCCAGCAGTGGAATGGATGTCTCCAGCAGCCTGTGACCGTTACCTGCCACAGTTACCTGCTCCCTGCTAGGGAGCAAGAGGGGTGCTCTTCTGAGGATGCTCCTATATGTCCAGAAGCTCCCAGACTCCTCCTAGCCTGTTATTTATCACACACCTGAAGCCCACGGGGTTTTGGTCCTTCCCTACATGTGCAGCGTTTTAACTGAAATGTGTTTTGCATGTATGCAGAGCTGGGAAGACCCTGGTTATGGGATGCTCTTGAGGGATTGGTCCGGGGAGTCCTGATCAGTCCTCTTGGATGTGGAGTCCAAGCTTGCTTCCGGAGCAAGCCAGTGCAGAGAGGGTCTGCAGCTGGAGGCTGGGCCCCAGGGGATAGACACTGCTGGCTCTGCTGGGAGACACCAGGTAATGAGGCCACAAAAGCGGGGGAGGAGAGAGTCCCCATGGTGATGTTAACAGATCGGAGATAATGAGATGGAGTGATATCTGAGGGGGAGTGGCAGCTTCCACTTCAAATCCTTTGGTGCTGTGCTGAATGGTGGTTAAGGAAGGCAGAGGGAAAAAGAGGAGGGAGATGGAGCTAAGATTCCAGTTTGTGTGAAGAGGGTTCCAATCCATAGGAGACAATTAAGTCTTGTGCTGTTAAAGGGACTGATGCAGACAGGCTGCGATGGAAGGGGGTTTATAGAGTTCTCAGAACCACTGCAGGGATGAGCTCTTTAAATATAGGAACGAGAGAGACTTCTGCAAAGCCCTTCCTGCATCTGCTTTGCAGAACTGAAATATGCTATTCCAAAAAGCCTGCCCAATTGGGCGGAAAAGCAGAAGCAGGGAGCCAAGGCCTTCCCAGGGCTCCAGGCATCACATTTCCTGTCTGTGGTGAAGAATCACAGAATCCACGCTGAAAAGAACCCCGGGGGTCAGTCTAGGCCTCTGCTTCTCCCACATTAACATGCATCAGAATCACCTGGAGCGCTCAGTAAAATACAGACTGCTGGGGCCCACACCCCCAGAGCTTCTGATTCAGTGGGTCTGGGTGAGGCCTGAGAATTTGCATTTTAATAGGTTCCCAGATAATGCTGGTGCTGCTTATCTGAGGACTACACTGTAAGTACCACCGTTCTAAGTCACTGGAGGACCCCCCCCTGCCCCCCATAGGTGGATACCTCGTCTCTGCTTGAATACCACCCGTAACAGGAAACTCACCGCTTTTCAACTGTGCTTTGTTCTTTATTGCAAACGTACGGGCCGACTCCAATCTTTGTTGCAAAATTTCCCCTGAAATTGGTTTTCCTGCAGTTCTGGGGAAGGCAATAGGACTTGGACGTTGAGAGTATTGGTTCTGAAATCCATCTGTCTTGAGTTTGAGCTCTCATTCCTTCCTTCCAGGCTGTGTCCCTTTGGGTAAGTCACCTAACTTCTCTAAGCCTAGATTTCCTCACCTGTAAAATGGGGATAGTAATAGATTTGACTTCATGGAATCATTGTGAGAATTAACGTGACTGGCCCCAAGGAAGTTCTGAATACATTTTAGCAATCTAACTCGTGGATAAGCTCACAGGTTCTGGAATCCAGCAGCCTGAGTTTGAGGGCTGCCTCCATCATTTCCCACCTGTGTGATCTTGGGCAAGTTATTTAATCTCTAATAATAATAATAATAATACCTGCCTTATGGGGTTTTTATAAGGATTAAATGAGTTAATGCACGTAACGTGTTTAGACTACAGCCATGGTAAGCGCTCACTAAATGTTATCCATTGCTCTTCATATTATGCTCACGCCGCCCCCAGATTCTGGTTTGGATTTGCGCCCTGTCCCACAGTGCAACCCTACAGAAATGTAAAGGCATGTCTCCGGACTAAAGATAACGAATTCTTTCAGCATGGTGTCCAGAGCTGACCACAGTCCTGCTTATGTATTCAAAACTGTAAACTCATCCTCTCCTCACATCTCAGCGTTGGTGTCTACTTAACACCCCCGGATTATTTCAGGCTTTTCTGCAGCCGTTTCACTCTGTTGATTTACACAGGGCTGGTGGTCTCATGAGATCACAAGGTCTTTTATGCAGGCACCGCTGCCCATCTATCATTTCTCTCATCCTCTCTGTGGCAGTTGATCTTTCGAGGCTGAAGGCAAGACCTGTCATTTATCCCTGGAAAATCCTATCATTGAACCTTCAGGCAGTTTTTCTGGCTCTTTGTTTCTGGACCACCAAAGCCTGTTCCCATCTGTCCATCCTTGGGAGGTGGGCATGGATTTCACCCTCTTCTTCCGCCTCGGCCTGCTCCAGGGGTCTGTGATAGAGAAGTAAGTGGTTATTGGCCTGCAGTATGGTTGAGGTTGGGAACCGCAGATGTGGACAGTGGAGTTTTGTGGCTTCCTTTCTGTCGTCTGGCATGCTTCGTGCCATCTGAGCCTGGGACGAGCATGCCTTCCCTCACTTCAGCCATCCCTGCCATCAACACATTAGGCAGGAAATAACCAATGTCAGAGTCTGTTGGCTTATTCAGTGGTCTTAGATCCACTACCCTACACTTTAACCAGCTTTGAAATCCCACTGGGTTCCTTGTGCTTTCAGGCCCTTTATGACCTGCCGTGCTTGGCATCTCTAGACTCATGCACTGTCCCTCCTTGCCTCACACACACTCTCTGCTCCTCTGTACCAAACATCCAAGTCCCCAGAAAGCACTGTGCCTTCCCTCACACTTGGCCTCTTCTCTTGCTGTTCTTTCTGGCTGACTTCTAGTTATCCTTCAGGTCTCAGCAAACATGTATTCCTCCAGGAAGCCTTTCTTGACTCCCACATCCTTCTGTGAGTCACCGCAGCACCCTGAACTTCCTTTGTCATAGCACTTACTGGATTGTAATTCTTGGTTACCTTAGAGAGAAGCTCTCTTAGAGACAAGCGTGGACCACAGCTGGCTTATTCACCACTTTCCCCATGCATCTAGCATCGTGTGTGGCACACAGTAGGTGATTAATAACTATCTGTTAAATCAGTGAATGCCTTGATACATACAGTCATTTGAATATAAGTCCACCTAACCTTCCTAACCTTCTCATTCAGCTCAACACTTTTTCCATATTGTCAACAAGGATTTCATGAAAGACGCTGTTAGATTCTTCTGTGAAGTCAGTGTCCTAATGCTGTCCATGGTGGTGTTCTGCTCCATCGGTTCAGCACCTTCTAAGCCAAGACCTCTCCCGTGAGGTCTGCTGGGCACAGCTGGAGTGTTTAGGGGAGTGGGCCTTTCTTTCTCAGGCCTAGAACTCGTCTTTATATCCATTGTCTGGTTCATATCATGATGAGTCTCTTCTTGAGAGAGGCACAAGCTGTCGACTTCAAGAAGAGGCAAAAGAAAAGACCATGATCCTCCTGTCTTTTCTGACGTCTTCCCTCTCTCCTTCCCATTTGCCCCTCAGCATCTCTGCTGCTCCCTCTGGGAACTGAACCATGGAAGAGAACTTCTGCGGTTCCATCCTCAACAGACGGGTCACTCAATTAGCTTCCAGGCAGAACTGTAGCTGTGCCACTTGTGCTACCACCAGCCACAGGTCAGGCTTCTCCTTTTCCTGTTTACGCCACATCACTGGATCCTGCCGGGATGTGTAGACAACAGGTTTACATGACAGGTTTGTGTCAAGTGAGGTGTTGACAGTTAACCTGGAGAGTCAGGCTGTATAGACAGTCAGCCTGGGCCATTTAACCCTGGGAGCATAAACGCCATCCACAGTGGGTTTAGCGAGTGTGAACGTGTGCATGTGTGTGTGTGTGTTTGTGTACTTGTAAGGGACGACCAATGGAAGGGTTGCTTCTCAGGCACAAGCTCCCCAAAGTGGGGCTCCACAGCCATTCTTTATCCCAAGCCTGATGAGTGACTACAGTGACTTTACTTTGGATCAGTGGGGAAACTGAGGGCTTAAGTGATGGTCCCAACTCCCAGCTGACTGGGCTGACCTGTCTACAGAATTCGTGTAGCTGAGAGTGAGGGTGGGACAGGTTTGCAGGGAAGCACCGAGCTTCCCCTCCTGAGACTAGGACCTCCTCTTTCTTGCTTCTCTCCCCAAGGAAACAGGTGACACATTGTGAGCAGAAAGAGCCTGTGGCCTACATGACCATTTTTCCTGCCCAGTTTAATAGAGGTGACAGCCGTCTATTTTACTTGTCTCGTAACATCGAATCCGTAAATAAAATATGGGTGAACTCTCAGGTTTAGTTATGGCTGGTCCATGGGGACTGAGGGCTGGGGGAGAGTTGAGCAGAGAGATTGGATCCCTGGCTTCTTACAAGAGAAGCTGAGCCTCGTCTCTTCCTCTGGATCCAGAAAGGCTTCCTGTGCTGGAGGAGGCCAGGCAAACTCACCCTGTTTGACAGTCTCTGAGTCCGTGGAAGAACCAGAACACAAGTGGAGGCACTCCGAATGTCAGAACTACAGGAGTACAGAACCTGCCCCACTCTTTTCTCTCACAGGTTGGGAGACTGAGGAATGAAAAGGGGAAGTGACTTGTGCCACATCCCTTGGTGAGCCATGGAAAAATCAGATGAAAACATGGGTCCCTGACCCACCCCCAGTCTATTAAGAAAATCGCATCCACTTTCCTATGACACACACACAAATCTGCACACATTTGAAGCCTTAAATTTGCAGTCTTAAGAGACTAAATTTTTCAGTGTGGCAAAACAGACCTACAAAACCTCTATTTCACATTGAGGGAGAGATACAAATCACATTCCTATGTGTTTATAAAAGCTCGTAGATAATGATAACACCCTGTGTAGTCCTGGGAGCGGCAGGGAAATTAAGGTCCACCGCAACCTCTGCGTTCAGCACCACGGAGAGCAGCCAGGCCCTGGGGTAAGTGAGTGGGCGCCACCTGCATGCTGATTCTTACAGTAGAGGCTATGTGGTTATTGTAAGGTCTTGCTAAACAGGCATTCTTTTTCCAAATGCTATTCCTCTAGGACTTTGCTGTTCGTAAACCAGACTGAGGTGTTGAACAGGTGCACAGTAGGCTAGTAAGAACGATTATTTGTGGTCGTTCAAATCGAGTTGCTCACAGTAAAAGAAAATGGAGTGAATGGATAGAATTTTCTCCTTTTTTTTCCCTCCCACATAATTGTTCTCAAACCTTCGGTGCCTTGTATGGCTTGTCTGCTAGGGAGCAGTAGCAGACGACAAAATGAGTGAACATTCCACCGTCAAATATCACACCTGATACCAAGCATCTTTGCTCAGCGTGTCAGCACCATCTTTCACATTGCATTTGGTAAGTAGGATAAGTTACGTATTTTTATCCCACTAAATGTGATTTCTTAAAAGTATTTTGTGTGTTATTATTTCCTGAATCGTGGAGCCGTGCATACCTATAATAGAGCCATGTTTTCTGCTAGTAAATAAAATTACTCCTCGTTCAGGTGATGGGAATTAAATGTGTCACAGCTTTGTGGCATTCCCCAAAGAACCCCAGCAGAAACAGGTGCCCCACCACCTGGATGTGTCTGAGAAGCCTTGTGATCGGGCTGCATGTTGACAAAGGTCTCTCCCAGCCAGGAAAGTCACGCCATGAGCGACCTCAGCATACCTCAGAGAAAGGGGGAGTTTTGTCCATCGCTGGGGTACTGAGAGTGGCTGAAACACCTGGACTCGAAGCCAAGGGCATAGGAGGCTGAGAGCGTTAGAAAGATAGAGTCTGATGGATTGGCATTGGCCTCTGAACAAGGAGGGAGGCTTAGGTAAATGGGCTCCCAGGATTTAAGGAGGCAAGATGACACCTTGAAGTCATACTGCAGATAGAAAGATCTGGATTGGGCAGGAAAGAGTAAGGCTACTCCGGGGACCCTGGATCGAGACATCTTAGTGAGAGGGGATGGGGGTTTTGCTGCTCCTGCTTGGATTCTTAGAATCAGAAAAATCTGCTTTGGAAATGTGGCTATTTTTATGCTGCTTGTAATTTAGTGTTTATTTCCTGTCTTTTTCACATGCTCTTTGGGCTGACTCATTGATTCACCAAACATTTCTGGATCGCCCGCTCTTGTGTACTGCAGAGTACACAGGGCAGGGGATAGTGGGGGTCTGGGGGGATGGCTCAGCATCTCTGGACCTGGTGGCATCTGAATGGCCTCATGGTAGGTCCAAATAGGTGACCTTAAGTGATAGCCATGGTTCCTTGAACAGCTAGGTTCATATAGTTCAGGCTAGAGCCCTGTACTTAGATCTTCCTTGTTCTTCCGTGTTCTGGGGAGGAGTACTGAGGCTCAGAGAAGACAAGAGACAAGGTAAAAATCACACAGTAGAGCCAGCTGGGAAGCCACATCTCTTCCCTCTCACCCTTCAGTCCTGCCCTTGTTCTTGCCCTTGCTCCTAAATCATTTCATCATTTATGTTGTTCTGCGAGTTTTTTCACCCCTGAGCCGTCAAACCTCATCCTCAAGCCCCACCCAAGGTTCATTTTGGCCAGTTCTCGGTCTCTTGGTAGAAGTGACTTAACTTTCCTAGATAGCGTGGGTACATGTGTAAGTAGGAAGGAAAAGGTTAACAGGGCTTAGTATCCAATTTTTCATGTTTCCAAAGGATCCTATTCTGTCTCCTTGGTGAGGAAGTTCTTCTTTCTGGCCAATTCAGAGTCTTCCTGCTGCCGTGTAAAGCCATCTCATCCAGGATGTGACATTGGCCATTCATGGGGTTTGGGAGGAGACATCTACAGAGTGAGATAATTGGGAGCTAGTAGCTTCAGGGGCTTCTTTTCCCTGGGGCTGTAGCAAAGAAGCTCTCAGACAATTAAGCTGAAACGGCTGCACTTTCACTCACATGGGTTTGGACAGATTTATAATATTTTCCTTTTTAAAAAATTGGGATTTTTTTTCATGGAGACAGTGATTTATGGAATAATCAATTTCTTTATCTACCTAATCCATGGGCGTGATCTATCCGTGTAGGTATCAATTTCTCCCAGAGGCTGGGGGGAGTGGACAGCCTTTGAGCCCGAGTCATCCAGCAGAAGGCAGCTTTTTCCGGGAGCTAATGTGATCCCAGATCTGGATCTGAGGCCTGTAGTAAGGAAGGGGTGGAGCTCCTGCAGCCTCACTCTTTGAGCAAAGATGCTAATTCTTTCTCCTCATCAGTCTTAGCCCCACCCAAAGAGGAGTGAGGTGTAGCATGTGCTGTTCCCGTCATACAGGTGTGGAGACTGAGTGCCAGAGAGGATGCTCAAAGACCAGAGGTTGGAGACGAAGTCAGGAGGGGTTATCTCTCAATCTTTGAGGACTGCGGCATAGAAGAGGGGGCAGACTGGTCCTATAGGTCCCAGGAGAGAATTGAGGCCAGTTGGGTTATGGTCCAAGAAGGCAGAATTTGGTTCAACACCAGCTGTCTTGTAGTCAGTGATCTTTGAAGATTAAGTGAGATACCTTGGGCATAGTGAAGTTTTCTTGCTATGGGAGATGTTCAAGAACAGACTGGCCTGGGATGTTTCAGAGGGGCTCTGAGTTCCTTTCAGAGGAATATATATGAAAACACATATGAAATATATGAAATTGTAGGTATCCTCAACTGTGCAGTTAGAGATGCTATAACAATTCGGGCTTTCTGAGTTCCCTAAAAGACCAGGACTGTGCCTGCTCTGGGTTACATAAACTCCATTAAGGCTGAGCTCAGCATGGTGGTTGCAAAGAATATTCTTAAAGTCAGACCCTTCCCTGCATGTCTTCTACAGCAGTTCATCCCTTGGCGGTACCCTTGGGTCAGAAAGGAACCTGGTGGCTGCAGCCAGCTCCAGGGAGGGCCCATCAACAATTACGAGCAGTATAATGCCGAATACATTGGCATGCCCGATGTCACTTAATTTGCACGTCTCTCTGACGTAGGGATGGTGACCATCTTTTGCAGATGTAGAAACTGATGTCTGAGAGAGATGGATGGTCCAGAGTCACACAGCTGGTCGAGGTAGAGTTTTGTCCTCTGATTCACACATGCAGTTGGTCGTTCTCACACGTGCAGTGAGCCTTTTCTGGGCACATGCTGTATTCCAGCCCTCTGTGAGCTGCCAGGACTGCAGGGTGAGCAAGACATATGTGAGCCTGGCCTCATGGAGCTTGCAATGTAGTGAAAGACAGACATCAGAGAGTCATTACGAAGGTATCACCTCACACCAGTTAGAATGGGCATCATTAGAAAATCTACAGACAACAAATGCTGGTGAGGGTGTGGAGAAAAGGGAACCCTCTTGCACTGTTGGTGGGAATGTAAATTGATACAGCCACTGTGGAAAACAGTAGGGAGGTTCCTTAAAAAACTAAGAATAGAATTATAATATGACACAGCAATCCCACTACTGGGCATATACCCAGAGAAAACCATAATTCAAAAAGACACATGCACCCCAATGTTCATTGAAGCACTATTTACAATAGCATGGAAGCAACCTAAATGCCCGTCGACAGACAAAAGGATAAAGAAGATGTGGTACATATATACAATGGAATATTACTCAGCCATGAAGAGGAACAAAATTGGGTCATTTGTAGAGACATGGATGGACCTAGAGACTCTCATACAGAGTGAAGTAAGTCCAAAAGAGAAAAACAAATATTGTATATTAACACATATATGTGGAATCTAGAAAAATGGTACAGATGAACCAATTTGCAGGGCAGAAGTAGACACAGATGTAGAGAACAAGGACACCAAGGGGGGAAAGTGGGGAGGGGGTGGTGGTGGGATGAACTGGGAGATTGGGATTGACATATATACAGTAACGTGTATAAAATAGATAACTAATAAGAACCTGCTATATAAAAAATAAATAAATAAAATTTTTTAAAAGAAGAGTCATTACGAGCTCAAAGTGTGTTGCAGAGGGAAGTGCAGGCTGCCAGGGGAACATCAGGAACGGCTGCCCCAGGGAAGTGACGTTTGTGCTTTGACCTGAGGGAAGAGAAAGCGGTGGTTAGGTGATGGCGATGGGGAGGAGTGAGGGGTATGTTCTAGGCAGAGGGAACAGCACGTACAAATGCCCAAGGCACAGACAGTTGTGTTAAGTTGAAACTCTATGAGCTTTGGAGGTAAACATGGTCAAGTATCAGCAATTTCATATGTTTGACACTAGTGTTTAAAAAACTCAAGCAAGTCTGATGTGAATGGAGCAAACAGAGGGCATGTTAAACAAATAAGGCCTGAGTAGTGGGGGTATGGAAGGCTGGATAACCCAAGGTAAGCAGGCTGAACTTTAGCCCCAGGGCACTGGGGAGCCATTGAGGACTTTATGAAGGGGAGCAACAAAACCAGATTGTAGCTTTGAAAAGTCATCCTGGTGGCCATGTGATGTGACTGCAGGTGTAAGGTTGGAAGCTGGGGGCAGGTGGACAGGCATCAGGAAGCTGTTTAAATAGTCCAGGTAGGAAAGGACAGGACAATGTAGCATGGAGGGTTGGTTAAAGAACAAATGTCCTGTTTCCTGGTCCAGCGCTCTCCCCAGAGGCCGGGGCATCCCCTTTGCCCCAGGCCATGACGGGCATGAGCCACCCTTCCCGGGGCCACGCATCTGTTTTTTGTTTTTTTTTTTTTTTTTGCGGTACGCAGGCCTCTCACTGTCGTGGCCTCTCCCGTTGCGGAGCACAGGCTCCGGACGCGCAGGCTCAGCGGCCATGGCTCACGGGCCTAGCTGCTCCGCGGCACGTGGGATCTTCCCGGACCGGGGCACGAACCCGTGTCCTCTGCATCGGCAGGCGGACTCTCCACCACTGCGCCACCAGGGAAGCCCACGCATCTGTTTCTTGAGTCCTCCATCGATGGATGCCACATCCGCTGTCTGCGAGCTCAGCTGGGCCTCCAGCCCCATTTCATGGTTCCCTGGTTTGACCAGACAACCCTAGGCGTGTTGCGTCTCCTGGAGGCAGCGAGCACTCCTCAGGGGGTGGTGGTGGTGGTGGCTGCTCCCCTCGTAGCCTCTGCCCAGCCAGGCCTTCAGTGCGTCTTTGGTCTCTCTGACAGCCTGGCAGGGAGACTCGAGAAACGGGCTCCGTCTGGTCTTGGCTTTTCCCTTAGAAGCCTCCAAGGGGCCAGGAGCTTCCCTGTGGCTGAGCTGAAACCCCTTCTCCCACTGAGGGTGGAGCTGCCTTCCTTTCCTTGGCAGGTGTGGTGGGAGGAGGGAGACCTCAGCCTGCAGGATGGGTGCAGGGGTCACTGATACCCAGGACTATGGCAGCAGGGGTGGGAGTGGCAGCCCCGCGCAGATCTGGCTGGGCTCTGCTTCCAGCACTCTGAGCTGATGAAAGGTTACTATATTCATGAAAATAATAATAGCGATCCCTCCCCTCGAAGGCTTACAACGTGCCAGACACTGCGCTAAGCATCTTCCAGGCATCCGGTCACTTAATGCAGCAGATGTAAGAGGTAAAGACTTTATCCTCACTTTGTAGATGAGGAGGCAGAACCTGGGGTGAGGCACACAGAGGAAGCATTCGTAGATGGTGGCCGATATCATCAACATCGTCGTCATGATTGCTGATGTTACTTTAAATAAGGGACATAGAGACCTGTCAGAGTGCCCAGTTCATAGTAGGTGCTCAGGAGTATTTATTGAATCTCTTTATACAGATTTGGGCGGAAAATGGGGTGAGCAGGCTGGGTAGGGAAACCAGCTTGGGACAAGGCTCTACCCAGCTCTGTCAGTCCGTGAGGCTCTCTGGCTCCCATTCCTCTAGCCCAGGGCTTTCTTAGCCCAGTCCCTCCCCTTTCTCATGCACGTGGCCCATCCCCCATTCCTCTAGCCAGGGCACCTGGATTCTCTGGCCCCCCTGGGTGCCCTTTCCTCGCAGCTGCGAGTAATACAAGGACAGCCCTCAGTACCCCCTCTTTGGGCAGCGAGGGTGGATGACAAGACCCCCATCCTTCAGGTCTTCACACTGTGGTTGGCTTGCCCAGTCCCCAGCCACCGGCAGACCCCTCCCTTCACCCAGCCAGACAGAAGCCACTTCACCCGCAGAACCATCACCAGCTCAAGGCAGGCAGGGTTGTTTCTGACTCCCGTGCTTCTATTCTGTGCTCCCCATCTGTGCCCTCCCTTCTTTGGCCTCTTGCTGAGTTTCTTCTTTCTCTTTTTCTTTCATACTTCATGTGCTATTGTACGTCTCGCCTCTTCCAGAAAGCCTCGTCTGATGCACCCAGGCAGTGTGTTACAACCGTCCCTAAGCCTCCCCGGAGCCTTGCTCTAGCCCCCTTCATCGGTGCCGAAATACCTGCTTCCCCACTCTTCTCCCTCATGACCTCAGAACTTACAATGTTGAGGCTTGTAGACCTCTTGTATTTGCATCAGACTTTTTTCAAATCTTGTTATTAAAACTACAACGCCTTCTGATAGTTTACACTCTTGAAGACAAACTCTGTGGCCTGGAATTCAAGGGATTCTCTTTCTGAACTCTGTTTCTAGGCTCTGCCCTCACTGCCCATCAATTTAATTGCAAGTTCCATTAGTTTTTTAAGTGAGTTAGCCCACATTCAAAAGTGGGGATGTTTGGGCTCCCCTGGTGGCACAGTGGTTGAGAGTCCGCCTGCCGATGCAGGGGACACGGGTTCATGCCCCGGTCCGGGAAGATCCCACGTGCCGCGGAGCGGCTGGGCCCGTGAGCCATGGCCGCTGAGCCTGCGCGTCCGGAGCCTGTGCTCCGCAACGGGAGAGGCCGCAACAGTGAGAGGCCCGCGTACCGCAAAAAAAAAAAAAAAAAAAAAAGTGGGGATGTTTTATACAAAATCCAGGTTGATGGATTTCCAGGTTCTTTTCCCCACATGTCACAGCCGCCACCTCTCCTTAGCGTGCCTCCCCTGTGCCAGGGCCATTGACTGTCGTGCGTGGTGCCCTTTTTCTTGCAGTAGAGTTGAGAAGAAAAAGTAAAATGTTTTGTGTACCTGTGTGTTTATTATCAGGAGTAAACAGAAGACAAAGAGGGCCGTTTATTTCGAATGTTTCTCTCTCACCAGCCCTGCTTCGCTTTATGTTTCCTTTTGGCTCCTGTGGGCACTGTGTCCCCTGGACCAGGAGCTTCTCATAGACAAGGACCTTATGTCATTCTTATTTATCATATGCTAAAAGCTGTTCATTGAGCCCTTTTCTCTCTTTTTTCTTTTCTTTTTTCTTTCCCCCCCCATCTCTTTTTAACCCTCACCATAGCCCTAAGGTGGGTGTACTTTTCCCCGTTTTCCAGGGAAAGGATCTCAGCCGGCACCCCTTCAGTAAGTGACAGTGTCGCCACTGGGATTCGAACACCCATCTGCCTGGCTCCAGCTCCATTCCCTGTGTATTCCCAGCAGCTGCCCCAAGCAACGCCCACAGTAAGCAATTAATAAGTGCCCAACAAATCTAATTGAATTCCAGAGTCACAGATGGGATGGAACCGGGTGGGAAACCTCCACCCCTCGTGGACAGTGACACGTTCAGGATGCTCCTGCTTCTTCCTTGCTTCTTTTGACCCCTGGCTCCACGAGCTGGTGCTGTGTATCTCTAGGGTAGCATCACCCAGAGTTAACACGGGCCAAGAGGGAAGTCTGCCATGGTTCCTTCGCTGTACGATGTGTTTGAGGCGCCAGGACACAGTGTGGGCATCAGAGCTCTGCCGGGGGATCTTAACAGCCTCTGTCCTTGTTCGCTCCCTGCAGCACTCGCAGCGGCCACAGGCCCGTCACTCCGACACAGTCCCAGCAACTAACTGGGCCTGGATGATAGGCCACACAGACATGTGCCGTTTCCCATCCCCCTCCAGGCTCTGAGGTGGGATGCAAAGTTGGAGGCTCTGCGAAGCTGCCACTCCTGCTCTGGTGGGGTTTGGGGGAGAATGGGGGTGAAGGGGAGAGGATGTGACCCCAGCCCAGGCAGGCCTGGGGTGCTGGGCACCCTCGTCCTGGCCAGGCCTTGGGCGGGGGGCACCTACAGTGATAGTGTGGGCTGTCTGGTGTCAAAGAGTCCCCTGTGGACGTTTTCAGGAGTGGCTTTTGGAGGGGCAGTTAGAATAGTGTCCGAGATCCTGAGATCTCATTATTCCGTCGGCCCCCTGGCGCCAGGTGGCAATGGGAAGCTTCAGATTCATCTGGGAGATGTTTTCTTTGCAGACCCTCAGCTTTCTGTACAAGTGGATTAAGTTCTGGACTCAATGCGGGTGCTTACTTTCCTGGTACTTGGGGCTGGCTTTGCCTTCTGACGGCTGCGATGTGCTTTGGGTATATGGCTTATCCCCCCAAATCCAGACTCTGGGATCCCGAGACTCAAACACACTTCTAGTCTGAGAATCTAGACATCCAGCCTTCCTGGGCCTGGAAGCAGGTCCCTTTCCAGGGAAAGTATCCTTGGTTGATGGTGTTGGATGTTGCAGCGGGGATGAGGAGGGACTTAGTCCTGATACCACCTGGGAGGGTGCCCGAGGCCACTTCCCTGGGCCAAGCTCAGTCCTGCCCACTGTAGGAACTGAAAGGCTCGACTTCCTGGAAATTGCAGCGGACCTGGAGGTCAGGTTGGGGGCTCAGCTTCTGTGAAGGTCTGTCTGCATGGCCTTCTTTCTTCCCAGCCCCAAGGAGGTCATGCTGGGGTCATCAGCGCTGCCTGTGGGTCAGCGGATCTGGTGTCTCCACTTCCTGATGCTTACAACCAAAAGAGGACCATGAAACGTACCACCCCCTCAGGCTCCATGCTTCCTGGGCCTGCTTGAGGTGGCTCCACCACAGGCCAGCGTGAGGCTCAGGTCCCCTTGCTGGGTTTTCAAGACGACAGTGCAGGCGGGGGCCTCTCAGAGGCCTACAGGCTCTGTCTGTCCCTTGGGGTCTCTGCTTTAGCCCATGACCCGCAGGAAGATAGGGCTTTTCCTCTCTGTCCTACTCAGGGTAGACAGTGCTACCTTTCCCCATTGCCCCAAACCAGGGGACAGGCCCGCACTAAAAACAAACAAACAAAGAGAGAACTAGTAGACTAAAGCCAGGAAAACACTATAGCCAGTATTTATTGGGCACTCACTATGCCAGAGAGCCCTTCTCTGAATTCATTCTTTCTTTTTTTTTTTTTTTTTTTTTGCGGTACGTGGGCCTCTCACTGTTGCGGCCTCTCCCGTTGTGGAGCACAGGCTTCAGACGCGCAGGCTCAGCGGCCATGGCTCACAGGATCCTCCCGGACCGGGGCTCGAACCCGCGTCCCCTGCATTGGCAGGCGGACTCTCAACCACTGCGCCACCAGGGAAGCCCTGTATTCATTCTTTAATCCTCCCAATGCCCCATTTTGCAGATGAAGAAATTGTGGCTCAGAGTGAAGAAAGGACTCACCTGAGATCACGAAGCCAGTAGGCGGCAGAGCCTGGATTCCAGCCAGGAGGTCAGGCTCCGAGCCCTGGCCCTTAGCTGTCTCACCCTAGGATGTCTCTATATACTTAGAGAAAACCCGCATTATTGTTTAATAGTAACTTTTTCCACACAGATACAGAGAACAGACCTGTGGTTGCCAAGCGGGAGGGGAGGTAGGGGAGGGAAGGAGTGGGAGTTTGGGATTAGCAGATGTAAACTATTATTTGTAGGATGGATAAACAACAAGGTCCTCCTCTATAGCACAAGGAACTCTATTCAACAGCCCGTGACAAACCATAATGGAAAAGAATATGAAAAAGTATGTATATATATGTATAACTGAATCACTTTGCTGTACAGAAGAAATTAACACAACATTGTAAATCAACTGTACTTCAATACTTTTTTTTTTAAGTGGTAATTTTTTCCAGATTTCTGAATCCAGAGTCCTAAGAGAATGAGGGTAGGAGTTTCTTGGGCTTCAGGCTGCCTTGATGCTAAGATGGGAACAGGATGTTTAGACCCCGTTTTGACCCCACTGTTTTAATCCCTGAATGAGTCAATGTGGCTGAATTCTTCTTTTTTTTTTCATTTTTGCTTGTGCTGGGTCTTTGTTGCTGCGCACGGGCTTTCTCTAGTTGCGGCGAATGGGGGCTACTCTTTGTTGCGGTGCACACGTTTCTCATTGCGGTGGCTTCTCTTGTTGCAGAGCATGGGCTCTAGGTGTACGGGCTTCAGTAGTTGCAGGATGGTGGGCTCAGTAGTTGCAGCACATGGGCCCTAGAGCACACAGGCTTCAGTAGTTGTGGCACGTGGGCTCAGTAGTTGCGGCTCACGGGCTCTAGAGTGCAGGCTCAGTAGTTGTGGTGCACGGACTTTGTTGCTCTGTGGCATGTGGGTTCTTCCTGGACCAGGGATCGAACCTGTGTCCCCTGCATTAGCAGGTGGATTCTTAACCACTGCGGCGCCAGGGAAGTCCTGACTGAATTCTTATTGAGAGATAAAGAGTGAGTCAGAAAGAGGAAGCCAGTGATTGAGACAGAGACACTGAGAGACAAGGAGATAGAGAGAAACAAAGAGGAGAGAGAGAGAGAGAGAGAGAGAGAGAGAGAAATGGAAACAAAGACAGAGAGAAGAAAGGGAGACCAAATGGATTCTGGTACTGGGATGACCAAGCTCCCTGGTGGGGTCAAAATATCCTCACCATCCAAATGGCAGGTTCAAATGTCCCAGACACCCACCAGCGATCACTTCATTCTGATCCCCACGAGTGTGCCTTTCCCCCCTGCCCATCTCCGGCTTCTCAGCAAAGACGCCACAGGGCGTGGTCTATCTCCTATTGGCGGGTGAGGGCCATACGTAAAATGCTTAAGGTTGTACCAGCCTGGCACAGGGTGGGGTTCAGTGAGTTACCTGAGGCAGGTTTCCTGGAGGAACCAGATCATCTAAATGGGACCCATGTGAAGAGATGTCTGGGAATCTGCCAGAAAAAGAACTCTGTAGGTGGACACACGCATCCCTGTTGGTCTGCATTTCATCTTGCCTGGCTTCTATCCCCTCCTCCCTCCTTCCCTCCTCATGTCTCTTCTTCCTTCAATAAATGCTGGTTGAGCACCTACTGTGTGCCAGGTGGACTGGGTGCTGGGTCTAGGGTGATGGCCAAAGAGACGAGATGCCCTTCTTCATGGGATCTTGTCTACTCTACTCAGGGTGACAAACAATAAACAAGTAAGCAAACAAGCAAACACGTAGCTGTGAATTGCAGCAAAGGCTGTGCACGAGGCCGGTGGAGAAGCCACTCTGGTTTGGGATCAGGGAGGTCCTCTCTGAGGAGGTGGCCTTTAGGCTGAGGCTTGGAGAATGGGAAGAGTCCACCAGGTGAAGAAGGGGGAGCATTGCAGGCAGACGGAACAGCACGTGTGAGGACCTTGAGGTGGGGAAGAGTGTGGGGTGGTCAGAGAACAGAGAGCAGGCCCACGTGGCTGAGGCTTGGTGAGCAAGGGGTGGGGCGTGGCGTAAGATGTGGTGGGGGAGGTGGGTTTCCAAAGCCCTGCTCGGGGTCG
Organism: Tursiops truncatus; assembly: GCF_011762595.2. Taxonomy (NCBI): domain Eukaryota; kingdom Metazoa; phylum Chordata; class Mammalia; order Artiodactyla; family Delphinidae; genus Tursiops; species Tursiops truncatus. Next base: position 154,279,610 of record NC_047034.1, read on the forward strand.
TCCCAGGGCTGACCAGCCTCATCCCGCATTTCACGCCTACCGCAGACCATTGGTTCCTCTGGCCCTTTCAGGCTTCAGAGCTCAGCCTCCTTCTCCCTTCCCTGCTTCCTTCCTTGGAGCTGCTTTTGGTGAATGACGTCCCCTCCCAGCAAGGGACCTCACCAAAACCTGTCCCAAGCATGTGCTTGAACCAGTGGTGGAGGAGCCCTATTGCATCACTGGGGAGCAGGGCTCTCTGCAGGGGAGGGGCTTCTCTTCCAAGGAGATTTCTGTCTCCTGGAAAATCCCTAGTATCCGGGTAAGTGAACCCATGGAAGCCTAAAGGTGCCTAATCATTCTGGGGGCAGGTGGGGAGTTAAGCGGCAAGGATTCTGATTGGCTCCGTCCGTGAAGCCTGTGGCAGAGTTTGTAGCCAGGTGTGGCCCACACATCTGGAGAGAGGGTACACACCCATCACCCAGACGTTTCGAGGATGAGACACCAGGCCATCCATTGATGGTTCACGCCATTGATGAATTATTCAACGTGTGTTAGTGTCTGGGCCCAGGCTAGGAGCTTTGCAGGATTCTGGGAAGAGAGACCACCGACTGCAGTAGTAGAATTCCCTTCTGTGTGCCAAGTGCGTTCGCCTCTGTGTCTTGCTTAACACTCTCAGTTGTGCACTCGGCAGGCAGGGCAGAACTGAGGCTTCCCCATACGCACACGAAGAAACTTAGGTTCAGTAAGGCCAAGTCACTCGTTCAGAGTCACACCCGTAAGGTCTGGATCGGGCAAGTCCTGAAGTTAGATCTGAACGGGAATCATTCCTTCACCCTTCGGTCGCTCTGTGAGCTTGGGCACACAATACCAGCCTCCTTTTTCTCATCTGAAAATACAGAGAAACATGGTAAGTGTTAAAGCACTTAGCTCGGGGCCTGGCAAACAGTAGGTGCTTAGTAAATACACAGCGCCGTTTCCTTCTGGCCTTTGACCTGAGCCTGGGCTGGTGTTTCTTAACCCATCACCTTCTTCCGAGCCACGAAGGTTTCAGGCTCGTTGTTGTGACCTTGCCCAGAAACATCTTGATATTTGCTGCCAGGTAGACAAAACATCTGGAAGATTGGTCCATCTTCTTCCTCTCCATCCTAGTGTTTCGGTGTCATGAAGATAAAGCCGCAGAGATGTGACTGCCAGGGCCAGTTCCCAGAGGCCATAAAACACAGGCGGCCCTGCCCGGCCCTGCTCGCCGCAATCCAGCACAGGGCTCTTCGCATCCAACACATGGTTATTTTTCACAAAATCACTGAACTAGCCACGTTAGCTGTATTGATCAGTAAATTACTTTGATGAAAACTCAACAGGCAATGCCCCCTGGCGCTCATTCCCACACAAAGGAAGGACTTTACATTTTTCACATCTCAAAAACCTTGGTGCCGGTGCCCGTCCCACTTTTGTCTCCTTTATGCCACTCCCAGGGGACATCGCCCTGGCCAGCACTGCCTGGACAGGGTCTGGAGATTTCTGGGCTCACTGGCCGGGATTCTTCTGGCCCAGGGCGTGGGGGCTCCATGGTGGGGGTTGACCCATCTACCCCTGCCTCATAGAAGAATTTTACCGTCACGGGCACTGTGGGCCCACAGCTGCCACCGCTGCTGGCATCCCCTCATCATTAGCTGCTCTTCTGGGGGCGTGACAGCTAGTCACGGCACCAGCCTCCCTGCTGGGAAGGACCGGGAGCCACAACAGGCCCATGGCCTTCCCTTAACTTCCCTCCTTCATATACTCACGTGACATTTTTTGAGACCCTGCTCTGTGCTGAGAGCTTTCCATGTGTAATCTTATTGAATCCTTACCAAAAGGCAGGTGTTTGAAGTTAACTTTTCACCCCCTTAGACATAACAATAGCCTGCTTGGCATGCTTAGAAAAGGCCGGTGCTGGGCTAGGACACGGGCCTTGGACGAAACAGGGGAGCCACGTTGGTTATGAGCCCAGACACTGGGACCTCGCTGCCTGGGGTCACGTCCTGGTTCTTGACCTTGGATACAAGTTTTGAACTTCTTTGTGCTTCAGTTTCTCCATCTGTAAAATGGGGATGAAGCAGTGTTTGCCTCACAGGGTTGTAGAATAGTTGGGGTTACTGTGGCTAAGCCCCACGTGCCTTGCACATACGAGCACCACATAAGTGTTGGCTGCTTTTAGCTGGTGAGGATTAAATGAGCTAATATGTGCAAAGTGTTCAGAACAGTGTCTGATACATACTGCTCAGTGTACTATCTTCACAGCAGTGCGGCGAGGCAAGAACTGTCTGCCTCCCCATGTTACAGGTGAGAAAGCGGAGTCAAGCAGATCACTCAGGATTTCAGAACAGACAGTTAAACAGAGCTGGTCTGACTCCAGCCTCAGACGTCTTTCTATAGTGCTGGACCGCCTGATGCAATCATAGCGCTCTGGAGTTGGAAAGCACCTAGAAGATGCCTGGACCAGCAGAATAAACATGATGCAGATGGGAAAGCTGATGCCCAGAAAGGTGCAGTGACCTGCCTGAGAGCACACGGACAGTTGGGTCAGTGACTCCTGGGGGCTTCCTGCATCCATCACGGCCAGTAACCACGTGTCCTCAGGTTGTTGTGCCGTCCTGGGGGATTATGAATATTGCCCCCTTCATTCCAGGAGTGTCTTTAAGAGCTCTCAGGCTCACTGGGTTTGAATCCTGCATCCACCACTTCCCATCAGTCATACTTTCTGTGCATCAGTTTCCCCAGCCTGTAGAAAGGGTCGAGTGAGATCAGATACCTGGTGCTCCGAAAGCACTCAGATGTTTCTACATCCGTAGATGTTACCTCTTATTTATCCTTCTCAAGAATAAGCACTAGGGCTTCCCTGGTGGCGCAGTGGTTGAGAGTCCGCCTGCCGATGCTAGGGGACGCGGATTTGTGACCTGGTCCGGGAAGATCCCACATGCCGCGGAGCGGCTGGGACCGTGAGCCATGGCCGCTGAGCCTGTGCGTCCGGAGCCTGTGCTTCGCAAAGGGAGAGGCCACAACAGTGAGAGGCCCGCGTACCGCAAAAAAAAAAAGAATAAGCACTAAAATAAAAAGAGTAAATATCCATGTGTAGAGCTCCAAATGTATGTACAGCTTGTTCTGACCCTCAGACGGCTCTGGGAGATGGAAAGGGTAGAGTTCGTCTTTCCTAATTTGAAGTTGAGCAAAGAGAGGTCCAGCTCTCTTTGGGTGCCTCGTCCAGGTCACACAGCTGGCTGGTGAGAGAGGCAAGGCCCAAACTCACATCCATGGATATGCAGAGGGGTCTTCTCCCCTGCACTACACCCACCCGCTTTGCAAAGGCCCAGCTGCAGGGAAACCCAACCACCTGCAAAGCAGCTGGTATGCAGCAGAGCTGGCCTCTCACGCGGCTTCTCGTCTCCTCCCAGGTGTAGGTGAGCTCTCAGCAAGCACGTGCGCTGCTCTCAGCAAGCTGCCTGCCCTGCTCAGCAGTCCCAGCATTTGCCTCCTCTTCTCTATTATTGAGACATTATCCAAGCTCTGCCTCCCCCCATGCCCTGGCCCCTGCCCCCTCCCATCAGCATCTTCAGGACTGTGGCTGCAGGCCAGGGAGTATTTTTCCCAATTATTGCGATCACCCAAGTTCCTGATTCAGCCTGGCCTGGCCCAGCTCCATTTGCATACCATTAGCTATGAAGCCATGCATTATGGATTCATACTTAATTTTAGTATTTTTTGGAGGCAACTCTAACCTAATTAAAATCTCCTTCTCCAAGAAACTGACACTTCCCCGAACTCTGGTAACATGGGCTATGCACAAATGGACCACACACACACACACACACACACGTACACGCGCACACACACCCCTCCAGTCATAGACACATACTGCCATTTCAGCCCCAGTTCAATGGATTCTTTTTTTAAATGAAAAGGAAAAAATGAAAAAGAAGTCCTCCAAGATGATTTGTATGCAGACTTAGCTCTGTGAGCCCCCCCGGGGCTTGTGCCTGGAGAGGCTGACAGAGCCAGGCTCCATGAGAATCTGGGATGGGAGGGTGAGGGGACCTCCCTCCCTCTGGGAGTCACTGAGCCTGCCCTGGCCTCAGTTCCCTCAGTTCCCCCTCTTTCTTGAGATCATTGAGTTAAAATTCTCAATTCCCCCATTACACCATTATCCTCAGTCCATTGCCACTCAGGCAATATGAAACGAAGTATGTGGACATTTTTTTCCTTAATCAAATGAAAATAAAATAGCTGGGGCGAGGGGGGGATGAATAGGTGGGGTACGGGGGATCTTTAGGGCGGTGAAGCTCTTCTGTATGATACCACAATGGCGGAAACATGTCATTGTCCATTTGTCAAAACCCATAGAATGTACAACACCAAGAGTGAACCCTAGTGTAAACTCTAGGCTCTGGGTGATAATGATGTGTCAGTGTAGATTCATTGATTTTAGCAAACGTGCCACGCTAGGGAATGTTGATAATGGGGGAGGCTGTGTGTGTGTAGAGGTAGGGCATATGTGGGAATCTCTATACTTGCTGCTCATTTTTTCTGTGAACCCAAAACTTCTGTAAAAAATAAGGTCTGTTAAAAATTATGTCAAGCATTTTATGTTTGACAAATATGCCAAGCTTACCATTATGTCAAGCATTTTACATGCATTAACTAATTACGGTTGACCCTTGAATAATGTGAGGGTTAAGGGCATGGGCCCTCACACAGTTGAAAATCCTCATACTGCTATCTCTGCCTTTAAAACAAAGGAACTGATACATGACTCACCGCAGGGCAGGAAGCAGAAACAGTCTGGATAGAATCAGAACTCCAACCCTATTTCTTTTTTTTTTTTTTGCGGTATGTGGGCCTCTCACTGTTGTGGAGCACAGGCTCCAGACGCGCAGGCTCAGCGGCCATGGCTCACGGGCCCAGCCGCTCCTTGGCATGTGGGATCTTCCCAGACCAGGGCACGAACCTGTGTCCCCTGCATCGGCAGGCGGGCTCTCAACCACTGCGCCACCAGGGAAGCCCCACATGGTGTTTCTTTAATCATCATCTGCCTTGTACTCTGGCACCATCCTGGGTGCCCTTGCAGCCATTTCAGTCCCCACACAGACCCCATGGAGTAGGGCTTCTCACCCCCATTGTACAGATGAGGACACTGAGGCTCAGACAGATGAAGAAAACTGCCCAGGACCCCGCAGCTCCCCAAGGGTGGAACCAGGAGTTGCCCTTAGAGCTTTCTGACCCCCAAGGCTGCTCTTTTTCTCTACTGTGTCCTCTGTTATCCCCATGAGACTCTGGAAGTCCCCTTGATAGTAGAAGGCAAAACCCTCCCCACCCAGGGTGCTCTGGGTGCAGGGAGGAGAGGTGCATAGTGGTCAGAGGATGGAATGAGAAGTGGAGGTGAGATACGGTGTGTTAGTCTCGGGCAAGCTTGCACTGGGCACATTAACCTTTATGGTGATGGCTCCCACTTCTGGGGCTCCTGGCCCACCAGGGACCCAGGGGTCTAAAGAGCAGCTGAGCCCCCGGTGCGGGCTGGGTGGCTCCCAGGTCCCAGGGTCCTCCTGTCACAGGTCCACTCCCACCTTCCTTTGGCTTCCTGCTTGGTTTGCCACACAGTGAAGGCTGGACGAGGGCTGTGTCCCATCACTGCCTTCCTCAGAAGCCTCGCCTGGCTCCTACCATGCTCAGCCCCCTACCTGGGTCTCCTTGGACAAGTCACTTCACCTCTTTGCAGGACTGCCATTCTTCAACTGTGAAGTGAAGAAGTAATCATTGGACCAACCACGTGTGGTTGACAGTGTTTAGAAAATGCCTGGAAAGTGCTTAGCCCAGGGCCTGACGCACAGTAGGAACGTAGCGTGGAGCTGTTCTCGTGTCCTCCCTGTGCAGCTTCCGCACAAGATGTGTACGCTTGTCCCCAGCCAGACCCGATGGCTCCCAAATGCCAGCACACACTCAGCCGTTTGTTCACTTGGTCCTCTCTGCCTGGGATACCCTTGCCAACATCCATCAAGGTCAGCTCCCACCTCCTCCAGGAGGTTTTCCAAGGTCCTCAGGGTAAGAACAACTCTTCCCTGCTCAGCCTCTCCCTGGCACCTGAGCTCCGTGGTTAGAGACACAGAGTCTGGTGTCAGGCTGTCTGGTTTGACTCTCAGCTCTGTCATTTACTGGTTGCGTGATCTTGGGTAAGTTGCCTATTCTAGGCCTCAGTTTCCTCATCTGCAAAATGGGTGTGATGATAGTACCTCCCTCGTTGGGAGACCTAAATAGCTTCCCTGGTGGCGCAGTGGTTGAGAGTCCGCCTGCCGATGCAGGGGACACGGGTTGGTGCCCCGGTCCGGGAAGATCCCACATGCCGAGGAGCGGCTGGGCCCGTGAGCCATGGCCGCTGAGCCTGCGCGTCCGGAGCCTGTGCTCCGCAACGGGAGAGGCCACAACAGTGAGAGGCCCGGTTACCGGGGGAAAAAAAAAAAACAAAAAAAAAAACTAACACACCGTATCTCACATGAAAGAGCGTTCACACGGTGCCTGCACATAGCATCTCGGAGCCATGTGCATGGTGGGGCCTCCCGTGCTTGTTTGCTGAGTCGAGGTGACTCTGAGTTCAGCCTCCATGTGTGAGGCTCAGCAAGGAGGAGGCTCTGTAATGGACAGGATGCTCTGAAAGGCAGAACTCCGGGCAGCTGGCAGGCTGGGGTGGGGAGTGGGCACGCTGTTGGGCTGAGGCGGGGGGGGACATCTCAGCGAAGAGACGGGCTTGCAGGGCCAAAGTGCTGGTGGTTCGGGGCCGTAGAACAGAGTCTTGGTCCTAAGAAGTGCTCTGGGGACAGGTAGCCCTGAGTTCAGCTCCTGGCTGCACCTGGCTCGCTGCATGACCTTGGGCAAGTTCCTTAGGCCCTCCCAGGCCTCAGTGTTCTCTCCTGTGAAATGGAGACAGGCTTGTCCCCACCTCCTAAGGCGCTCAGCACAGCAAAGCCACTGCCCTTCTGGCGTGTGTTCTGCGGCCGCGGACGGTTCATCTCAGGCCTGGTCTTCACTGCCCTGCCTCCCTCACCCTACAGTCCCGCCAGTGACAGGGAACAGAGCTCTGATAGGACACACATGCCTGGTTGGCATGGAGCCTGCCCTTGGTCCGGAGGGATTTAGATTCTTAGCAAATAAGTTCACCTGAGTCCTGCAGAGCATTGACCAGGAAAAGCCTTTGACTCCAACCTCCCATTAGCTGTCTCCTCTCATGCCGAGGCTTTTGCAGAAAATCATTGAATGTTTTCTCTGTGTTTAAAGAAAGCTCCGAGGGACCATCAGACTCAGGCTGGCTGGCTTGATCTGGAAACAAAGTGCAGAGTCCCCAGTGGAACATGCCAACCTCTGCTCTTAAGTAAATTCACGGGAGCGTTTCTGCACGCGGCCTGGCTGGCTATATTTAGGCCTTGCCAGGCCTTTGAGTTCCTCCCCCACTGCATTATTAAGGTTGCTGAGAGCCTGAGAGGGCTGAGGCCCGGAGGCCAGCGGGAGAAGCCCTGCTCCAGTGAACGCAGCTGGAGTTTGCCCGGCAAGTTCTGGAATTCATACTTGGCTCTGACAGCTGTGTGTTTAGACGCAGGCTAGACGGCCACAGGCCCCGAGGAAGCAGACAGCGGTCCATGAGAGGAGGCTCCTCCCACCAGCCTCAGGCCTCCTGTTTCCCTATCTCGCTCCCCACTGACTGACATCCACGCCCTCCTCTGTTGCATCCGCTCCCACCTTTCGTGACCGTATGGATGTTGGCAAGGGTATCCCAGGCAGAGAGGACCAAGTGAACAAACGGCTGAGTGTGTGCTGGCATTTGGGAGCCATCGGGTCTGGCTGGGGACAAGCGTACACATCTTGTGGGTAAGCTGCACAGGGAGGACACGAGAACAGCTCTACGCTATGTTCCTGCTGTGCGTCAGGCCCTGGGCTAAGCACTTTACGTCCGTCTTGACCGTCAGTGATTCTCAGTCTTTCCTATGTCTTTGCATGTCACATTACCCTCACTCAGAAACCCTCAAGGGCTCCCCAGTGCCTGCAAGATAAAGCCCAACCTCCTCAGCCTGGCATTCAAGGCCTTCCATGATCTGGCCTCCACCTACCTTTTCATCCTCATCTGCAGCCGTAACCCCCTTGAGAGAGCTCCGTGGGGATGGGTCCTTTGTCTCTTTATTTACCACAATATGCCCAGTGCCGTGGAGAGTGTCTAGAACATTGTAGGTGCTCAGTGAATATTTGCTGAATGAATGAATGAATCAGTCAATGACTAAACCAATGAATGAACGATGCAGTGATTTACAGTTTCCCACCCTCAGGTTTTTGCTCTGACAGCCATTTGCTGCCTGGCCAGCCCTCCCACCCTCTTTGGCCAACTGTGTTCTACCCCTTAAGGCCCAGATCAGGTCCTGCTTCCTCTGCCACCTCCCTGGTGGCCCAGCCCCAGTGATCCCTCTCATTAACATGGCACCTTTGTTGTCAGATACCCAATGCCTGCCTTGTCATCTGGCTTTCCAGAGGCCGCACCTGCTCTTACGCTTGGCTGTGCACCTGAGGTGCACCAGGACAGGGGAGCGTGCCTCTAACCCCTAGCCTCCCAATACAGGCAGACCTTGGGGATATTGTGGGCTGGGTGTCAGACCACTGCAACACAGCCAGTATCACAATAAACAGAGATTTTTTGGTTTCCCGGTACATGTGAAAGTCATGTTTACACTATACTGTAGTCTGTTAAGTGTGCGATCGCATGATGTCTGAAAAAACTACGTATGCACCTTACACAACGTAAGCAGATGCTGTTGGAAAATGATGCCGATAGACTTGCTCGACACAGGGTTGCCACAAACCTTCAATTTGTAAAAAAATGCAGTGTGTGCGGAGCACAATAAGTCGAAGCACAATTAAATGAGGTCTGCTTGTACCTTGGAGAGTCCCTCTGTGGCTTTTAGTGGATGTGGGAGGGCAGATTGGTCCGCTAGGATGGGACTCAGACTGTCCGGGAGGGCAGAACCACCCCTCCTGGGGGTGGAGGCTGGGGACAGAGATGCAGCCGCAGGTAGGGAATGGGACCTGGTCCTTTCAGGGCAGAGCGTGATGTCCAGAGGAGCTGGCAGCCAAGGTCAGGTAGGGACCCAGGCCAACAGGACCGCCAGTGAGGTACAACATGGGGCAGTGGAATGGCCAGAAAGTGACAGAGCCCAGAGGGGGAATCCCAGAGGCAGGTAAGCTTCGGAGGTCCAAGGCAGCAGACAAAAGTGGGCCAGCACTGGGGGTTCTGTCGTTGGATTAACTGTCCTTAGAGGGAAGAGGCTATGAAGCGGTGCCTGAGACCAGCACTCAAGCCCAGAAAACGAGCAGGATCCCTTGCTGTACCCAGGGAACAAGGTCGAGGCTCCAGGCTGGCCAAGGGGGCTCTTGATGGTGGGACACTCTCCTTGGCACGGGGCTGACTGGTTAAGTCCTTTCTGTCTCAACTGGGGTGGGCCCCAGGGATCTGAAGGGCCTGCACCTATGGGAGGAATCCAGGGGTCTCGGGGGAAGGGAGATGAGGCTGCTCTGGTTACACACAGTAGGTGTTTTGTAAACGGGGGCTTCAGCCACTACAGATAGTGACTGTCCCCGTTGTGGTCACCATGCTAAGTCACACGTGAAATCTCCCCCATTGGAAAGCTTTAGAGGACACACGTGCACACACACACAGACACACACGCGCATGCGTATGCATACACAGAGATATTCACATACGGACGCACACACACAGTTAAGTGACAACAAAGGGACACCAGGCATGGAGCCTGGGGAGGGACCAGATGACCTCCTGATGACCCCTGGAGACCCCTTCCCTGAAGACTCAAGCCTGTTGATTCAGGAGGACAAATGAGAACAAAGGGAGTGGTGATTCTATCTGGGCAAAGGGCAGGGAGGTGGGGACTCCAGGCCCCACCCTGCCCCAGATCTTGAAGCTCACTTTCTCCCTGGTTCTTCCGGGGCCACTTAGCTCTCAGAGGGAACGATTGCAGGAGCAATCCGCTACTTCTCTGTGTGATTCCTTATCCTTTTCAAAGCCCTTTTGGGCAGCGTTTTGAATTTGATCCACCCTCTGTGAGATAGGCTGGGATCCTTATCTCTGCTTTATAGATAAGGAAATCGAGGCTCAGAGAAGGTGCCAGGCTTGTCCAGGCCCCCTTGGAGGGTGAGCTGTGGAGCGTGGGATTAGACCCAGGAGGTGTGACTTTGTGCCCTGTCCCATTCTCCTTCTCCCTCTGATGTGTGGTGTTTTTGGAGAGCAGCTTCCACTGGTCATGCTTCCTTGGTGTTTTCTGGTGTGTGTGTGTGTGTGTGTGTGTGTGTATGTGTGTTGGATGTGTGCATGTGTGTGTGCATGTGTCTGTGTGTTGTGTGCGTGCCTGCGGCCTGCGTGTGTCTGAGGGGTGCTGAAGCCAGAGGCTGGCCAAGTGCTGCTTCATGAATTCCATCTTCCTCCCTTCAGCCCTCCCTCAGGTTGGCTTTGGGCTTCCTGACAGGCAGCAGGAGCCACTCCCAATCCCTGCCTCCTCTCCCCTCCTCTGCCCACCTAGGGAGCCAGTGGGGCGAGGGGGCGGGGTGGAAAGAATGCCTAGAGATGGCCTTGTCAGTCCAGAAGGGTGGCAGCTGTTGGGGCTGGATTCAGAATTTGTACAGACAGAGGCAGCCTGGCTCTCTAGTACCCACTGAAGGGGTCTGGCCTGGGACCGGAAAGGACAAGTTTTAGGATAAGTTCAAAGAAGTGGTTCAGAGGAGTTTGGAGAGAGATGTGGGTTTATAGTCAGTTGCTCAGAAAGGCCAGGAGTGGATTCAGGGGACAAATGAAAACAAAAGGAGCGGTGATTCCACTTGGGCGAGGGTCAGAGAGGTGTGGAGGCTCGGAGCCCCTTGGCCGGACCCCAGACCCCAGACCCTGCCCCACTCCAGACCCTGAATCTCAAGCGCCTTCACCTTTTGAGGCTGACATCGTGGAGGTGGAGCAAAGGACCTTCCTCTTTCTCAAGTCCAAGGCAGACTCAGTGGCTGAAATATCATGGCACTGACTCAGGAGGGCATCTTTGATGTTTCTTCTTCGTGTCCAGAAGTGCCGTTTGGACCATCATTGGCAGGGCTTAATTTTTAATCGATAGATTAGTAACTACTTCATCTCATTCCGTGAAAGTAATTTGAAGTTGTTTACAAGAATTATATAATAAGATAGTTAACTTATCGTTCAAAGAATTCAGGATGAAGAAAAGATATAAATTAGAAATATAATGTTTCCTAGGAGGAAAAAGAGAATGCTATGTTTAAGTCATGACGTCCATTACAGTTGCTATAATTGGCCTGCACTCCCTGGTGGCCAACGGGAAAAGAGAAATACTACTAGTTATATACTTTTACCTTTGTGAAAAAAAAAAATCACCCTAGTATCTCCGGGACAAAAATTAAGCTTTTATTAACCTGTCATTTGAAAATCATTTTTTCATCTGGGGCTTTATGAGGAAGATGCTGAGAAAGACAGCATCCTTCTAACAAATGGCAGTAGCAGATTTCCTAAGATGTGTCTGGTATCCTGTCTGTTTTTTCTGTCAGCTGAAGGCGTAATAACAGAACACATAACGACAAAACCGAGCCAGGAGCCTAGGTGTGAGGTCCGAGTGCACAGCTTGATCAAGGATAAATGGGAGAATAACTGGAGACATCAGTGGCCAGCCTGCTCTTCCGCCTGTTCTCCAAAATGCCATTTTTCTCCATCAGACTTTGGGTTAGTGTTGGGCGACTGACAGTTGAGGCGACCATCTCTGGCAAGACCTGACCTCCGGGTGTTGAGTTGGATGGAGTCAGCTCCCACTTAAGTTCGAGCAGTGATCGCCAGGCTTCTTTGATTGACAATGATCGCCCATTAGTAACAAAATTTAGCATGCATCCCAATAAATGTGATTTATCCTCTACAGACTGTCTACAAGCACACCCAGGTCAGTGTGCTATGTACGTAATAAATCAGACATGAAAATAGGTAATTAAAAAGGATGAGATGCAAATCAACGCAGGTGGGAGTTAATAATTTCCTCTTCTCCCCCGTGGGCTGTCTTGAGCACTCCTTAGCTGAGCGTATATCCCTTTAGATTCCTCTGCAAGCCCAGGCTGCTCGCTGAGAATACCTGCAGCTCCTCCTACAGAGGCGAGGACGAGGATGGATCCACCAGGATCCCAGCTTCCTCTCCCGGCAGTTGGGATAACTGCGGCAGGTTCCACGCTACCTCCCAGAGGTCCCCAGCAGCAGGCAGTGGCCAGATTGAGCTCCACCTGCCTACAGTGGCAATTTGCTTGGCGATGCACCCATTTATCATCTGCCTTCCTTTCCCTGGCTCCCTTTCCTCCCCCCTCCCACGTATCCTTAGATCACTTCCAAATAAACTACTAGCATTCAACTCTTTGTCTAGGGTTCTGTCCCCAGGGAAATGCAAATTCCCTCAAAGCCTTCTTTTGAGGGAATTGAAGACCCTATTGAAAATTTTCTTCTCACTTCAACATGGAGAAGGGCCCTGGGTTTTTTCTTCAAAACCAGTCCTGTGACTGTTCCTACGAAGGAACAGATGGACAGTTCTATTCCTGGTGTGATGATTCTGGTCTGGAAGGTTTTCTTATCGACCAGCACAGGGCCCTCCAAGAGCGGAGAGAAATTCTCCAGTGTTCCCGAGGAGGGCCGGGGTAGAGCTTGCGGCTTCCTGCCTGGGGAGTCAGGTGCAGAACATCCCCCAAGTAACTAAGTTAAGCTCCCTGCTGTATAGACTTATTGAATATAAACTCGTTAAATTTAAGAGGACAACTGCCAAACACAATTGATTTTTGCTTTAGAACAATTGATCTCAGACAGTTCTTTCTGACAATAGGCAGAGGAAGGACCACTTGTCTATCTCAGCCACTCCTGGTCTGTGACAATAAAATGAAGCCATTGGCTCATGGGAGCTCATCCTTCTGAGTACGATGGGCAGCACGGGTCGGGGACGTGGGACATCCATTCACAGCACCCAAAGGCATTTCAATTCTGTAAAGTATGAATGAAAATTACTGGTTGGTGAGCCCAGGAATATCCTTGGATAGTTATTGACAGAAATCGAAGTAGGATGCTCCTTATGCATTTTACTCCCTGACCTCTGCAGCCAGGTACCGCTGAGCCCAGTGCAATGCTTTGGTATGTATTACCAGTGGGTGTTTGTTACATGTGGATTTCAGAGATGGAAGACTCCCCACAGGCATTTTAACCCAAGAAAGGAATTGGGACCCAGGCCACTGTTTTCAAGACTCACCTTCTCTTCCCCTCTGATTTCAGGTCCCTTTGAATGCTCACTTCTGGTGGGAAGCTCCCTGCCCAGGTGGCCATAGCGGGAAGGAGGCTGAGTTTGGACTCAGACAGATGTGGGGTAGCATCTGGACTCTGCACCTTGCTGCCTGGGTGACCTTTGTCAAGTCATTGCGTCTCTCTGGGCCTCAGTCTCCTTTTACATAAAATAGAGTTATTGCCTTGCAAGACAGATATATGCATTAAATGACCGGATCCACATAAATCACTTGGCGTGATGCCTGGCACGTGGCTGTGTGACCTTGTGCAAGTTACCTTACTTCTCTGAACCCCATTTCCCCCATCTGTCAAATCGGGTTAATAGCACTTACCTCCTAGGGTTGTTGTGAAGATTGAATTGATCGGATTTATGGGTGTGAGACATTTATCACAGGACCTGGCACATAGGAAGTGCTCAATAAAGTTGGCTGTTAGTACTGTAATTATTATTCCCTCATATATATGGGTGAAGTAATAAAAATAATACCTGTCTTGCCAACCTTAATGATAGGAGGGCCAACAGAGCCAATGAGATGATGGATTTCTGAAGGTCATTCATTCAACAAGTATTTCTTGAGAGCCTACTGTGTGCCAGGCACTGTTCCAACAGGCGCTGGGGAGTGAGCAGAGTGTAAGACAGCAACAGTCCTTACCCTCAGAGAGCCTGCATTCTATTGGGACACTAACCACAGCGTCATAGTTAAAGGAAAATGTAGAGGGTGCTTGATAATACTAAGTTTTTAGAAGACAAGTAAGTAGGGGTGAGGAATAGCAGAGGGGAGGAGAGGTGATGTGAAGTCATGGTCCGGTCCCCAGGGCCTCAGTGAGGAGGATGTTTGAACAAGTCCTGAAACAGCACTTTGAAGCTGGGATGTGTCACCCACATTCGAAGGGTGGCAATTGGTCCCTGCGCTGCAGATGTCTTTTGTGGTGAGTGAACTGAGTGTGCTGCCCCGAGGCCCAGCCAGAGGACCTGGCTGCACTGTGATGAGCCCTTGCTGCTGGGGGGAGAGCTGAAAAGTCTGGGCTGGGTGGAGCGGATTAGGTGACCATTCCTTAAGGCCCCTTTCCAGCTGCTGCAGCCTCTTTGGTTGGGACTGGGGAGATAGATTTAGACTTAGAGCCTTGGGGTGCTTCCCAGAAAGGACCTTTTCAGCAGGCAACCCTGAAGGTCAGATGTTGATGCCGAGCTCTCTACCTGCCCTGGTGCTCACCTGGCTCCCCACACCTACGCCTGACTTGCAGTTTCCTTCCTCCTGAGAAAGCAACATCCAGCCCTGGTCTGGAGAGATGATCTGCTCCTCCATCGGCCCCTGTAGCTGCCTCTCCCACCTCGGTGCACCCGGGTTGCTTCCCCAGGCCGTGCACCTCTGTCCCCGAACCTTGTGCTCTGATTCCTGGGTTGTCCTAACGTGCGTAACTGACTCACCTCCCCCCGCCCTTATGCATTCAAGCCCCCAGTCTTGGCCACCTGAGCCTTCCACTCTGATTCCCACGTCCCAGCAGGTCACCTGAGCTGCCCTCCCGGGTCTGGTATCTGTGGGACGCTCATCCCTGTTCCTTCATTCCCACTCCTAATACATAACCCCCCTTACTTAGGAAGTTCAGCAGAATTGAGCAGGGCAGGGTTAGAGGGGGTGTGATGGGAACTGTAGGCCCTGCAGGTGGATGTCCAAGGACATAGCAGGAGCCTCAGAAGCCCCTTGGGCTTGAGCCACTGAGAAGGGCCCTTCAGTGGTTCTGGGGGCCCAAAGACTTGCCTTGCTTCCCTTACTGCCTGAACTGAAATTCTGACTGCCATTCACAGGCTGGGAGAAGGGCTCCCTTCAACACTAGGATGTTAGGGATCTGTGGGAGGAGTAACAGAGGTGGGTAAAGGGGGCTTCTCTGAGCTTCAAGCTCCTCTTCTGTAAAATGGAGTTGATAATGCCACATCACAGAGCCATCAGGAGGGCTGGGTGAGATGGTGCAAGTGAAGTGCTGAGGACAACACTTGGCGTATGGTGGGGAGTCCAGTAAATGCCGAGATGAAGAAGATGCTCCTGGTACTTGCCCGTCAGTCGTCAGTTCATCCGTGAATAACCCTAACGGATACTTACTAAGTGTCTTCTGCGTGTAGGCCCTGGCCGATGCTGGAGATGCAGAGTACCCTAGACATGCGGCTGGTTCCTGGGGAGGCCACAGTCTTACTGGCGAGTCTGTGTTAAGTTACAAAGCCCTGTGGTCAGGCCCTAACAAAAGTGAGATGGGGTGCCAGGGAGACCAGCAGTAGGGCATGGTCAGGGAAGGGTTCCTGTTTGAACTTGGAAGAAAAGAGTTTCAGGCCACTTTCCCAGCAGGAGGCAACACTTTGGCCCGGGCCTCCCATCCCCAAATCTAGATCAGGTTACTGACTGCTTGTTTTACTGGTGCCCTCTCATCAGAAACTTGGGCTTGAGGGAGTGGCACGGCCAGCTTTGGCCCTTATAAGATGGGCCCAGACCCCACTGCCCCCTCCCACTCATTCACTCAGCTGTGTCTACTGTGTGCCAGGCATTCTATGCTCTGAATTTACACCAGGGAGCAGAACAGATCCTGGTCCCTGAATTAATAGAGCTTCAATTCTAGCAGAGGGGAGAGATGGCCAATAAAAAGGGGCCAGTCACCCCGAGCTCCTCCCAGGCTGGGCGTGGCCACCCCTGGCCCCTTCTAGCCTGGATTTGGTCTTGTCCTTTCCAGGACTCAGGCTTGTCCACCTTGACCCCACCCAGGTTAGGTCTGGTCATTCCTGATCTTTCTTAGGACCCACGCTGGGCCTGACCCTCATGGCCCCTCCCAGGCTGGGCCTGGCCACTCTTTATTTTCCCCAGAAGCAGCCTGAGAGGCAGGAGCTGGCAAGGGCTTTGGACTGAGTCCCTCTGCCCGGGGTTCCTTCACGGCTCCCGGTGTGGTTACAGCCGGCCCCTCCCTGTGTGTGGCACTGAGCTCCGGAATTACAGTTCCTGATTTAACAACTGCAAGTGTTTGCTGCAGCTTCACTGCCTTAAAAATGTTTTCTAATAATCCCCAGGTGTTTCTCTCGCATACAATAGCCTGGCTTGTTACAGCCCAATTAAATCCTTATTTGAGATGCTTAATTAAAACTCGGAACAGAACAAGCCATAAAGCTCTCTCCTTGCCAGCCTCATGCCAGAAGTGTCTGTCCCTTCCCCACCCACACGCCGCTTTGCTGGGCCTGCCCTTGGCATTTGCGGCTCCCGGTTTTGACTTGGTAGAGGTGGGAGTATCCAGTTTCCTGCCTGGGGGGTGGGGTGGGGCACAGACAGCTCCGTTTGGAGAACACATCTGGGGTGGGGTGGGGGGGGGCTCCTTGAACCCTTGGTTCCCAGGTCCCCGTCCAGAATTAGCTTCTTCTGCCTCCCCCAGAGCAGGGGTCCTCAGCCTCTGCACTCTTGACATTCGTGCCAGATAAGTCTTTGCTGTGGGAGCTGTTCTGTGCATTGTAGGTTGTTTAGCAACATCCACAGCCTCTGCCCACTGGATCCCCAAAAGCACCCTCCCCCCAAGTTGGGACAACCAAAAATGTCTCCAGGCATTGCCAGATGTCCCCCACCCCAGGGAGGGAGGCCAAACAACCCCCTGTTGAGAACCGCTGTCTCAGAGGGAGACCACCCAACACCATGTATTCAGAAGCCGGGACACAGTGGGGCAGCCCCCCTGGAAGCTAATTCTCGCCTCCTACCCACAACTGAGTTCTGAGTGGGGAGCTACAGGCGACAGATGCCTCTGTTCCCCTCCAGGACCGGGGTTGCCCTGACACCAGGAAAGTGCCCGGTGGGGAAGCTAAGGGGAGGAGCCCTACCTGGACGCACATCTCTGCCTGAAGAACCTTCTTTGCTTCACACCTTCTTGGTCTTCCCTTCTCATCCCACTCGCTCCTCAGCTTAGGTCCAGATGGAGCCAGGTCCCTTTGAGTAGCCTTGTCCTCCAGGTAGATCCTCAAGGTAGGGTGACCAACTTGTCCCAGGTTGCCAGGAACTTTTCCAGTTTTAGCATTGAAAATCCCACATGCTGGGAGATTCAGTCCGAGCAAACCAGGATGATGGGGAAGGCCTGCCCATTGCTCATCTCACCAAGTGGTCTCTGAAGCACCTGCCCTGGAATAATGAGCTGTTAGCATTAAGTCGTGTGCCCTATGAGCATTATCTCGCTTTATCCTGCGACCTGGTGAGTTTGGTGGGATTAGCTTCTTTTTGTGGGTGAAGAAACTGAGGCTCAGAGATTTGCCCATGGTGACCAGGTAAGCAAGTGGTGAGCCAGGATCCAAACCAGACCTGCCTCTCCCCATTCTGCTAGCAGAGGCCTTTTCCACAAGATTCCAGAAAGGGAGGACTTGGACACTTGGAGTTCCCATCTCTCTGGCTCTGGCCTGGTAATGGAGGAAGTGGAACTGCTCTCCTGGTGCTGACCGCAGGCCTATGCAGAGGCAGAGGTGGCGGTGATGGGGAAACCAGACCTCCAGACAGCAGCTCGGTGTATCCTTGGGCCTGCACATAGCCTCCAGTGAGTTCTTGACTTGCCTGGTGACAGTTCCAGCTCCCAGCACAATGAGAACATGACCGGAGGAGCCACCTGGGACTTAATTCTGATCAACAAGAAGGTGGTTGAGGAGGGGCACGGAGGTTCCAGCTCTGTGGGTGATGTCAGAGGAGGATGCAGCCCAAGCTTTAGCGAGTGATGTATTAAGGCTCAGAGGACGTATCATGAGCAGCGACCTGTGGCCTGAGACAGAGCTCAGAAATTTGGGAAAATTGCAGGCTTCTGTTTCCAAAGGTATAGTTGCAAATTGACCCCAGGAAATAGAAAGGTGTCGGGTGATTCCTAAGGAAACCTGCCTGGTTGCCTAGGGAGCTCTCTGGAGAGACTGGATTTATAGGGGTTGTGTTCCAAGGATGGAAAGAAGGGAGGTTAATCAAGAAGGCGCATCAGAAGGGGTGTGATTCCTGGAGCCCATCATTCCCCAGATTCGAATGCTGAGACTTTACGGCAGTACATAGAATATGCCTAGAGAAAATAACCGTACATCATACAGATGGCTGTTGTTTACTGAGCGCCAGATATGGTGCTAAACATCCTTCTTATAACGGCAGGAATAATCCTCATAGCAGCCCATGAGTTAGGAAATGTTGGTCACCGTGTTTTTTTCAGACGAGGAAACTGAAGCAGGTTATGACACTTACGCCCGAAGTCATACAGGTGGTCAGTGCTGGAGGCAGGATTCAAGTTCAACAGACTAGGGTTCAAGGTCCAGTTTGGCCACTCTCTTCCTTGCTGTGCGGCCTTGGATCAGTTATCAACTTCTCTTTTCTTGGAAAGGAGGTTGTGAGAATTGAAGAATTCGTGCATGCGCTATTTCCACAGTGATGGGTGTGTAGCTCTTGTCCATTACATAGGATTGCCCTTCAGAATGAGAGAAGGGTTTCACGTTGATGGGTGACGAGGGACACAGAGGTGACACTTCACACCTGTTTTGCTTTTACTGTTGAGGGGAAGCATCGTCAGCCTGAAGGGGCAGCCCAGGCCTCAGGGAGAGAAACAGCCCCAGGGTGGGCTTTACCGAAGCCCCCCAGCCCGGACACTGGGAGAACTTGCCACTGAGATGTTTGAACCACTGCCAGTGACTAGTGGAGCACAGAGGATGGGAGAGTCCTGGGAGACTGGGGACGGGCAGATTTCAAAAGGGAGAGTGGTTTCCAGAAACTACCGATCAGGGAGCTTGCTTGAAGCTGAGGTTGGTGAACATGGGTTCACCATAGACAAAAACCAGGTTTTCTTGAAGACCTGTCACATGTCACATGCTATATTAGGTGTGAGGCCAAGTTCTACCAGATGAAACTTTCTTGGAGGGGTCAGCCAACTTTAGACCAGGGGAATACCTATGTCTGAATTCAGCAAGGTGCTTGGAGAAGTTTCTCGAGCTCTCCTTGTGGACAGGATGGAGAAGAACAGATGTCAAGGTGGGTTAGTAACTGCGCACTGACGATGTTCTGTCCACACGGAAAGGGGTCTCTGCTGGAGTGCCACGGGGCTCTGCCCTCGGCTCATAGGCAGAGGGTATGGGTTGCCAGAAGCAGACTCCCTCTGGTAATCTCAGGTAACGAGGGTTTATTGCCAGGGTACGTGGGTGTGGGACCCAGTGAAAGAACCAGGACTCCAGCAGAGCAGAGGCTGAAGAGAACTTGGGGTCCGGGATGTCCCTGGGGACCTCAGCCACAGGGGCGCCCCACAGACTGGACTCGGGTCCCCTGGTTTCCTCCCTGCCTGTTGCCTCCTCACCCTGTTCTCTGCCTTGGCGCCTGTGCTCGCACGTTGTTCCTGCCCCCTGTGCCTGTCACTTGCGTGTGGTCTGTCATGACCTCTCCACCCTCCTCCCTAACTTCGCGACCTTTCAGCTTCCGCTGCCCACCACTTCGTGCTCAGCCTGGCCTCGTTCAGATTCCCATGAGAAGGGAGCTGGTGGGACCATCCGCTTTTCACCTGAGGCCACTCTCGTGGGCTTTGGCCAACCTGTGGATATGGGCTGCCAGCCTTAGTCAATCATTTGAAGCCCAAAGGGAGGAGGGTTGGACGGTCACAAGATACAAATCAGAGGTGCCCCAGGGCTGCCCTTTCGACAGATGTGGTGGATGGAACATGACCACGGTGAACAATAGTGATAATTGGCATTATTGATGGTGTGGCTGGTATAAGTATGCTTATTAATTTCACATGTGATGTGAAATGGTGGGAAATTGCAATTACATCGGAAGACAGCAGCAACATTTCTAAGGATCTTGACGGCTCTGTGGTCTTGGTGAAGCCGCTCCCTCCCCCTGGTGGACATCTGCCCAGGCCAGTCTTCAGCAGCCCCTACTCCATCCCCGCCACTCTGCGGAGGTCACCGGCAGTGTCTCTCTGTCTTATCCACAAGCTCTCTCTGCTCTTCTGTTTGTGAAGGGCTTTCCCCAGGCTGAACCAAAACGAAGAAGGTTAACTGTCGCAGGGATGGTGGTGCCTAACACACAGATTCGGAATCTGGCAAGAGTCAAAGAGCAAAGACAGGGCTTCCCTGGTGGCGCAGTGGTTGAGAGTCCGCCTGCCAATGCAGTGGACGTGGGTTCGTGCCCCGGTCCGGGAGGATCCCACATGCCGCGGAGCGGCTGGGCCCGTGAGCCATGGCCGCTGAGCCTGCGCGTCCGGAGCCTGTGCTCCGCAACGGGCGAGGCCACAACAGTGAGAGGCCCACGTACCGCAAAAAAAAAAAAAAAAAAAAAAAAAAAAAAAAGCAAAGATATGCTATGAAAGTATGTGTGAAAGAGTTTTAGGGGTGGGTTTTCCCCCCAGGAATCTTAGAATGATGCTTGGTGTGGTGTGGCAACTAGTGGCTGAAAAGAATCATTCTCCAAAAATTCTGGGCAGCGTGATTAGAAGGAAAAGATCTAAATTGGGAGGTGATAGTGCCCCACTGCTCTGCCTGGGAGAGACCGGAGCCAATAGTACTGCGTTTAGCTCTTGGGACCAACTGATAAAAGAGTTCTGAAGACAGCTGCCGACAACTATTGAAAACCTACTTCAGGTAAAACGCTATTCCCCAAGTGTTCTGTGGATTAACTACTCGATTTTATAATAACCCTATGGGACTGGTGCCATTTTTGTACATAATAAAACTGAGGAACAGAGAGATTAAGTAACTTGCTTAAGGTTGCTCAGCTTAAAGTAACTTGAAGCCTAGACCTTTGTATAATTATTGGAGTAATTGTGAATGAGAAGACTTAACGGTCAAAAGGTCTGGGCCCGTGTTACACAACCAGGCAGCGCATGAAGATCGTAAGACGTGTTTCCTAGTTTAATTCAACACTTGTGTGAAGTGGGGGCTCCTATGCCCATCTGATGAAGAAGGAGACCAAGGCTCAGAGAGGTGAATTAACTTGTCCTAGGTCACAGAGCTAAGAAAAGGGGATAACCCTGATTGGTGTGGATCACACATTGGTGTGGATGGTGTGTGGGTCCATCAGGGAGGTCGATGCAGCTCCCTTGGAGGGAGAACCAGATAATGGCCAGCACTGTCCACCGATGGTCTGGGTGACACGTGGGCTTGGTGATCTTCTGGCCGGGTGTTTATTAGGGACTACTCTCGGGACCCACACCTGTGAAGGGAGGGAGGGGAAGCAGGGTTTGGCAGAGAGAAATGTTGCCGCAACGCAGTGGGACACGGGGCCTCTGCAAATCCCATAGGAAGCTCTGGAGCTGGGATGGCCCTTCTGAGCTGAACTGCACCGGGATGAGAGTGCCTGGCTGGTATACCCTGTGCTGATCCGTTGTTCTATATGGGGCGCCCCTGGAAGGAGGCACGACCTTAACTGAGGCAGTCCCTGAAGGGGGCTCTGGAAGAGGGCCGTTGTGGGCAGCGGCGGTAAAGGGGAATAACCTTTCTTCCTAAGGGGGATTTGGGCGGCGCGTCTCAGCGTCCACCACACCCGCTCCCCATCTTCCAGGTGTCATCTCCGCAGAGCTTGCCCAGGCTGACATCACATAACCGTTACCGTGAGGGTACTTACAAGTAGCCATCAGATTTCCCGTTAACAAAAGGCTTTTGAAAGTTCTGTCGCATTTTATCCTCCTAAATACCCTCTGCACAGAGTATTATTAACGTCCCCACTTGATAGAGAATGGGCTCACATGCTCAGAGTTAAGATATTCGTTCAAGGATGTCCATCCAGCAAGAGGCAGCACGGAGACGCACCAAACCCGGCTTCGGGACCCCAGCCCCCACGCTCTCCCACGGCGCATGTGCAGACGGCACCCTAGGTTTGCCGCACTCCATCACTCTCCCCGCCTCTTTCTCTGCAGCTGATCCATTGGATGTCCCCTCCATGACCCCACCCCCAAGGCTTCATCGAACACGTCATGCTGATGCCTCCAGAACTTCCACTCCCCCTGAGATTCAGGCCGATGTCTTCTCCCTGTTAGCCCACCCACATGTCCTGGATCACCTTGAACTTGCCATGTCCAGCACTGACCTTCTTATCTGACCCCAGGGCTGCAGGGCAGTCAGGTGGCATGAGCTCAGGCCTCAGGGTCAGACTAGGTTCTAATCTGAGCTCACCATTTCCTTTGGCCTTGGGAAGCAGCTTAGCCCTTTGTGCCTCAGCATTCTCATCTGTAAAATGGGGATAAAGATGGTGTGCCCACCTCCTAGAGTTTCTGCTGGGATCAACTGCGCTCTGACAACAGGGCCTGGCACGTAGTCAGAGCTCCAGAGACTTGAGCTGTTTGACTACTGTTCATGGTGGTGCTTAAAAGTACCCCCATCCGCCAAGCCCTGAGTAGGAACACGTGCTCCCTCACCCTCCTCATCTGATTGGCCTCTGCCTCCCCACGTCTTGGGCACTCGTCCACCCCTGGCCTTCCCCATCACCACTGCCTCAGTCGTGGTCAGCTTCGTCTTCCACCAGGACCCACTATTTCCTAGGAGGTCCGTCCGATCCTTCCTCTGTTATTCAGCCACCAGAATTGGACTTTTCTAACATGAATATTTGATCATGGCCCTCTTCTGCTACCATTCCTTCTATGACTCCCTGTTGCTCTCAGGTTAAGGTCCAGCTTCCTGAGCTGGGTGTTCAAGGCCCCCTGCCAGCCCACCCACTCCTCCCTCTCCCGGCCCAGCCACCCTGGGATCCTGCCTCACTCAACGCCATCTGTCTCCCTTGCTCATCCTGCCTTATATGACCTCTCTCACCTGGGCGACCTTCCTTCCTTGAAGTCAGCCTCCCTTACTTCCCCAAACTCTGCAAAGGGCAGAAGACGGCATCTTGTTCCCCTCCGGGCCCCAGGGTCCACTCCTTACAGGTGTTTGGTGAACTTGGCCACGAGGAGAAGCAAACAGTGGGGAAGGTGCCAGCTCTGTTGCAGAGCAGGAGTAAGCTTTCTTTTGAGAGCCGTCCCTGTCAGCCCCCCATCTTCCTGCCAGACGTTGGCCTGCCCGGACTCCCAGGCCCCATCGCAGCCCAGTCTGCCCTCCCCACCAGTCCATGCACCACCTCCGCGGGGAGCAGCTGAGCCCTGGCCGCACCAGCTCTCCCCAGCATGGGGCCCCAAGCCAAGCCTCTCCCACCAGGTGTGCCTCTCGGCCCACAACAGGATGCGAGTTCCTCTGGACAGAGGCTTATACGCCCGTCCCAGCCCTCCCCACCACCTGGCTGAGAACCTTCGCTGTTCCTGTCACTTTTTCCGGGGCTGGCCAAGGGCTGGATTCAGAAGCGGCAAACAACCTGAGGCCGCAGCCTTCAAGGATCTTAGCGTTCAGCTGGGGAAAGGCAGTTCCTGAGAAGAGCACCTTTTAGAGCCCCAGAGACCTAGATTCAAATCCCCGCCTCTTCCCTTGCTGGCGGTGTGGCCCACACCCCTTCCCCTCCCCAGCCCGGTTTTTCCTCTGTGAAATGACGGCTGTTGCCGGGAAGCCCATAAAGCAGCCTCTTGTGCAGGTGAGCTGATGGGGGCAGCCGCGGTGCCACGGGAAGGGACGGGACTAGGTTTGAGTCTGGCCTCTGTCACTGCCCTACTGTGTGCTTGGGGCTGCTCACTGCCTCTCCCTGGGCCTGTAAAGCTCAGGAGTCAAAGAAGATGGTTTCTGTGGTCCCTTCGGGCTCTGACCTGTGATGGTCTAGGACTGCTGTGAAGGGGAGTCCAGGAGAAGCGGGAGAAGCAGTAAAAGAACTGACATTTACGAAGCACCTGTGATGTACAGCACTGTGCTGGTGCCTCACCTGCGTGAGCTCATTGAATCCTCCAGGTGAAGTGAGGGCTTTTATTATAAGACAGGCTCAGAGAGGTGAATGACTTGCCTGAGGTCACACAACAAGGACATGGTAGTGCTGACTCTGAAGCCTATGTGCTTCCCTCAGGCAGCTCAGGGTAATCTACAGCCCCACCCCACCCCAGCCCCCCACAGCCAAGGAGGGGGCAGCTGGGGAGCAGAGGGATAGACAGGTGGGTGGGGACCCAAGACCCAGTTTCCACAGGCACATGGCTATGGAGGCAAAATCACTGCCCTTTTCTGGGAGGCACATGGCCCCAGCAGAGCCTGGACTTGAATTTGCAGCTAAGCAATTCTCCTTCTTATCTGGTCCCAGTGGCCCCCTGGGGGCCACTCTCCCCACTCCCAGGAACTCTGGCTACCACCAGCAGCCAGGGCGCTGGGCTCAGCGGTTTGTAGCTGCCCATCAGGAAATCTGATGGCTCTTTGCTCCAGACCGCACACCAGTCCCTTGTGATGCCTCCATGCGTACACCCATGCTTACAAGCGAATGGTGTCATCCGTTCCTCTAAGGCATCCTGTAGATGCCTTCATTTGCTATTAGAGGAAATGAGTTTTGTTTTCCTCCTTTGTAAGTTGGGCACCAGCCCAGGCAGCTCCCTGGAACTCAAATATTAAAAACAGCAAATTAAAGGCAACTGGTCTGGGTGGAGCCCTCCAGCAGTCTAAATGCGTCTCTAGAACTTCTAGCCAGTCCTCCCAACAGCCTCAGAGGCTGCCCAGAGCCTGCTCCACCTGAATTCTCCCAGTCCTCAGGGATGGGGGGACATTGCTGGTCCCCACAATGCTGGAAAATGAAGCAGGAATCTTGTGATGGGGGACCCAGATGGTGTGGATGTGGCTGTGCAGGGGAAGCCTAGCCCAGCAGACACAGCAGGATGGAGTGAGGACAGGCGGTGCCCAGGCAGATGGGGCGTCATGACCGTCGGGGCTGGCTTGTATTTCAGAGACAGGACCCCAAGCCTGAGGTAGGCAGCTGGGAGGGCTGGGCAGGGGCTCAGGGCTCAGCCTGGCTGGTCTGAGCGCTGCGGTCAGGACAGATACCTGGAGGGCAAGCTGGGAGAGCCTTGTTACGGTGCAGTGGCGAAGGCGGTGTGCTCTGAAGCTGCGCTGCTGGAGTCTGAATGCCTGCCCCCCTGGTGTAAGGTCTTAGACGAGTTCCTTAACCTCCCTGTGTTAGTTCTCCCATCTGAAAATTGAGGATGAGAATAAGTCTTTACTTTGTGGGATGCCAGTGAGGCTCAAGGGGGAAGAGGCTTGGCATGGTGCCTGGGATGAAGTAATTGCTCAGCAAAGGGGGATGTGGTTGCCCTGCTGTGGGTACCAGGTGGGTGAAGCTGTGAGTTAGGACTACTTCAGGCTGAGGCCGAGGTTGGGACAAGCTCTGGCTCCAGCAGGACCTCCAGGAAGAGGACCCTGTGGACCCCAAAGTGGGTGAGCATGAGGGGTAACCAAGCCCTTGACCTTAGGCAAGTCACTTCACCTCTCTGAGCCTGTCTTTTTTTTTTTTTCCCCTGGGCCAGGCGGAGACCTGGCCTGTGTCCACTGCATGGGGGGCAAGGCTGGGCTGGGAAGCAGTGAGGGACCGAGCTTGGTCTCCCCAGAAGGATCCCAGAGATTGGAGCATGTGATTCAAAGGGCCATTTTGCGGACAGCTCCCTCCGTCACACCAGACTCCAAGCAATTAACCAGCCAGGCCCCTGGGAGGAGCTCTCTGTGGCAATCAGAGGGTAACCTTGACCTCCTTTGCACAATGCCGCAGCTGCCTCCTACCTCCTATCTCCAAGGTGTTCGTGCGCTGTTGAAGGGCAACTCCTCCCCAGCACAGGGAGCCTTGCTCCCCTGCCAGCCAGAGCCGTGAGCAAGGGCGCCTGGGCCTGGCTGCAAACACTGGCACCGGGTCTCCCACCTGGGACAGTTGACCTCATTTGGCCTTTACACACTGAGAAATTGTTCGTGTCCTGGGCACCTTTCTTGGAGATACACGGTGTCCTCAGCCGTGTGTGTGTGTGTGTGTGTGTGTGTGTGTGTGTGTGCGCGCGCGCGTGCGCGCACGCGTATGTGCGCACATGCAGCGGGGAGAAGGGATTGGGGTGTGTGTGCTCATAGACGTGCAGGGGTGTTGACCCCTGTATGCCTGTATGAGGGGAGAGGGCGTGGGTGCATGTGCTGGTGTAGGAAGATGGACCAAGGATGTGGGAGTGGGGAGGGAGTGGGGGGGGGTTTGTGGGGGGAGGGTTGGAGGGTGGGGCATGTGTTGAAGGAGATGGGGAGCTGTGCTTGGGGGGGGTGTTTGAGCATCAAGTGAGCAGGAGGCTGGGGAGCGGGAGATGGGGCGAGGGGTGTGTAGGGCTTCGACTTTAGGACGTAGTGACTGTACGCTCCCGCCACCCCCTCTCCACCAGCTCGGGGCTGTACGTTTCAAATACTTCATTGTCAGTCTTGGTGAAGCCTTTATTTATAAAGCACGGGTGTTTCATTCAGCGTAACTGAAAAGGCCTTTAAATCACCGCAGCTGGGAAGGGCTAATTGCAGTTAGAGTTGTCAAGGACTCTCTTGTCTGCTTTTGCCATCTGTGACATAGTGAATGCAAAGATCATTTTAAACATAGGCAGTTAATGTAGAGAATAATTTGAGAGCTTTAGATATTTATGGTAAATTATTTAACTTTATAGTTGAGTTTTATTGCCTCATTATTCCATGTGTGAAGAATCTTGGCGTTTTCTGTGACTCGGCACTTTGTGGAGTTTCATTCTGTAACGTTCAGGAGTAAAGTTACTCCGCACTTAACGGGAGCTCTGGATCCATCGCGAGTCCTCCCACGGAAGGGACTCTGACGGTTGCCTGTCTGGCTGACAGCCACGGCTTCTTCTCGCCCTGCCATCAGGGTCTCTGGGTGGACCTGGGTGCTTAGCAAAGCTTTCTGGTGCTTGTTACTGCCAAACCAACCCCGCCGCTTCCTGCTGCCCTGGAGGTGGGAGGCAAATCTGCCAACCACAGCACTGCGCTGCCACCGTCCCTGCCACTGACTGTGCAGCGATGCCCCAGGGCCGGGAGGACGGTGCCCAGGCACGGGTTTTTATTTGCATTAAAGCTCTTTGGAACCTCTGTCCTGGTACCTTTCGCACCCTACCTGAGTCCTATTAGGCAGGCACTTGTCATCTGGATGGCATCTATCTGTTTGAGTTGGCACTGACCGCTGTTCGGAGTTGAAACTTCCCAATTACTCAGGTTTCTTTCGAGCGTCTGAAACCTAACACTTCCCTCATAGAAGATAGCCTGTCTCCTTCTGCCGCGATCACAGGTGGCCCTGGCTTGGGCACTGCAGCAGAAGCTGTTAGTGCTGTGCCCCTGCCCCCTTGGCACACAACGTTCCAGTCACGCTGGTAGGATTTTGCGGTAAGTACCTGAGACTCCTTCCCCAGGCCAAAGAGCTGGGGTGCTGATGCCCCAGGAGCAGCCCTCAGCCAATGGTGGGTAGAAATTGGAGGATAAGTACCCCAGATTCCCAGCTCCTCTGGAGGGATCATTCTGGGGCATCGTCTGCACCGTCTCACAGAATGACCGAGCGAGATTGAGCCCAGGTGGTCCTTGGATGTAATGTACTCAGCAACACTCCATTTTGGGGCTTCCTTCCCTTCCCTGCCTCACATCCCCTTTCTTCATCAGTGTTTATTGGTATCGTGTCCCAAATAAACTACTTGAATGCAAGTCCTTGTCTACTAGGCAGAAGTGCAATTGAATCACAGCACTGCCCACTGGCTGGACTTGGAGCGGTGACCCTCCAATTGTGCCTCAACTCCCTGGCTTGACTTTGACTTTGGACACGGCATGTCCACTGCTTGGGGCTCTGCTCTTGACGGTTCAGCTTTGATCAGGATTTCTGTGAGAGGCAAAGGGTCTGCTCAGCTAGTCAGAGCTGCGGCGTAGCCCCCTAAATGCACGTGCTGGGATTTCTAGGGGAAGATCATGGCCTTGGGAGGGGCTGGTGATTATTTTCTGTGAGGCTCCGATTCTTAGTTCGATGTCTAAAATGACCGCATCAAGTTTGAGCTCCGTGGCTGGGGAGGATTTAGTTTGAACCCCGAAGTTATTAGTTGGGGAGCTAAAACCGTCACAGGACACCTGAGAGATGTCAGGTTGAGCTCTCCCCCTCATCTCTGGCTGGGAGCCTGCCACTCATTCTTCAAGACTCAGCTGAATGGCATCTCCTGGACCAAGCCTTCCCCAGCCCCTCCAGGCTTTGGCCAATGTGTTTGCACAGCTCTTTGTTCGTAGCTTGGTAATTGCACTTATCACATTGTCTTGTCATGTATCTGTCTCCACATCTGGTCCTTGACCAGACTGGGAGCCCATCGAGGGCAGGGGCTGTGTTGATTCATCCTCTTTGTCCACAGAGCCCAGGGTCTGGCACAGCCGTAGCTCAGGGAGCGTGACCTGAATTAATGGAGGGATAAGTAGACGGGTGGGTAGATGCATGGGTGGATGGATGGATGGATGAATGAGGGGTGGATGGATGGAAGGACTGATGTGGGGGAGGGAAGAATGGGCTAGTGGATGAGTGGGTGGATGGACGGATGGACGGATTGTTGAGTGGAGGCTGACGTAGCATGGTATTCTGTGTTCGAGCTTCGGAACCAGTAAACATCCACTTTTTCCAGTGACTGTATTCTTAAGCAGTTGGCCCCGTAGGATCCTCCCTGGAAGCTCAGAAAGGAGGAGATAGTGAGTCTGGGTCCCGGGGGTGTGGTGTGGGCTCCTCAAAGCTGAAGAGTGAGGTCCCTTCCTCTTGGGCTGGGTTAGGGACAGCTGGGGTGGGAGCTGCGGTCCAGGGAAACTTCCTTCCCACCCTTCTCCTGAAGCCAGCATCCTCCACTATCCCTGCTCCCACAGCTTTACAAAGACACCACAGCGAGGGAGGGGGAGGGAAATCAGCTGGGAGGGGCTGAGTTCCCCTCCCCGTGGGACCCTCTACTGCAGGTCCCACGTTGGGGGAGATCAGACAGAGAAGGGCCCCAAGCGTGACATGCCCAAGGCGGGGAGAAGGAGCCCACACACAACCACAGCTCTGTGGCAGGAGGTCCGGCGGGTGGCAGAGACCAACAACAGCATAGAGGGCAGGAAGCAGGAGTGTCTTTGAGGTCTGATGACAGCAGCTGGGGGCTTGGGGTGCAGCCTCTGCAGAGCCGCTGCCTGCCATTCGGGAGTTGCTGTTGTGTGGGAGGAAGGCTGATGCCCCAAAGCCTTTCCTCTGCCCTGAGGTGCTGCAGTGGGAAAGGTCATCCCATTGCCACACCTGAGACTCACCCCAGCCACCCTGAGAATGGGCAACACCCACACCTTCTGCCCAGCAATGACAAAGGAGGCCAGAGAGGATCAGAGGCATGTGTGCCCATGTGCATGCCCAGTCTGCCCACACCTTTCTGGGTGGGGCATCATGCACTGGGGTATGAAACTCACCCTGCCTACTCTTGCTGCCCCACCACAGACATCAAGGCGAGCTCCATGAAGGTTGTGCTCTACGGTCCGAGTCCCAGAGTGATGGCCGCCCCTGGGGAGGCAGGTAGACATGATGGGCTGTGGCTGGCAGGGAGGGTGCACCAGGTTTTCAGGACTTCAGGCAGCTTTATTAGGGACAGACAGGGACAGACAGGGACACCCTGGCCTGCCTTGGAGTCTGAGGAGGGGGATGGGTAAAGCAAGAACAGCACCCCACCCGCTCCGCCTCCTTCTCCTCCCAGAGCTCAAAAGAAAGGCTCTACCTGCTGCCACCCTGGCCCTCTGTCTTTTCCCCTTTCTCTCCTTGTTGGTCCCAGGCTTCTCTCTGAGCCCTCTGGCCTGCCTTCTGGTCTCCAGGGCTAGAAGTTACCCCTATCCCCCGCATCCTGAACATCCGCCATGGGGGTGACCCTGTTTGGGGGTGCTCTGAGTGTCAGTGCCCGGCAAGTTCTTTCTGCCCCTGCCCTCACTTCCTGGAGCCTGTAACCATCTCGCTGCTCCCTGCCCAGCTTTAGCCGTGTCCCGGCCTCCTGTGCAGCCTGGTCCCGCCACCCCCTCCTCCGCCCATTCTGCATCCACCAGGCTCTGCCTGAAATGTCCCCGAGGCCTGGATCACCCTGATTCATCCTCGGCCTACTCTCAGTGTTCACTGCAGCCCCGCCGGCCTGAGCCCCGCGCCCTCGCCGCCCGCATAGCCAGATGATTCTGGCATGGAGGTGCTGTCCCTTGAGCCGGGCTAGAGGGGGCCCTGGAAGGGAGGGGGTTTTGTCCTCACCCAAGGCCAGGCCCCCAACACTCAGTCACTGCCTCCTTCTCCCTTTCCTCCTGGCTGCCAACGCCCCCTCTCTTTCATCCCCACACTCACCCTTCCCACCCTGAGAGCACCTCATTCCCCACACTGACCCCAGAGCCCCTAAGATCCCAGAGTCTGGGCAAACAGGGAGTAGCCATTTAGAGACTTGGCGGCAGGACCTCTGGCTGTCTGGGAGGGCCACTTCTTGGGACCAGGTGCGCTGAGCTACAACTTTCCCCTTCCCTGTGCCCTCTGTCTCCTGGTGAAGCTCCTGGTTTCACAGCCCTGGCCCCACCAGTGTGGGAGTGGGTGGTGTGAGTGTGCATGCGTGTGAATATGGAACGAGAGGGTGCTTGGGAGAGAGTGTGTGTGTGTGTGTGTGTGAGCACGTGTGATGGCGTGTGGGTAGGAAGGCTGTGTGACGTTGGGAGCATGTGAGGTTTGGGACCCAAGGCAGGTGTGTGCAGCGGGAGACTGGGCGGCTGCAGTGCTGTCGACAGACTTCGCACATCCATTAATTCAGTTTGGACTCTTCCTGAGGGCCTGCTCTGTGCCAAAGGTACCCGGGGTCAGTGTGGAAGGAACCCCGGCCCCACGGGGTGGACAACAGTGGGAGAGACAGACTGGAACAGGCCTCAGCACCCAGCACGGTGCCCGGGGCCTGGGAGATGCTCCCTCAGCACTCGTAGAGTGAATGAGTGAAAGTTAGACAGTCCCAGAAATGTATCATTAACGGTGATCATCGACTTCAAGGAAAGCCCAGGGTACGCCAAGACCCTATGTCAGAAATGTATCATTAACTGTGATCGACTTCAAGGAAAGCCCAGGGTACCCCAAGACCATATGTCAGAGGAACTAACTTAAACTGGGGGGTCAAGGAGGGCCTCAGCTTTGAACGTTTCTTGCCGTGAGCATCGTAGGATGGAGCCGTGTAGAGTCCTGGTCGAGCTCCGATTTGAGGCCCAGCTCTGCTGCTTTTTAGCTTCTGACCTGAGCCAGTGCCTTGACCTCTGTGTGAAATGAAAATGATCATGGCTCCTACCTCCTAGGGTGGCAGTGAGGAATAAAGCCATGGAAAGCACTTAGGACAATGCCTGGCACACAGGAAGCTCTCGGTGAGTGTTCCCTGGAATTATTATTCCCACCACCCCCGCCCGGGTGCTGGAAGGGGTATACATGCACGTACCACGGGTACAGGGGGGTGTGAGTAGAAGTGCGCACATGGGAGAGTGTATGTGACAGAGCAGGTGTGGGGATGTGGGTCCACACATGCCAGCGTGTATGTTTGCGTGACTCGCGCGTGTGGGACAGAGCAACTATGATGTGGCTGGAGAGGAGGCTGTACGCGTGCACATGTGTGTGTGTGTGTGCATCAGGCCCAGAGAGACGGCCATTCCCAGAGCCCTGGCAGCCCTGCTGCTCGGTGCACTGAGCTGCAGGTGCACACCGATGTGCAAGACTGGAGGGAATGAGTGATGGAGTTACTGGGAGAGAGCAGGCATGTGTGTGTGTGTGTGTGTGTGTGTGAGAGAGAGAGAGAGAGAGAGAGAGAGAGAGACAAGGAGAGAGAGGGCTGGAGCTAGAGCCGCTGCTGCAGCAGCAGGTGGGCCCAGGGCTGCCAGGGCCCACTCTAGACAGCCGGATTTTAATCGTCCATGGAGATGATGGGGCTCTGGGGAGTTGTCAGCGGTGCTCTGAGAGCTGTAGTCGGCTCCTTGCCCTACTTGTTGGCCAACATCCTTCAGCTCGCCTGCCTGGCAGTGGCTGCCCCTCCTTCCTCCTTCTTTGTCCTCCTCCCCCGCTTCCTGCTCGCCTCCCTCACTCTCTTCCTGTCTCAGCCTCAGAGCTCCATGTCTGACCCCCTCACCTTCCTCCACTGCTTAAAGATGCTCCAGCCCCTGGGCTGCCTCTTCCATCCTCCCTGCCAGTGACTTGCCAGGACCCTCCCTTAAGCGGCTTGACTTCCTCCCTGCAGACCCACTGGAAACTGTCCTAAGGCAGTGCTTCTCCAACTTGAACAGAAGGATCATTCTTCTACAGATCTGATTCTGGGGGCCTGGGGTGGAGCCTGAGACTCTGCATTTCTAACAAGCCCCCCCAAGGTCTGGTCTGAGTACCACGTTTTGAGTAGCAAGGACCCGAGGCCTTCAGGGGCCAACTGCGGACCAAGTGGCCTTTCTCAAGGACTCCGTGTCCTCCCCACCCGTCCTCTCCGGTGGTGGGCTGAACCAGGCCACCTCCCCTGTCGGCTGTAGAATTAGTAGCTGTACGTGAGACCCCAGCCCTGGACAGCCATAGCCACAGTGCACGGTGGCGCTTC
Organism: Tursiops truncatus; assembly: GCF_011762595.2. Taxonomy (NCBI): domain Eukaryota; kingdom Metazoa; phylum Chordata; class Mammalia; order Artiodactyla; family Delphinidae; genus Tursiops; species Tursiops truncatus. Next base: position 154,312,407 of record NC_047034.1, read on the forward strand.
TGGCCAGCCTGTCTGGGCACCCGATCGCCAGGGTCCTCTCCTGGGGAGCTGCCGCCCACCAGCACACCTACACACTCCACCTGCCCCACCCAGTTCAGCTGGACACACTGGGATGTTGTCCTGAGAGTCTGCAGAAAACTTGCCTTCTGGGGCATCATCGCCTGTGCTGGCTGAGCTGGCTGAGGGAGGGACAGCAAGAGTGGGATTCAGGAGCTGGGGGCGTGGGGTGGACTTGGCAGCAGGTCAAGGACCTTGGGGAGGACTCCTTCCCACCTGCAGTGCCTCCTCCAGGTGCGCTTGCCGCATCTCATTCCTTTGCAGGCACGGCCCGGAGAGACTCAGACACACGGCTCCCTCGCACCTGGGCTCACCTGGGCTGGTGTCATTTGCTACTTGACGTTACAGCCTCATTCATTGGTTTATTGTCTGACCCCCTCAATGAGACTCTAGGCTCCAGGATGGACTTTTTTCAATGTCATATCCCCACTGGCAGGAACAGTGCCTGGTATATAGTAGGTGCTCGAAAACATTTACTGCATGGATGCCATAGACAGCTTGTATACCCTCCTAGAAAGAATGAATGGGAGTAATAGAGAAGAAGCATGAGTCACCCCTCATCCCCATCCCTCCTGGAGGAATGACCAGGCTGGCTTCTGGGAAGTAAAATGGAGCAGATGACAAGCAGAGGCTGGTCAGACAGGCCTGGCTCTGCTCCCTGGTTTGGCCACTTATGAGCTGTGTGAGTCTCCTAGACTTAGTTTTCTCAACCGTGAAAGGGAAACAGTAATCCCCACCTCACTGTGGTGATAAGGAGTCTGAGAGCATCATCTTAATGGAGCTCCAGTGATAGTTCCCTTTACCTTTCCTTTTGTCACCTCTGATCCTGGCGGGCTGCCTGGCCACCCCACCTCCCTGGTCACTAGGCAACCAACTAAGGGGGCGTGTTGATGCCTGACCCACTCCCCCACCTGGAGCCCCAGCTCAGAGCTCATGGTGAAGGCAGGTGAGCACCTGCTGGCCCCACCTTTCTTCACGTACCCCAGCCACTTGCTTCCATGGAGAAGCCCCAGATTAGCCTGAGTTAGCTGAGGCAGCTCAAGTTGGCGGAGCAGGCATTCGTTCTTGAGCAAAACTGCCTGGTTTTAAATCCACCACCACTTAGCAAGTGAGGGACGCTTAAAGCCTCCCTGAGCCCCAGATTCTTCATTCTGGTTAATGTATTGTAAGAATGAAATAAAATCACCTGTGTCAGATACTGAGCACGGTGCCTGGTGTATGTTCAGCACCTCAGTAGATGGCAGCTGTGGTCATTATCTTTGGATATAGCTCATTGTTCTTAGGGCCAAGCCAATGCGACAGAAATGGGGAGGAGGATGGACGGATGGTGGGAGCTTTCGTTTCCTCATCTATAAATAAAAGAGCAAGACGATCTTTCATATCATTTCCTGCTGCTATGGACCCTAAACTTAGTGTTCGTATCCTTTGCTATGTTCTGTACTCTCTTCCTGGGAGTGGAGGATGGGGGAGAGAAGAGCCAGTCCCACTGAGGGAAGCCAGATCATTCCAGGACTGCGGTGGGCGGGGCTGACTCCAGGTGGGTGGAGCCTGGAGCTCCCCTGGTGCCTGTTATTAGCACCTGCGGATGTGGTGAGGCCAGTCCCTGAGTGTGCGTGGGAAAGGCTCGTCCTTGAGGATGTCCAGGCAGGTCTAGTGTCCAAACCACACAAACTGATCCCAGTAGCCAGGGGGGCATATGGCACCCCAGGAGGAGGGAGAGTGCCCCAGGCAGAAGGAGCAGCAGGGGCAAAGACCCTGAGTGAAAAGAAGCAGGGGACATTCACGCCCGCATGGAACCCAGCTAGCGAGGGAGGAGAGTGTGGCAGGAGGTGGGCTGGCGGGCTGGCCAGAGGTGAGACCACGTGGAGCTCTGTAAGCCTCAGGAGGATTTGCGGTTTATCTTAAGAACAATGGGAAGTGTCCAAAGGTTTTAAGCAGGGCTATGGCCAGAGTTGAATGTTTATTTTTTTATGTTTGTTTTTTTTTTGCGGTACGCGGGCCTCTCACTGTTGTGGCCTCTCCCGCTGCGGAGCACAGGCTCCAGACACGCAGGCTCAGCGGCCATGGCTCACGGGCCCAGCCGCTCCGCGGCATGTGGGATCCTCCCGGACCGGGGCACGAACCCGTGTCCCCTGCATCGGCAGGCGGACTCTCAACCACTGCGCCACCAGGGAAGCCCCCCGAGTTGAATTTTTAAAATGTCCCTCTGACTACTGCATGGAGAACAGGTTGGGGGTCCATGGTTTGGTCCTGTTGGTTCTGCTACAACAAAGTTGGATTCTTTCAAAGGGAGATTTACTAGGAAACTGAGAAGGACATGAGGAGACCCAGACACGCTGGAACTCATGAGTTTGTGGAGCGCTGTGGTCAGGTTTTTCAAGTTGCAAGGAAGAAAAGCCCACTTAGGAGGACTCACTGTCAAGAAGCACGTGGATTGGAACTGTAACTGGAAAGCCTTCGAAATCCAGGGGGCCCTGGAGAGTAGCCTCTCCCTATCTCAGTCCGCCTCTCTCTCTCTCTCCCTCCTCCTACCCCCACCCCATCTCAGGGGCAATGTGGTTTCAGGCCTGTGAAGCGTGAGACCCCCTGTTCTCCCTCCACCTCCACCCTATGCACTCCATGGCTTCTCTGTCCCATCACTTGGTTTCCTCTCTGGCCTGATGAAAATCTCATCATCTTTCAGCTGTAGCTCCTGCCACTGACCAGCAAACCTTTTGTGTTTCTTAGTTCAGGTGCCCAGGAGAAGAAATCTGATTGGATCAACCCTTCTTTATGAGCCAGGTCATAGATTGTTTGTCTTTGGGTCAAGTGCCTGCCTTTTTGTCCAATCAGCTGTGTCTAAGGAGGATGTGATCCAAAGTAGGGCTCCAAAGCAGGAATGGCTATGAACGGGGCAACTCCCCTTGGAGAGGGTGCACATAGGCAGGCACATAACCTGCTTATTCTGGACCTAAAGCATTCCTATGTCAGGCCATCTGGATCTGACTGCTCAGTCGGTTGTGCTGGGAGACCAAACCCAGGCCTTTGAGCTCTAGGTGGACCAGAACTAGACATGATCTCCAGCTATAGGTAAGACCTAACTCTGACCTGTGAGCCTATGCCATTGGTTTCAACAGGGGAGTTTGAATGGTTCTTTGCAGGCCGACCCCACCATCAGAGCACATGTTGTACTGAGGGCTGGTGGATCTGGAGCCCCTTCTGTCTCAGCGACTGGCCTATTAGACTGGGGCTGGATACCACACTTAGAGACACAACTCAGTTTATAGAGGTCATCATAACCAATAGCAATTCATTTGTCCCTGACCCACCCAGCGGGCTCCAACATTATGAAGTGACATCTGAGCATGGCCAATGCCAGCCTCTCTTGATTTTCAAATATGTATAGTTCAACATCTCCAGTAGTAGGTTGATGGCAAATGGCTATAAGTTTTCATTCCTCCCTGTATCCATGATGTATGCAATATGACCGCAGCATCTCCCATCAAGAGGTGATATCTATTTCAGCCAATAGAATTTGCAGAAGGGACATTGTGCCAGTTCTAAGCCTGACTTCAAGTCTCCTTGCCTGCAGTACTGTACTGTTTTGAATACTGTAGCTCTGTAATATATTTTGAAAACAGGAAGTGTGAGGCCCCCAGGTTTGTTCTTTCTAGATGTTGTTTTTGCCTATTCAGAGTCCTCTGTGGTTCCATATGAATTGTAGAATTGTTTTTTCTATTTCTGTAAAAAAATTCCATTGTGATTTTGATAAGAATTGCATTTAATCTGTAGATCACCTTAAGTAGTAATTTTAACAATATAAAGTATTTCAGTTCATGAAAAACAACAAAAAAAGAGCTACAAAGGAAAAACAATAGTTAGAAAGCAAATAATATATCGGGATCTCAGGCGCAAAATCATTGTTATAATTTATTATTTTTGTACTTTTGCTGACCTTGATTGTTCCACACTTGGCAGGTGAAAAATCGTCTCTGAGTATGATTGTTCATCCATGTACTATTTCAACGAATCTTGAATTTATGTGAACATAAAGAGAATAGCCATAGGATGCAAAAGGTTATGCATAATGACCTACTATTCTTCACTGATGGGCTTTAACTTTGTAGAAAGCATTCCACTTGGATATTTTAAAGACCTTTAGATTTGATACTAAAGTTTATGAATAACCGAGTTAAGAAAATACAATCTTTTAGGAATGAGTGACAAACAGAATAAGAGCATGTCAGAAATGAAAAAAAAAGACTCCTTGCCTGCTTTTACTGTCTCTCTCTCTCTCTCTCTCTCTCTCTCTCTCTGAATCCAGCTACTGCCATATGAACAAGCCTGGATGCCTACTGGGTAATGAGAGATGGGTGGCCAAGTCACCCCCATTGCCCCAGTTGATAGTCAACTGCTAGTCATCAAATGAGATCATCCTAAATCAGCTAGCCCCTATAGACCACTGACACACTAGTGAGTCCTGCCTAGTCCTGCCTAGCCTGGCCCACATCAGTAGAGCCATTCAGTTGATCTGCAGACTCCTAAGCAGTAGCAAATGCTTATTGGTTTAAGCTGCTGGGTTTTGCTGTAGTTTGTTACACAGCAATAGCTAGCTGATATACCTCCATGCTGGGAGACCTCTAAGAAGTGTTAATATATGCTTTCCAGTTTAGTCCCTGAGCCTGGGAGGTCCACTCCTCGAAGGCAGGACTCAAAATGTGGTCAGTCTCAAGTTGCCATGGTGACTCTGTACACTGATAGATGCCCTTTAATCTGGGTGCGGTGTGCACCAGGCAGCTGCACTTCCTGCCACTTACAGAGAATTTGCTGTAATGCATTGTGATACATTAGCATAATAATTGCTAAGCATTCGCAAATGAATAGCTCACTGACTGATGGATTTTGTACAGAATCTGTGAAGGTTACATCGAGGGTGAAAACATTTCACTGTGTCAATGAACATACTTAATTTTTCTGGAAGTGCTATTTAAATTGCGTCTTGTTATGACATTGCATAACAAAGGCATAATGCATTCGTTTATGCTGTAGTAGGGAACGCTGCCTTAATCAGTGGACACAGTGGGGGGGGGTTATGGGGGAGAGGGGTGGGATCTGTAGAGAGTGGCCTGGGAGCTTAGGAGAGCAGCCCCATTGGGTCCCTGTGACCGTGCAGGGCGGGTCCCAGTCCTGCAAGCCCCGCCCTCCACTTGGCTCCTAGGGCCCTGGGGGCTCTGGCAGTGGGTGGACTCTTTATTGGCTTGTTTTCCTTTCACTGATTTTCTCTGCTCACAGCACTGGCCACTGAATCCTGCTAATGGGTGGGTGGATCTTGGCTGTCAGAAGAGAAATCCTCAGGAGAATTAGGAAGGATTCAAAGCTGGCAGGATTCACCCTCCCCCTCCAGCAGGGCAAGGCGGCCTTTACAGAGTCAGCCTGCTCATCCCAGGAAGCAGTGCCTTGGGCCCTCGGTCTCTCCAGCCTCCCCCACGTAAGCGCTGACAGAGCTGTCACAGAGAGCGTCGTGAGGAGGCTGGAGGATGGCTCTGTTACCTGAATTTTCTACATGTTCTGCATATCTGGCTCTTCAAAGGAGAAGCGTGTGGGGAAGAGAGAGGCTGCTAATAGTATGTATTGCCTGCCAGGCCCTGAGCTCCAAACTTCTCAGCCAGCTGTGCACAGATGCTGGGTTTCGTGGTCCAGCCCTGGGTGAAACAGAGTGAAACAGATTTCTTTTTTGTAGAACTTTTCAGAACCTCTAGTATCATAATGAATCCATGCGTCTCCAAGAGGGAGACATAAGGGTATCAAAGCTTTAGAACAGTGGAACCTGGTTTGGGAGAGGTGGGCATGATTTCATTTGTTATTAACCCTATTTTCAAGCTAAGGAAATGGAAGCTTCACAAAGGAGTAATTCGCACAGAGCTGGCAAATGGCCCAGGTGAGATTTTAATCCACGTCTCCCTGATTCTGACACCGGAGGGATAGTGTAAACTGGCTTCTTGGACTGTCAGCCAGCCTTTGGAGGGACAGACCAAGCTGAGACCGATTCACAATTGCTGCTGGTCACACCCGTTTGGGCTCTTATGTGTGACCCTGATTGTCTGAGGGAGCCTCTTCTGGGGATGCTCAGCTGAGGTCAGGACTGAGAGAGGAATGACTCTCATCTGTGCTGTGGCCAGGGGCCCTTCTGGCAGGAAGCATGTAGCTTGGAAGCGTGAGTAACTGGGGAGGGGGTCGATCAGACCTCCCTGACCCCTGGGGTGTAGCTCACGGAGGAGGTCACTTGAGTGTCCTGGTGCTTTGGGGCTGGGCTGGTGTGGAGAGAAGGAGGTGAAAGGCTGCTGGGACTCAGACCCATGTGGTGACTCTGAGCCCCGGGAAGGAGTGAAGAGCTGAGAGATCCAGGAACCATGGGGAGGGGGATGGGATCAGCACCCTACCATCCCCTCGACCACAGTGTACCCTTGAAATACAGTTGATTTCACATTCCCCAAATCCCAATTCTCAATCCTCCCACTCAAATTCTGGGGGACAATTTGAGTGGGGCCCACTGGCTTTTCCCCCGGAGCCAGGCACTTCGCACTCCTTGAGGGGTCACAAATCCTTTTAGAATCTGATGAAAGTTATGGACCCTTTCCCCAGAAAAATGCACATTCATGTAATAAGTTATGTACAATAGGAAGGGTCACAGGTGCCCTAAAGACCAACCCCAGGTAGAACCGCCTGTCATGGGGAGAAAGAAGCTGAGACTTGAGACCCTGGCAAAAGGGAAGAGGTAGGGAGCCCTCCCATTGGCTTACCAGGATTCATCCAATTGCCCTAGGTTGGCATTCAAGGCTCATTTCACTTTCCATCTTCCCCTCTAACCAGCCCAGCACGCAAAACTGCCCACTGCCCATGTGCTGTCCTCTGCTGCAGCCCAGCACGAGAGCTCACTCTCCCCAGAACATGCCACGGGTCTCTCTACTTTGGGTTCCTGCTTGGGATGCTCTTCTACTTCTGCTGCCAGAGCAAATGTTGTTCACTTTTGGAGTCTCTCCCCTTCCAGGAGGACTTCCTGATAACTTCTGATTCAATTCTGTTTAATTGAGCATGTATTTATTGAGTACTTTCCACATCCTATGTGCTGGGTTACAGAGAGGAACAGGAAAGATGAGTCACTGATCTCACATGACCTATAGGCCAGTGGGGAACCAGACAAGGAAATAAGCATTTACAGGTGTGATGAGTATTATAAAAGGGCAAACGTGGAGGGTGCTTTGGGAGTAGTGGGGATTTCATTTCATGTAGGGCGAGGTTTCCCAAATGAAGGTGCTGAAGCCAGGAAGGGCTGGGCCATTCCAGCAGGATCTGTCCACTTCTACTCCTTGGACCTAGAAAGAGTGGAGTCCTTGGGGGGGCTTTAAGGCAGCACCAGCCCCAGGGAGGTTCTGACAGGCAATTCCCAGGGCTCCCAGGCCCTGTGGATTCCCCTTCAGAAATAACGGCCTCACTGGGACGCTGAGCACGTGGCAGAGCCCACGCCAAAGACGGATGAGGAGCCTCCACGTGTGGCCCGGCTGGGATGATTACAGCCACAAAGTGGATTGCCAGCGGCTCCTCAAGCCCCGTTTTGCCTGGCTCTGTGATTCATTTCCGTTCAGAGAAGTTTAATAATTAGCAAAGGGGATTTCTAACAACAGATAGTGCCTGGCCCTGGGGAGTGGTTCGGCTGCACATGTACTTTGCAGAGAGGTAAGCTGGAGACGTTCTCCTGTTCCCTTCACATGGGTGTCTCAGGGCTCTGTGACTACCGGGTCTATTTGCAGAATGTGGCCGCAAGACGAGCAGGAGGAAAGGAGGGTGTCATCTGGGGGCACATGGGTGTTCGTGGCTCTGCTGGAGAGAGGATGCCAGGCAGTGGTCTCCTTCACTCTGTTATTCATCTGGAGGTCTTCAAACATAGAAGGTCAGAGCAAGAGCCATGAGAGAGCACTCAAGAGCCTGCCTGGGATTGGAGCAAGACAGCACAAATGGGCTAGGAGCCTCCAGGAACCTCTAAGAGGCTTCTGATGTCCAAGCAGAAACTTTTCCCCCAACCTCTTCTGAAAGCACAGCAATTTGCTCACCTCCCATCCCCTTCATGGTACAGAGGGACAACTTGGACATTGGTGTCTCTTGATTTTGGAAGCCCAACTCAAAGTAGCTTAAATAAAAGGGGAATTGGCAGGCTCTCTGAATTGGACAATTGAGGAATAGACTGGCTTCAGACATAGCTAGACCTGGAAGATCAGGTCATGCTATCCCTTGACTTTGCTTCTGTAAGACCTAGATGTGACCTCATCCTCTTCTCAAGCATAGACTTTCTTCCATGGGTGTGGGAAATGGAAGCTCCCCTGCTAGCTCTAGCATAAACCCTCCAGTGGGCCTGGACTTGGTCATGTGTCCATCCTAGAGTTGATCTCTGTGGCCATGAGAATGACTATGCTGATTGGCCAACTTGAACACTTGCCCATCCCTGTGGCTGGGAGAGAGAGCACCATGATTGACAGCCCCACCAGAACCATAAGGAGTAGAGGGTTTTCCAAAGGAGGGGCTGCAGAAGAGCCAAACCGAGCGTGTCCCGGACGTCCAGAGAGAAGCGGCCAGCCCTGGTCACACAGCAGCAGAGCTGAGATTAGACCAGTTATGCTTTGCTCGGCTGGTACCTTCTCACGGCTTGGCATGGCTCCCCAGTGAGAGCTTGTTATGATCACATTCACCTAGTGAGTTTCTACTGGGATTTGGCCAATGATCTAGGACTGTCTTGGAACAAAACACATGGTCTTTCGTCTTGTGGTAGTTGTAGGCTACTTGAAGAACAGATGTGAAAAATGAATTGCAAAACCAAGAGGAATTAAGAGATGTTGCAGGGTTGTTTGCAGAATTAAGGCATGATTCATTTCCCAGTGAGCACAGCAGATCCATTGCCAGGAATTAAGAGGAACAAGTAATCACCGTGCAATGGAGTGGGCCTGGGAGGGAGGGGTCCTGGAGGAGAAGTCTTATGAGTCAAATATTCAAGGATGAGCTGCATTTGGATAGGGTGTTCCAGGCAAGGCAAATGGCATGGTGGTAGGACCTATCCAACCATTAATCCAGCCACTCACCCATTTACTCATTCTACAAGATATTTATTGAGTACAATGTATATGTCAGGAATTGAACTTACAATGGTGATGCAAACAGTAGAGCATGCAGGGTGAATGGTGAGTAGAACAACCCAGCTTGGTTCGAGAGTATTGTGAAAGAGAAGGCTGGAAATGTCGTCTGGGTCAGAGTATGGGGGCCTCAAATACCAGACTTAGGTATTTGAGGATTTTCCTGAGGGCAGCCAGGCCTGGCATGGTGAGATGACCCCACTCAACACCCATGGATGCCATGGGAACAGCCTCCTAGGTCAGATTAGGGGTTTCAGGAGCAGAGAGACCCTCCACTGCTCTAACCATAGAGTGATCTTTTCCCATATCATAGGAACTATTCAGTCAGTTGATAAGATTTTCTCCATCACCCCAACCCTAATGCATTTTTATACAACGTTAGGTGCCTGCTAACACCGGTCCCCAGGAGGTGGTAGCCGATGACATGACCAGTGACTGTTCCGTGTTCAGATAGCACACCTGACACCAAGCATCCTTGCCAGCCTGTTGACCTTACCCTTCACACTGTCATTGGTGAGAAGACTTGTGTTACGTATCTTCTCCCTGCCAAGATGGGATTTCTTAACAGTACTTCATATTGTTTTGACACGATCATAATTTCTGTTGGCTGGATTGTTCTTAGCTTACATGATAGAGTTCTATCCATCCACGTTTTCACAGCATTCCACAGAGGGCACTGTGATTTCTGGGTATGCCATACCCAGATGCATTTGAGAAGACTTGTGTTGCAGCCTGAAGCCAGGACTTTATTGAACTCTATGGGCTCTATGTCTCCCCTCGATGAATTCCTACTCAGCCTTCTAGTACCTATGCCAATGTTCCCTTGGATTTGAAGCCCTTTCTGATACCCTTTGAAAATAATGACTCTTTCCCCACCATAGGCTCACAGAGCACTAGCTCTACCCTAGTACTAATTCCATTGTTAGAGTTTTCATTTCTGCACCTCCAAGGCCTGGGCACAGGCCTGGCACATGGCTGGTGCCAACACATGTTGAATGACTGAATGAATATATTAGTGATTGTGTGTGAGAAGGTTAATTTTCAAGATCCAAACCCTGCAAACTCTGTTCCAAAAAAGCCCTGATAGCACAAAACCCAACTCAGAAACGGGTCCCACCTTCCTTGTTAACCTCTGCCACTGACCTCACAAGGGACACATAGAGTGAGGATGACCAGACGTAGCCCCGGGTGACCTCCGTGAGTTGAATCCATTCCTTTCCCTTCTCCCTGGCAGGGATCTGTTCAGCCCCAAGGAGGCTTTTGGCAAGGGAGCCTCCAGGGCTGATTGAGGAGACGAGCTGGAGGATGGTTTTCTGGAAAGGTTTTTTTGTCTTGGAAGCCGGAGTAATTTGGGGGAAGAGAGCGCGGCCTTTGCAGTCGATTCCATTAATCTGGTCTCCTCGTGGGGAGCAGAGGGAGTGGAGAGCGGGGGCAGGTCCGCAGTGGGCACTCTGGTGGGGCCACTTAATTAGGTTGCTTCCCTTGAGAGAGGGTTGGAAAGGCTCTCTGCCTTGGTTTTGTCTCCAGGATGTCATTCTGTTTGTTCAAATTGTCGACCGTCAGGGCTTCCCTGGTGGCGCAGTGGTTGAGAGTCCGCCTGCCGATGCAGGGGACACGGGTTCGTGCCCCGGTCCGGGAAGATCCCACGTGCCGCGGAGCGGCTGGGCCCGGGAGCCATGGCCGCTGAGCCTGCGCGTCCGGAGCCTGTGCTCCGCAACGGGAGAGGCCACAGCAGTGAGAGGCCCACGTACCGCAAAAAAAAAAAAGAATTTGTTGACCGTCAAACCACAGTGGAGAGTGCGTTCTGGGTGGGGGGTCAGTGCTGTCCTGACAGGCGCAGCTGTTCTGGAGACACCCGCAGCTGGGAACTGGAGGCCATGCTGCTACCAAGTCACTGGCTGAATGTCTTGGCAAGGGCTCCGTGAGGGCCAGACTGGCCCCGTATGGGGCTGTGTCTGGGAGGTAGGGAGGTGGGGGCTCCGGGCTGGGAGGGGAATGTAGCTACTGCGACTGTGTCCCAGTGTTGGTGGACGGGTGGGGTGTCTGTGTGTGTTTAAGGGAGGGGGTGTGGATTCATAAGTCAGGGGCCTTTGAAAAGGCAGGTGAAGACAGCATCTGAGCTGCCCAAGGCTTGATTGGAGACAGGTTAAAATGTTCCTTGCTCTTGGGGGAGTCTCAGTACCTGGGGGAAGGATACTTAAACCCCTTAACAAAGAGCTTCTGACTTGCCTTATGGAAACATGTGTCAATCTCAAGGGCCAGCAGTTACCTTTCCCTGCAGGACAGTGGTAATGATAGAGGGAGGCAGAGACAGAAAGAGACAGAGAGGGAGAAAAATAATGCTACAGAGACAGCATGACCAGAGGGAGCCAAAATGAAGAGACACAGAGAAACAAAGACATACCAACAGGTGAAACTGTGGGGAAGTGAATAATAGGGGTCCCGTGGCCCATGGTGGAAGTTCCTACCTGCAAGAGACAGATATAGATGGGGGTGGGACGGGGCACTGCTACCATCACAGAAGGCCTGCACGCTGCTTTCAATGAGACAAAGAGCCTGGAGCTGAATCTGGGCCTCCGTTCCCAAGTGCCTGGGAGCCAGGTCTACGAACAGGCTCACATGTATGAATGACATATACTTGACAAGCCCATAATTACTCAGCATAATTACTGTCACTGATTGAGTGGTTACTGTGGCTCATAGACCCATTATCTCAATTAGTTCTCACAACAAGGCTATATTTTTGCTATTATTAGCTCCATTATACAGATGAGGAAACTAAGCCTTCAAGAGTTGAAGTAACTTCCCTATAAGTGGCAAAGTTGGGTTCTAACCCAGGCCTACCTGGCACCTAAGTGCATCTTCTTTGCACTTCTGTCTTTTACCTCACATCATATACCTTCTAAGGGCACTACCTAAAGACTCCTTCCTTTGCTCACACCACTCTGTGTCTGTCCTGCTGGATTTCCGTCTTGGTTTTCCCTCCTGTCCTGTCACCTCCCACCTTCCCAGACCACAGGCTGTGGCTCTGCATCCTGGTATTGGCTTTTCTCAGCTAGCCACAGATGACCCAGGAGTCTCTGCTCCCTTAGGTCCAATGTCAGGTCTTTCAAAGGTCCAGAGATGTATGTACGGAGTGACCCCTCAGTGGTGAGCAGTCAACTACTGCTGGACATGGAGGTGGGAGCAGAAAGCCAGGACAGGCTGGATGAAAACAACAGAGTCAGGAGCACTTCTCAGGGCTTTGTGGTGCCCAGTAGAATGGACCCAGGCCCGAGCACATGGCCTCTGGTTTCTCAGTTCTCAGTGGGGAAGGGAATACCAGGGGCTAGGAAAGAGAATTGAGGACCAGAAAAGCTCTCCTATACACTCACAGGCCCCTTCTACTCTTTATCACAACACAGATCAAACTATACTGTCATTTTCTAGTGGTTAGGAGAGCAGGCCCTGGAGTCAGGATGCCTGGGTCCTATCCTAGCTCTTCCTCTTGCTAGCTGTGTGACCAGATAATAATGTCACCTACTTCATAGTGTTTCTTAAAAGATTAAATGAGATGCTGTCTATAGAGGGGCTCAACACAAGACTTGATACTTAGTAAGTATTCGACAGATATTAATGATAATTCTTATGAACTTATTTGTCCTTCTCACCTATTAAGAAGGATTCCATACATTTGCTTTCTACAGTTGTGTTCCAGGAAATAAGCATGGCTGTCTGGCAAACAGTGGGTCTTTATATATGTTAAATGAATGAATGAGACTCACCACGCCTGGATCTATTGTTCTTTCTTTCCCTGAAGGTCAGAATCCTGAAGGTGAGCGTGCTGGAGTGGGGGAGCGTGGTGGGGTGGACTCTACCCTGGAAGAAAGTTCTGATAAGGAGGATGCTGGTAAAGAATTTGCCACTGAATCTATGAGGGATCCGTGGTATCCAGAGTGATCCATGCATGTCCAGAGATACCTAGCTTCTTAAGGAAGGAAGAGAGGGCTCTTGCATGGGTGAGGACTAACCTCTTCAAAAAGATTAGGACCTGCCTTCCGCATCCTGGCCTTTTCAGCTAGGGATTTTCCTCATCTGCTCTCCCCAAGTGGGGTTAACCTGAACTGTGGAAGTCAAAAGGCTGTGTTCCTTCCCAGCCTTGGCCAAGCAGAGCCTTGTTCGGAGCTATCCATGGTGCTGACCCTCCAGCCCCCATCTCTCTCCTGGCTAAGAGGCCCTGTCCAGACTGACCCAGCCCAAGCCGGCCTGCTCTGCTGAACCTCCCAAGGCCCCAGTTGCTTGGTAAAGTCTTTAGGCTCAGTCCAGGCCAAAGCCTGTCTCTCTGGCACTTGTCTGGTACCCTGTTTGGTCCCTTTTCTTACTTGAGACATCCCAAATCTGCCACAAGCTGCCTCAACTCGTGCACACTGGGCCTGTGGAGAAGGGATTGGGGTGATGAAAGGAACATGCACTGGTTTTCCTCTGTCTTCTATCCTCAGTACTTCACACTTCTGACACCAAACTCTTTTTCCCCCTACACCAAGCAATTCCCCACTTCTCTGCAGACACCGACAGAGTATCCTACAATTTAACTCAATTCTGACCTTATCTTTTTGGAGTTGGCATCAGACCTCACAGGTTAAGGTGCTCAATCCCAAAAGAGTGCCCCCACTTCAGATGCCAATCACAAGTAGCAGGTCCCCAGGTTACCCACACTTCTGTTCGACTTGGTTATAAATTAGGGGTTCCCACAACCCCTTCCTCAGGTTTGATAGTTAGCTCTAACAGTTCACAGAACTCAAAGAAACACCTACTTATGTTTACTAGTTTATTATAAATTAAAGGATATGAGAAAGGATATAGATGAACAGCCAGAGGTACATAGGACAAGAGCTTCCGTCCCCATGGGTTTGGGGTGTACCACCCTCCTGGCACATGGATGTGTTCACCAACCTGGAAGTTCTGTGAACCCCACACTCTTGGGATTTTTATGGAGGCTTCATCACATAGACACAATCAATTATTACTCAGCCTCTAGCATCTTTCCCCTCCCTGAAGGATAGGGGTTGAGGCTGAAAGCTCCAAGCTTCTGATCATGGCTTGGTCTTTCTGGTGACCAGCCCCCATCCAGCAGCCCACCAAAAGTCACCTCGTTAGAACAAAAGACATCTGTATCACCCAGGAAATTCCAAAGGATTTAGGAGCTCTGTGTAAGATGCTCCTCTCACCCCTATCACTGCGGAAACTACAAGGATGTTAGGAACTCTGTGTCGGGAACTGGGGTTAAAGATCAAATATTAGCAGGAACTGGGGGCAGAGACCAAATATAATATATCTTATGAAGTCAGAGGTGACCCCTCAGGACAAAAGATAGGGTGCATCAGTGCACAGATGGCTGGACCTGCACCCTTGGCTGGCGCCTCTGACTGGCCCAGCATTTCTTGGGATCATGGACCATATTTCCCTTCCAGAGCAAAACTCATGTTTCGGGTGTGGCTGAGGAGTGCCGTTTCAGCACGTTGCTTCCCCGGCTAATATAACAGGGTGAAGGCTCATCCCTGGAAAGGCAGATTAATCATTTCCGTCCCGAGTCACCATCCGGGCCAGATTTATGGTGGCAGGAGCATGGGAGTCCCCGACTTTATGGTCTTGTAAATTACAGAGCTGCTTGTGCAAGAGGCAGACTGGCCTGTAAATCATGTGTAAGTGCTTGTAAGTTGGCAAACAAATAGTATTTTTGCTTAAGTTGCCCTCTTTGCAATGTTTCTTAGGGAATTGAGGTTCCGTAGAGGACCTTTAACCTCCCTGGGACCAAAATTCCCACTGGGACTCAGTATAAACCATCTCAGAGTCTTTCAAAGCCACATCCCAGCTGATCTGGAGACCTTAGGGTCAAATGGAGAAGAGTTGACTGTGGTTGTCATAAATTCCTCTTTTAGGCAGGCTTAATCCACATTTTCCTGGGACCTCCTCCCCTCCCAACCACCACCCCCCCGGCTTTGTTTCCCATTAACCCCAAGGATCTCATCTGGCCCCCGGCTACAGCCAATCCTCTCCAAGGCTCTGGAAAGACAAGCTCACGTGAGCTGCGGAGAATCCAGTTTCATTCCTACTTATCCCCCACGCAAAGGTAGTGACTCACTGCGTTCCGGTAAGCGTGGCCTCTGTGTTAAGATGCCATTTGCTGGCTTTCTCTCATCTTTTCCCATTTCAATAAAATTACATTTATAATCTTTTTGCCTGCCTTGGTCAACTTTGAAGAGTCATTAAATTTGCTGATAGGCAGCCTAGTAAACTTTAATTGAATCATGAATCACGGCCTCCTAAAAGGTTCAGCCTTCAGGGGACCTTGGGGACCACATAATTCAACTGCTTCCTTTGACAGATGAAGAAATAGAAGCCTAGGATGGTTAAGTGACTTGCCCAACGTGATACTCTGAGTAAGGGCAGCTCTGGGATGAGAATTGAGCCTCCTTTGTCAAGTGCTGCACGCCTTCCACTCCATAGTGCGAGGCCCCTTGGATTTAGCTGTCACTTGTGCAGCTCTTCAGCGTGATGAACCTTAACAGGATCAACAAGCCTTTGTCTGATTATTGAGAGAATTAGTAGCATTTCAAGACCTTCCCTAGGAAACTGGGCTGTGATGGTAGCCCTTGGTTGCTGTGGGACCTTCCTTATGGGCTCCAGCACATGATTTTCGTCAGATGCCTTCCAGACTCCACTTTTCAAAGTGACACTTGAGGTTTGAATTTGAGGCTGTTGGTTATGGCTGCTCTGATCACATCATGTGGGATAGTTGCTGGGAGGAGAGTGGAAAGGACATGAATAATCTTGGATCCAGGGGCTTCCCTGGTGGCACAGGGGTTGAGAGTCCGGCTGACGATGAAGGGGACACGGGTTCGTGCCCCGGTTCGGGAGGATCCCACATGCCACGGAGTGGCTGGGCCCGTGAGCCATGGCCGCTGAGCCTGCGCGTCCAGAGCCTGTGCTCCACAATGAGAGAGGCCACAGCAGTGAGAGGCCCGCGTACCGCAAAAACAGACAAACAAACAAAAACAAAAAACAAAATAATCTTGGATCCAGGCTGTGCTACTCTCTTGGCCAGGTCACCTCCCTGAGCCTCAGTTTTCCCATCCATCAAATGGGCATCCGGAGCTTTCCCTTGCAGGGTTACTATGAAGACTATAAAAGATACAGCATGAGAAAGCATCTAGGTCAGGGCCTGGCACGTGGAGAGCCCTCACCCATGCCGGTTGTATCCGAAGGGCAGAGATGTGGGGATTTGGGTTTTAACTGACCTGAACTTGTCTAAGGAGGCTCTACGTGTAAGAAGAGGGGCAGGGATAAGTGTGTGGAGGGCATCCCTGGTCACATGGAGCCTGGGGTCTGACTTCCTGTCTTTGGGATCCTCAGGCCATGCTAGCCAAGGCTGCCGGGCCAGAGCTCGTGGACGCCCTCCACAGGGAGGTCACCAGAGCTCGGACCAATCCTGAACCTTCAGCCGGTACCTCTCTGGGCAAAATAAGGGGGTGGGGAATACGGTCTAGAGAGGGACTTCAGGGCTGTTCAGGGGGCTGAGGTATAGCAGCCTGAGCCACCTTGGTGGGTGAGGAGCGCCCACAGAGGACGGCACCCTCCCACTCCTCCTTATACATCCCAAGAAATAGAAATGAAAAGCAGAGGTTCAACTCCTGGCTCCACCACTTCCCAGCTGTGGCACTTTGGGCGAGCTCCTGAACCTCTCTGAGCCTCAGATGTTCAAAGAGAGTGAGTGCCGATACACAGCGCAGAGAGTGGCTGTGAGGGCTCACCGAGATAACGCGTAGAAGAAGCTTAAGATGGGGCTGCCACACAGAAATCATGCTTCGACCCTGTGCTTATTCATGGAATTACCAAGCCTCCTTCCGGACAGGCAGGAAACCATCGGGAAGCGTGACGGGTGTGACTTTCATGTTCACCCTGGCGTCCTGAGTGTCCTGGTCTCAGGAGGCCAAGCAGGAGGATTGTTTATTCCCGAAGCTGTTTTCTCCACTGCCCGCCTCCCCCAGACATACTTAAGGAGCCAAGCGGGCAGGAGGCGCGAGGGAGACCTGCCAGCCTGATGGAGTGGAAGACTGCGGACAGCTCCTGTGGACAGACAGATGGAGCAGAGGACACTGGGCATGCGGCCCCCCTGCCTGGCGCGCTGACCCCAGGCTTGGCCTGGCCTGGATCGAGACCCTCCTCCTCTCTCCCCTTCCTGCATCTTTCTCCTCCCTGACCCTGACCTCTGTCTCTTTCCCTTCCTGTCCTTGCCATTGCTTCCCCTCACCTCCACCCACCCCAGATAACTGTTGGTTGTTTATCTGCCTCTCTAGCTTTTTCTCTTTCCTTCCTTCCTTTCTTCTCCCTTTGTACAGTCTTTCTCTGTCTGGTTTTATCCCCCTCTCTGCCTCTCCATCTCTCTCTGATCTTCTTTTCACTGCTGTCTCTCTGTGTCTTAGCCTCTCCGTTTCTGTGTGTCTCTCTCACTCATCAGTTGTCTGGCTCATTCTTTTTCTCTCTCTGTCTCTTTCTCTAATTTGTTTGGATTTCATCCTTCCTTCCCCCAACCCGCCCCTCTGCACGAACTCCCTCTCCAACCCCCGACCTGCTCCCCTCAGGGTTGGTCAGCCTGCACCGCGGACGTGCCGGCTCTGCTCAGGTCTCCCAGGTCTCCTCCTACACCTGCCGGGCTGCTGGGCTCTCTTTCTTCTTCTGCCCCTTCCCCCAGAAGCCAGAGGCATCACTTCGATTCTTTCCTAAAAATGGGTTCCGGGCTGGAGTTGGCCTCCTGCAGCAGGTACCTGGGGGAGACTGTGAATCCTTTGGAGCAGAAAAGGCCGAGAGCTGACCCTAGGACCCTCCACCTGAGGCCCTTTTCTGAGCATGGACAGAGCTTCCATTCAGTGAAGATATATGGAGCCCGCTGTGTGCCCAGGGCTGTGGGAGACAGAAGAGAAATGGGAGAGTGCCCACTCGCAAGGACTTTTCTCTCTAGTTGTGGCCAAGCAGCTGATACCTACCTGTGAACTTGCTCAGAGGCAGGTACTGGACAGTTAGGGAGAAGAGCCGTCCACCAGGGGGTCTGGAGTTGTCAGGGCCGGGCCGATGCTCCCACTACCACCTGGCCAACCCCAGCCCCTCCCCGCGTCCTTCCCTAGGTCTCCCTTCCTTTCGTGTCTTCCCCGACAACCCGGGTCTGGTGTCCTCCATCTGCATTCCCAGGGCACCTATACTCGGGTCTTGAAATCACCTGGCTGGATTTCTCTGTCCTCCCCCATCAGACTGGGAGCTCCCCAAGAGCAAGGACAGTTGGCTTTTCTGATCCCTCAGAGTCCCCCGTGCTTAGCACAGTGCCTGGTGCAGGGAAGGGGCCCATTCTGAGCTCGTCATGAGAGAGGCTGGGAGAATGAGGAGGTATGACTTGAATTACAGCAGGACAACCTTGATGCAAGGGTCTTGGCATCCTTCAGCAAAATGGTTTTGTCTAGCATATCCCAGCTCTGCCATTTCAAGGCATTAGTGTTGGAACCGGCAGGACCTTAACCTCACTTTGTCCAGCCCTCCCAGTTTACAGACAGGATGCCTGAATCCCACACTGGGCCTGGTGTAGTGAGTGGGAGTGGGGGAGGGAGGGGCTCCCCCCGGCGCTCTGCCTGGGGCCAGCATCCCCGCTCCCTCTTTTGGGTGGCTGCCCCCTCTTGAGGAGCCTGTTGCTGTCTCTCTGTCTGCCACTGTCCTCGTCCTCTCCTGCTTTTGTTGGGTTTTTTTCCCCTCTGATGGGATAATTATGCTAATCAGTCTGTCAGAACAAAGGTAATTTGCGATGGGCTATTTCAGACTTTGGAATTCAGGCTGAGGCCCCTTTCCTGCTTGCCTCTGCATGCCCCTTGACCCCCGGCTCAGGGCTTGAGCCAGGCAGGTCCGTTGAGGGAGGGCTGGTAGATGCTCGGGGGCAGATGGCTGGATAAGGGTGTGCGTGAGTGCGTAGGTGTGCACATGCATTGTACAGCGCTCACCTCTGTACAGGCACATGCCGCGTGAGATGCCTGCAGAAACCAGCAGGATGTGGAGAGGATAATCAGAGCCGCTGTCCCTAGGATATGAGAGCTGAGGGCAGGTCATCTCTGTGCGTCCGGCTCCCGCTCTGGCGTGACCAGCCCCAAAGCTGTGATAGTACTCACATGCGCGTGGTGGTTCCCCGATACAGACCAAATAAGCACCCTTTCTTCTCTGGGGCCTTGGACCCCCTCCCCCACCGCAGCCAGTCCTGGCCTAGAAGGGGCCTTGGCGTGTTCGGTCATGACCGCGTGGGGAGATGGGGCTGGCATGCCAGGCAGCAGGGCCAGAGGGGGCAGTTCTGTATCCCAGGAGCCTCCAGGGTGGAAGAGACTGATTCCTGAGGCTCCAGGCTTAGAAGCGGACGTCCTGGAAGTGCTGAAGGGGCGAGCCCAGGGGCTGGACGTTGCCTGCTGGCCCACCTTGCCTGTTCCTGCTTTTCTGAGATTCTGAAGTGCGCCAGCGGAGCATGGGCTTCACCCAGGAGTGGAGCCAGAGCCCCAGAGGCCACTGCTCAGCCCTCCAGGCCCCCTTCACACGCCACATTCTTTCCCTCAGGGTCCCCCTCCTTTTCCAGGGGCCTCCAGTCCCCTCTCCCGCCTCTCACGTTCATTCACTCAATGGTATTTACCGAACATCTGGCAGGTGCCAAGGACTGTGTGAAGCCCTGGAGTTACGGAGGGCGCCTTCCTCATGACGCACGTAGGCCCTCAGGAGCTTCTCAGAGCCGCCACCACTCTCCGCCCTGCTCCCTGCAGCGTAAATGTCTCCTCTGTCTCTTAGGAAGAGCGCAGGCCCCCGAGCAGCCTTACTCAGGGGCCTGTTCGTCAGAGCCTCGGTTTCTACACTGTCGCGTGGGCATCCTGCTCCCTGCCTCCCAGGAATGCACATGAGGCGGTGGAGGGGTGGTGCTCAAAGCGTGGTGGTCCCCACCACCCTCCCCTCTGCCACCAGCAAGCTTCCCTCACCCCCAACACACACATCCTGCCCTCTGCCCTGTCCTGGCATTTGGCTCTTATAAAAGACCTGTCCAACAAGTCACCTTTAAGCCTAGCCTCCCCTATACCAGCTCACCCCCTGCCCGCTGCAGCCCCTCCCTCTTCCCAGCCTGCCAAGCATCATCCAGCTTCCAAAGGGCCAACCCGTGCTTACCCCTCTGGCTGGAATGCTGCCCCATCCCCTCACTCTCCAGGCGTCTTCCCGTTCGTCGCTGCAGACCAGCCTGTGGCCTCCGGCTGTGACCCACTCCAGTTGTAGCAGGTGGGGGGTGGGGTCTAGCTTCTCGTACCCCCATGGGGGCTCAGCCTCACCCAGAGTGACGCAGATGAATCCACTGACAGTGAGCGCTCTCAGGGCAGGGCCTCCAAGAAAGTGATGGGTTGAATGACTGCGTGATGCCGTGACTTACTGATGGATGAGTGTTACCTCTAAGAGAGGGGATCCAGAGCTTAAAAACAAACAAACAAACACACCCTTTTATTATAGAAAATTTCAAAATATGCCAAAGAAGAGACTGGACCAGCGAGCCCTCATGTGCTCATTGCCCATGACCCTCAATGGTCAGCTCACAGCCGGTCCTGTCTCAGATTCCCCGCCTACCTCCGAGTGACAGGAGAACTTGCAGCAGCTTTTGCTCCCTGTCCCTTCCCAAGGATGCTGGCGCTCCGAGTCAGGCTCATTTTAGGAATCTTCCACGACTGTGTAAGGATTGGCAATGCAGTGCCCTGGCCAAGAGGGGGGTGGTGGACCCCCAAGACGGAAGCCTGTCAGCCACACGCCGAGTGGAGGGAGTTGGCGGCAGTCCTCTCTGATGTGCAGTTGGAATGCTGCCGTCCTGGTGAATTGTGACGGTTTTGCAATCGAGGTTTTGCGTCATTTAAATGGGGCCGCTGGTGAGATGCCGCACTGACTCATTTCATCTTCCCAAGTAACCTTCCTCTCTCGCGCTTGTGCCTGTGCAGCAGGGCGGCCGGTATCCAGGCAAGGTGGCTGCCAGGCCCCACCGCTCTCGCAGGCCACCACCTCCAACCCTCTTCTTCCCGGGCTTCCTCCCCCTCTGCTGCCCTGGCCCAGCCCCACGCTGGCTTACCTGGAAAGGGAAGAGGTTGGTGTTCAAAAGGTGGGTATCAGAGCTCCTCAGGCCCTGCTTCCCAGGTTGAGGGCTGAGACGGAGGAGCAGGGCTCCAGGACTCCTGCCCAGAGGCCCTCCACGTGTCCCACTGGCTGCCGAGCGAGGCGGGCGGCCTGGGAGAGGAGGTGGCACGCAGACTCTGTGTCTGGGCACTGTCCCCACCAGTCCCGAGAAGCCCGTCCAGACACCAGGCCTTTGCTGTGGAGGCCTTGGCCGTATCAGCCCCTCAGGGGTGAGTAGCGGGAACGCCAGGCCCTGGCAATGAGGGGCCCCTCATGCCGGAGGCCCACAGACACTCTGTGGTTGTGTGTGTGCGCGTGCACAGTGTTTGCACGTGCGTGTCTCTGGTCCTAAGTGCCTTGGTGGGTTTGATGTATCCATGTCTATACAGCACGCACCAGGGTGTTTTGAGTCTTCTGCTTTGCGTCCACATATACGTGTGCTTCGGCGTGTGTGTTTCTTGTGTGCTCTGGGTATATCTCGGTATATTTGAGTGTGCGCGTGTGTGCTCTGTGAGACTGCTGTGTGTGAGTCTATGTTTGTGTGTGGTTGTGTGCGTGTGCCCTGAGTTTCCATGTATCTGGGCAATGTGTGTGGTGTGTGCCTATGTGTATGTGTGTGCGATCTGGGGTGTGTCTGTTGCGAGTCTGTGTACCATGTGCCTCTGCCACTGTGTTTGGGGGACATGAGGGTCTGTGATGACTCAGCACTTGTGTTTCTCTATGTGTCGGGGCCACGCGTGTATTCACGCCTCAGTCGGCCTCTCTGTGTCTGTCCCTGTGTTTGAATGCTTGCCCACGTGTACATGTGTGACACGTGCTTCTTGGGGTGAGGGGGCTTGGGGAAGCGCAGTCAGGGCAGAGACTGGTCAGGCTGACATCCCACGTGTGCCCCCTTCCCATCCTGCTGGCAGGTTGAGGCCAGCCCGGCCAGGCCCTGCCATTGGCCAGGCAGGCTGTCACTTAACTACGGCCGCTATTTTAGGAGGGGAAGCAGCTGGCTGGCGGGTTGACATGTTCACCGGAGCCTCAGCGAATCGGTGAGCTCAAGGCACATTCTGGGCAACCCCCTCACTCTGCTGAGGGCTGTTGAGGGCTGCCCAGGGCTGGGGGCCCATGTGGGTGAAGCCTCTGTCTACACTGCCTGAAACACCACCATCCAATGCAGAGTCAGCTTGGGCTCTTGCCTGCTCTCGAAGGAATAGGGCTTTGCCCAGCGCTGCTAGGGGCCCGAGTCTGTGTGTGTGTGTGTGTGTGTGTGTGTGTGTGTGTGTGAGAGTTTGTGTGTGTGCACATTCAGATACATGTAGGAGTGTGTCCCTCTGTGCACACCTGCAGGCCATTGTCCATTCTACTTGTGTGTTAAAGTGCCTTTGTGTGACCTGCACTTGTGTGTCCCTGCGTGTCTGCCTCGTTTTAGCCGTGATACGTATGTGCATGTGTGTGTTCACCTATGTATGCAAGTGGGTCACGTGTGTGCATGGATCTGTGTATGTGGGGGGCTGTGTGACTGTGTGTACACTCTTTCCCCAGCCTCCTTACACTAATCAGGTTAAACCCTGGGGACCTGTCTTTGGGAACAGACGCGTCTTCCTCCCTGTTTTCCTGCCTCCAGCCTCAGCCCCTCTCCCCACCCCCAAACATCCTGGAGCCCCCCCTCAAAATCCTCTCGTGGCTTCCCGCTGCTTCCTCATTAAGGACCACCTGCCTTCCAGGCGAGGTCTGTTCCAGGCTTCCGTGTCACTGCCCCTCGGATGAGCTCGCGGGCCTCTGCCTTTGCTGTGGCTTCCTCCCCCGAAGGGCATCCACGAACCTTTCTCCAGCAAATTCTCGGATGTGTGCTGGGCCCTGTGAGATGCAGGCAGCAGCAACACAGCCCTGTGTTCCCGGGCCTCTCGGGCTAGTGCAGTGGCAGGATCCCAGACCTGGGATGTAAGGTGTGCTGGAGAGACAGGAGTGCTGTGCTAGGGCCAGGGCCTCCCAGCAGGAGTGCCCGCCCTCCATCTCGTCCTGGAGGAGCCCCCTCTGTCTTTGAGGATTCCTCCCACAGCCCCATTTCGGGGAATTCTCTTCCGATGCCCCAACGGAAGATACGCCCTTCACCCTCCTTGTTCCTTCACGGCAGCATCAGACGTCGTGCTCCTGGGGGATCGCTTTCCCCCTGGGACAGGTTTCCTGCGTGAGGGCTGCGCCCAGCAGGCAGCACAGAGGAGGGAGGCCAAGGGCAGTCTGACTGCAGAAGCAGCACCCTGGGCACAGAGGGGCCCAGCTGTGGCTCCCGGTGTCCTCAGTGCCGTCCTGGCGGGCGCTGCCTCTGGCTGTGGTTTTCTGCAGTTTTCCTTATTCAAGCTATTGACTCTCAGGGTCCCTCTTTGTACTGTCCTCCAGGGAGCTCTTCCGGGGCCACACATTGATTGTTGTTGAGCTAACAAAGCCCTTATGAGTATCTCTTCTGAGCTCCAAGACCCTAGTCTCCCGTATCTCTCTCCACGTCTCCATGTGGAGACCCCAGATGTACCCAACCCCCAGCAAATGGCATCTTCAGGTGTCCAGTTCCACAGGTTGGGAAGCCACAGTTTCACTGCTGACTCCTTCCTGTCCGTATCCCCTTCCCCCACCCTGCCCCACACTGTCTTGGAGGTTTTGCCTTTTAAGGGTGCCCAGGTTAGTTTTCTCCTCTCCATCCTCTCTACCACTGCCTGCCCTGGGCCACTGTGATCAGCACCTCCGCTGCTCTCCTGCATCTGCTCTGGCCCCACCCGTCCATCTCTTCCACACGTGGTATCTAGATTCCATCATGGAGACCCCCTGCTTAAAGCCATCAGTGACTCCCCATCACTCTTAGGATAAGACCCAAGCCCTGTGCTCTGCCCACCAGCCCCTTCAGCCCATTAATTTCTCTCCATCCTGCAGATCTCAGCTCAGCATCACGTCCTCAGGGAGGCCTCCTCTGACCTTCCTCTCCTTCTTCCCAACTTGTGCCAGGCCAGGTCCTCCTGCCACCTGCTCTGATCACACTGAGCGCCTCTTAGCACTTGCCAGAGCCAGGGTAAGGTGCTTATTGGGGATTATTTATTTCACTGGCTTCCGACACCTCCTCCGACTGAGGGCTGTGAGGCCAGGGCTGTGTCAGGGTTTGCCTAATGCCAGCAGGGAGGTTTGCAGTCTATAGACTGGGAGCTTGGCTGACATGTTCTGACGAATGGGTGAGTGGAAGGGAGGACGAGTGGAGTGAGGACCATCTCTTCCTCCTCTTTCTCCTCCAAGCAGTCCTGGGTCAGCCTGCAGAGCCCTTCAGAGGACAGTGTGGACACCTGGATGGTGGTACTGATGCTTCTTGTCACCTGCCTTGTACAGTTGTACGTGCTGTTTCTCTACCTGGAGAGCTTTCCCTCGTCACATGGCTGGGCCCCTTCTCATCCTTCAGATCTTGGCTGTAAACGTTCCCTCCTCGGGAGGCCTTCCCTGACCACCACATGTGAATTAGACCCCTCCCCCCACTCTCTATCGTGTCACCTTGGCTTGTTCTTTCCAAGCTCTTATGCAATTGAATTTCATTCATTCGCATACATTTTAATTGTCTGCCCCACCAAACCACAAACTCCATGAGGATACGGACCACTGCTTACCCAGAGCCTATCACAGAGCTTGCTTGGCACACAGTAGGTGCTCAATGAGTGCATAGATGAATGAATGAGGGATTGTGTTACATAACTTATTTTTCAACTCTGCAAGGGATGCATTTTAGAGATGAAAAAACTGAGGTTCGGAGGGGCTGAGAAACTCACCAGTTGTCCAGAGCTCATGAGAGGTGGAGTGGGGATTCAAACCCAGATTTGTCTCACCCGAAAGCCTAATTCCATTCATTCATTCATTCATTCATTTATTCACTCATTCATTCAGTGCCTGCTCTGTGCCGGGAACTGGGGCACAGAGTTGAATCATCAGAGTTGCTGTCTGGGAGATGTCTCAGGCTGGCAGGGGATATGACCCAGAGGATGGTCATTGGGAAGGACTGGAGGAGGTCGTGGTGTCCGT
Organism: Tursiops truncatus; assembly: GCF_011762595.2. Taxonomy (NCBI): domain Eukaryota; kingdom Metazoa; phylum Chordata; class Mammalia; order Artiodactyla; family Delphinidae; genus Tursiops; species Tursiops truncatus. The sequence goes on from NC_047034.1 coordinate 154,337,849, forward strand.
GCTGAGACTTGCTTTAGGATGCACTCTTTGAGTGGGGTTTTGAGGGATGAGTAGGCTTTTGTCACTGCGTGGTGCATATTGGGCAGCAGAAAGAGCACCAGATGGGGAGTCAGGCGGCCTGGGCTGCACTCATCGACCACTCGCCCCACCCATGACTCTGGGAAAGTCACTTTCTTCCCCGAACTGCTTCCAAGTCTCTAAAGCAGGGTGGTTGGTCCTCTCTGCCAGTGCATGGGCCAAAGTGGCTGATGGGCAGGGCATTCGTTTTCCTTCGCTCCTCCCCTTTCAAGGGTCCTGGAGGGAGGGGCTGTTTGGTGGAGTGGGAGAACCCTGGGGCAGCCTCTCACTTCCTGCCCATCTGCACCCTGCCTCCTGCCCCCCACTGCCCTCTCCTCCCTCCCTCCCCCCTGCTTCCCTGTTTCTACTCCCTCCTCCTCTTCCTCATGCCCCTCCTTCCTCCCCCTTTCCATCCCACTCCTTCCTTCATCCTCCTCTTCCTCCCCTCTTGGCCTCCTCCCTTTCCTCTCCTCCTGCCCTGCCCTAGGGGGAGAGCACGAAGGGTAGTCAAAGTTAATGGAGGCTCAAGTACCTCTTCACCTAGAAACAAGGCCAGTCCCCCGGCTCAGGGCGTCAGCCGTGGCCTCATTAATCTGCGCGACACTGGCCTTGGCGGTGCCGATGTAAGTAGGGCAGAAGCCAGGCTGCTGTGGAGAAGGGACCTTGGGCTCTGGCCGCTTGGCCCCCAGCAGTCACATGGCCAACCCCCAGTGTGCAGTGGGAGGAAGACAAAGGAAAAGGAAGGAGAAGTAAAGACCCCAGGGTGTCTGCTGTCCCTTCCTCTCTATGTCCTTGCTGCTGGCCGGAGGACCCCCGGGCTCCTGCTGTCCCTTCCTTGCATGTGCCTGTGACCACGGTCCTCTCTTCCTCACCCTGAATGCAGGGCTCTGTTGGCCCCCCGCTTCAGAGGATGCTGAGGAGCTCAGAGTCACCAGTCCCTGCCGCCGCTCACATGCACAGACCCTCAGAGGACTCTTGTGTCCAGCCTCGCGGCTGCGAGCTTCTGCCACCGGAGTGCTGGGTGACCCGGAGCAGCTTGGCCTCCCGGCCCAGCTGGCTCCCTCCACAAAGTCACCTCCCCCCAGTTGCATGCTCCAGACCTTTCCTCTCCTGGGTGCTGCTCTGGGACACTTTCCCTTTGGGGCTGAGTACATATCCTCTGTCCTGCCTTGGCTAATATTTAGGAAAACCTCTGAGCCCTGCCTGCAGCTGAGCCTCTGCCATGCCCCACCTCAGGCCTCACCTGCCCTGCTCATGATAGCATCACAGGCCCCAGCATCCCAGGGGATTAAGTGTGTAATTGGTAGGTGAGAGCACATGATCATTCATGACATCAGCGTCTGCAGGCTGTGACCCCCAAAGCCCCAGTTCAGTTCTGCACTGAGGGAAACATCACATTTTCATCCAGACAGTCCCTGAGGATAAACAGACAATGTCCTGAAGGCTCTTGCCTTTCCCAGAGCAAACTGTGCAGCGGGCTGATGGCTACCAGCTGGGCCACCGTCTCCATCACGCGTGCCTCTGCCCTGCACAGCTCGCCAGCCTCACAGCCCGCCTGGCACAGCCCAGCCCAGAAGCAGGTTGCTGAGTCTGTTCTAGCTTTGCTTCTGGAAATCTGATCCATTCGGAGTGCAGGAAGTTGGGCGAAAACACTGGCTACAACCTGACTGCCCAACTGTTGGGATTTGTCAAGGGAATTACAGAGCACCCCCATTTTTTATAGAAAAATATTTTATTTAATGGAAAAATATTACTTTATAAATGGAGAAAAGACTGGAAGGACCTGCACCACAGTACAGACAGTGATTTTTCCGGATGGTGCAATTATAAGTGTTGTTACTTTTTTGCTTCATATTATTCAGTGGATGTGGATTTTGTAAGCTGGAATGAGTGTATTTAAAAGTCTGAGTTTGAATGCCAAGTTGATCGAGCCTCAGCTGTGCTGTCTTTGGCCAGCCAGCTCTCCTTTCAGAATTCCAGTTTCTACACCTCTAGGAATGGGTAATAAAAATCATTTCATAGCATTGTTCTGAGAAACAAAATGAGATTGTATGTGTGTGTGTGTGTGTGTGTGTGTGTGTACACATACTGAAGCGGGAGCTGGCACACGTTTAGAGCAATTCCAGTATGATGGGCACATACAGATGGACTGGATTCAAATCCTGATGCTGATACTTACCAGCTGTGTGACTTTGGGAAAGTTGTTTAACCACTCTGTGCCACTGTTTCTTGTCTGTAAAATGGGGTTGTTATAAGGCATAAGGGGATTAATATATGCAAAGCACTTAATATGGTACACAACAGGTGCTCAATAAGGGCTAGCTGTTATTATTGTTCTTCTTCTTTTATTATTTTTTACATCTTTATTAGAGTATAATTGCTTTACAATGGTGTGTTAGTTTCTGCTCCAAAACAAAGTGAATCAGTTATACATATACATATGTTCCCATATCTCTTCCCTCTTGCATCTCCCTCCCTCCCACCCTCCCTATCCCACCCCTCCAGGCGGTCACAAAGCACCGAGCTGATCTCCCTGTGCTATGCGGCTGCTTCCCACTAGCTATCTACCTTACGTTTGTTAGTGTATATATGTCTGTGCCTCTCTCTCTCGCTTTGTCACAGCTTACCCTTCCCCCTCCCCATATCCTCAAGTCCATTCTCTAGTAGGTCTGTGTCTTTATTCCTGTCTTACCTCTAGGTTCTGTTCTTATTATTTTATTGTTGAATATGTGTCCTTGCACTTTCTTTCCAGGCTGTTAGGATTCAGAGCCCAGAGGGGCCACAGGCTCACCTTTCTCAGAGAGGGTTCTTATCACCCGTCTGTTTCAGAGTCGAGGAGACAGGGGTCCTCTGGGAACTTTAGTCAAGGGGCTCGAGGCCACCAGGAAAATTGGGGTTCGGTGTAATAGCTGGGGTCAGAGGTCAGACTGGGGTGACAGTCAAGGTTCAGTCTGGGGTCAGGGTCAGGACTAATTTGAGGGAGGAAGCTGGTCTCTGACTGGGGTTTGGGCCCAGGTCTGTCTCTTGCTCTCCAGTGGAACCAGGCAGCGTCTGGGGTCTGCTCCATGCTGCCGGCTGCGCATCCAGAAAGGGCCTTTCCCTGGGTCCCAGCCTTACCCCTTGGGTGGATCCATCCTTGAACCTGTTTCAGCCTCCCCACAGGCCACGTGGTACTTTCCTTCCCAGGCAGTCTGAAGCCGCCAGCAGTGCCCTTGACCCATCGTCCCCAGGGAGTCCCCAGCAGCTGCCCTCTGTGTGCCGATCCCTGAGCACCCTCCAGCTCAAGGGGCGGCCAGCTCAGCTCAGGCAGGAGCACGCCCACTGCACCTGTGCCCAACCTCAGCTGTAGTTTTAGAGTCGCTTCTGCCTGTCCACCTGGTGGGCAGTGGGCTGGAGGTATGGAGGCAGGGCGCCCCCTCCCCCAGGCAATGACAAGTTGATGGAAGGCCCAGATGCTCCCCAGAGCCGAGCTGGGCTCGTGCGCTGGGCCTCAGTGGTGATGAGTGGGCACGGAGCTGTGCGCACAGATGGCCCTACGTGTGCTCATAATTTGCCAGAATAAGTAATGATTGATCTCCCCTGTGCTTTCCTTCTTCCCCTTCCTCTCCCATTATCTGCGCATCCCAGGCAGATCGTGAGGCACTTGAAGGCGGGTCCTGACTTGTACTTTTCTTGCTGCCCTGGTGCCTGATTCAGGACACAGTACGTGCGCTCTCAGCATGAAGCCAGGCACACAGTTACCCGTCCCGCATCCCTCCATCATAGGAGCTCATCCAGACAAGATCTATACAGAGTACGGTTTCGGCCAACTCATGTTGGCACACAGTAGATGCTTTCTCAGCACGGAGCCTGGCACGGTGTAGGGCCTCTCCCAGTGCAGGACCTGGCCCACAGTAGAAATTCATCCAGCATGGCATTGGACACATCGTAGGGCCTCAGCCAACACAGAGTTTGGCTAGGAGTGGGTAAGTTTCAGACAAATGTTTGCTGAATCAAGTTTTCATCCTCTCTGCTATGCTCACTCAAGAAATACTGAGTCCCTAGTATGTGCCCAATTTGGTACCAGGTACTGTGAGGGGAGCAGGGTAGGTAAGACACAGACCTTTCATTCTTATTTAAGGAGGCTACAGATGAATGACGGGGTACTAGCCCTGTACAAACCCCACATCACAAGGCGGACTGAGTTGGGTGTAAGATGGGGGAGGAGGAGGTACTGGAGATGGGTCAAGTTTCCCATTTTATCTAAAGAGAAAAGGCGAGTGATAGAGAGTGGGTGGGGCCGGTTAGGACGGCTGTGAAGTGTCACTGGTCGCTGTAGCAAAGAGTACAAACTGTGGGGTGGCAGGGTGGCCGTTCATTTATTCAATAAGTGTCAAGTGCCTATGATGTGCTGGCACTGCTCTGAGCTCTGATGACATGGCTCAGAATAAAACCATCCCTGCTCTCATGGGCACAGGGGATGAAAAATCCAGTGTATTAGATGTCAGCTGTTGATTGTGTTTGAGGAAACATAAAGGAGGGAAAGGGGATGGAAGATTGGAGGGGGTGAGCTCTTTTGCAAGGTTTGACATGATGTGATATGACGACATTTGAGCTGGAACCTGAATCCAGTGAGGGAAAGAGCATGAGGTTAACAGGGGGAGGAGCTGGCAGATGGAGGGGGGGCAGGGAGGGGGGGCAGATTTAGAAGGGCCGTGAACACCAGGGTGAGGAATTTAGACTTGATTCTATAGGCAGCGGCCAGCCTTTGAAAGCCTTTGAGCAGAGGAAGGACATGGTCAGAGCCTTAGGAAGGAGAACCCGCAGAATTGGAGGCTGAGGCTGGGGCAGGGGGTGGGTGGCAGCGGTCCAGGTGGGAGATGATGGGCCTGGTGGGGGGAGGGGGGAGGAGAGGGCCAGATGCCATAGGTCTTTAATGGTGGAATTCGTTCTGTGAGGTCGAGGGAAGGGGAAAAAACAGAAAGGCTGTGAGAGTGAACTGGGGCCTAGATGAGAAATGGAAACACCAGGCCGCGGAGTGGGCTGGGGGAGCAGATGGTCGGTCCCTCTGAAACTGCTGTTTCCTCCTCCTCCCCTTCCTGAGCTGCTGTCCTCTCCTTCCCCATCCTTTCTTTTTCTCCTGCTCCCTCTCCTCCTCCTCCATCTCCTTCTGCTCCTCCTCCTCCTCCCTCTCCTCCTCCTCCTCCTCCTCTTTCTTCTCCTCCTCTTCCTCCTCCTCCTCCCTCTCTTCCTCTTCCTCCTCCTCTTCCCCCTTCCTCTCCTCCTCCCTCTCCTCCTCTTCCTCCTCCTCTTTCTCCTCCTCCTCCTCCTCTTCCTCCTCCTCTTCCTCCTCCTCGCTCTCCTTCTTCTCATCCTCCTCCTCCAGCACCTCCCCTACAGCCTAGAAACTCCACAATCCAGGTCCTGAGTACCTTGCCTCCTCTTCTTTCATCTTACAGTGTCCCTTTTTCCTTCTCCTCTGTCCTTCAAACCCCTTCTGAGCCAACCTTGGAGGAATATTAAAAATCAAATTGTTAAGGTCTTCGTGGGGCCCCGGGCAGCCTGATGGGGCGAGGACCACATCAGAAGTAGTTAAGTGCCCTGGTTTTTGTGTCGGACAGAATAGGGTTTGAATCCCAGCTCCGCTGTTGACAAGCAGCACGCTGTTGATTGAGTTAATATCTCTGCACCACGGCTTCCTCAGCTGTAAAATGAGAAAATGCATGTGCAAGCACAGGGCCCGGCGCAAAATCTGGGTTCAGTGAGTGTGGCTGTTGCTGTCATTATTTTATTTATTCACCAACTGTGAGGCTGTTCCCCTAGCTGGATCCTTCAGATACCAGAGCCACCTTCAGGGAGCTATGTGTGATTTGGAATCAGGCCCATCTGCCCAAGTCACTCCTGATGCCGGGCACACCCACGTGTCCAAAATATCCACTCCGAACAGGCTGCCCAGTAGCCACTCAGGGTGGCCTTCCGTCAGCTCCCAGTAGACACCAGACCCTCAGTCTCCCTGCAGAAGGCCCAGCAGACATTGCAGACCCTTTGCCGCTGGCTGGAGCTGCACACTCTGGGTTGCCCCAAGGCCAGGACCTCAGCCTGCACTGTGGTACCCCGGGACCCGTGTCCCCTCAGGCAAAGGACAGGTGTCCCGTCTGTTCTCTCGGGGTGCAGCCCTGCCTCTCAGCCCTATGCCCCAGTCCTCAGGGCTGGAGGCTCTGAGGATGCAGAGCTCATTTCTGGCCTGGCCTGGGCCGGGCTGGGCCCTGGGCCGCAGCTTTAATGGTGGAACGTCTGGCACCTGTGCTCTCCACTGACCACAGGCCCAAGAATCGCTGACCCTTTACCTTTACCACCAGACTGGAACTTCTGGGGACCCGGAATTTGTCACCCTGGAGAAACCAGGGTACCCTAGAAGGTGAGACTCTTTGAGGCACAACAAGGCTTTGTCCATGGGGACCCAGAGGAATGAGAGAAGCATCCCCATCTAGCATGGGGTGGGAAGAGCAGAACACCCAGTGCTACCACGCATCAGCTGTGTGACCTTGGGCAAGCCATCTAACCTCTCTGAAATTTTGTTTCCTCATCTCTGAAGTAAGACTAATAATTCCATCATTTCAGGGCCAGTGTACTGATGAAGTGAGATTATAAACACCATGTAGCATGCTGGGGAATATTGGTTATGGAGCAATACCTGGGTCAGGAGGCCCAGGCCCTGCCTCTGACTTGATGGACGACTTTGAACAATCAGCACTCACTCTCGGGTCCCCAGTGTCCTCCTATCTGTTGTATGAAGGATCAGTTTAAATGATGTTGCAGGATGAGTCTTAATCAGGTCACAAGTCCCTGCCAACTCTGAAAGTCGGTGATGGACACTTGGATGTTTCCATCCGCAGTGGAAACCCTGAGCCCTGGGAGCCCATCCCCGCCCAGACCTGGTCCTCAACACTGACTCAGGCCCCCCTCTAGCTGCCCAGTCTCATCCCGCTCCCCCCAGCTTCCCTACGCTCCTCTGCCCGTTTTCCCCTAAACAGATGCGTTGTCCAGAAAACGGATTGCTGTGACCCCAGTGTTTATTTGGAGACAATACAAGCCGATTGAAACTGCCGCATCAGGAGAAATGTGTTCCACTTAGATCTTTAAATTAGCTCAGCACTGGCCTTTGATGAGGCCGGCCTGGGAGAGGTACCCGCCGTCGTGCTCCACCGATCATTGGCCATTGCAGGCCATTTGCTTAATGAACAGTGTGGCCAGCGGCCAGTGGGCGGGACCATCTGGGCACACCTGCTGCCCAGAGGCTGGAGTGGCTGGAGTCACCTCACCGTCCCATTGGACCTCTGCTTGGCAGCCTGCCCTCCTGATTGGAGAGGACGCTGAGGTCAGCTGTCACTGCTAATGGCCATAATGCAAAGATGGTACCAGCCTCCCATTGCTAGGCGCTTCCTACATCCTCTGCCAAGTGGGCTGAGCTCTCTGCAGATATTACCTCACTGAAAATTAGAGCAGCCTTGAGAGGTCGGGGCTGTTGTGGACCCATTTTGCAGATGAGGAGACTGACTTAGAAGCTCGTGGAGGTCATGGGGAGAGGACGGGAGGAAGGGGCTGCGGTGGAGGATGAGGAGACACGTGCTTCCTGCCAGAAATGCACGGTCACAGGAACCATTACCCCGATGTCTCCAAGGCCCTGTTCCCCTTCCCGCGGGTTGTGTGGCCTCAGCCCTGGGAGCAGGCTCCCTGCAGCCTCTCCTCATCGCCTTCCTGCTCTGCCTTCCTCTTTTCTTCCCCCGCCTTCCGTCCCTCCCCTCAATTTCCTGCCCCATCACCCCATACCCTTAAAGTTGGGGACTACAGAAGCCAATGGGAAGCCTGCAGCCCTTTCTACCTGAAGGGCCTTCCAGCAAAGATGCCCCTTTGCTATCTCTCATATCGATTTCCAGGGAACGACATTCTCCGAAGTTCGGAATTCACAGTACCTCCCAGCTGTTCTGTTTACTAGCAGCGCTAGCCCTGGGACAGTTGCTCTTGTCACTTCTTTATTCCTCCTGTGGCTATTCCAGGCCCTCCTCCTGGGGGTTGGGGAGTGAGATTTATACATCAGGGCTGCAGCCCTTTGAAGAGCTCCCGGTCTGGGCCAGCTGTGTACAGCCCAAGTGGAAGGGGGTGGGTCGTAAGCCCCGGGACTCGGTTCTGTGGATTCTTCCGATGCCCTGTATGAGATGCGGGTCCTGAGCTGGCTTACAGCCTGATGAGAAGACGCTGAGGGGCAGAGCTCTCGCCTCCCCCAGAACTGCTGTGTCTGTAGGCCAGGCTGAGGTCTCTGTCTGGGAGTCAAGCCTGGCAGGTACCTGCATGTCCCTCAAACAGGGTGGGGCCAATGCCTGAACAAGCCCAGCCCCCATATGGGTGGCACAAGGCCAAGACAACATCCCCGGCTTGGCAGGGCTCCCTACTAGACTGTAAGCGCCTCCAAGGCAGGGCGCGTGTCTCCTCCTCCTAGACTCCTTGCCTGCTGTCCTGCAGCGGGGTGTAGCAGTAGACCAAGAATGCATGAACGGTAGCTGAGTATCATTCATTCAGCCGCTATTGCTTCATTTTCTTTTATTCACTTGCTCACTCATTGTCTACTCTTGCCAGGAATTTTCTGGTCCAGATTTTTAACGTGTAATTACCTCCAGGGCCAGACTAGGAAGAGGCTAATGAGGTGCCTCAGGCACAAAATTTAGGGAGACACTCACTCTAAGGGTCATGCGAGTGCCTGATTATTTTGGTTCCTGAAAGTAACCTTGCTGGTAGGTATTGTCATTTCCATTTTATAAACGAGGAAATGACGTCACACAAAGGCTAATTACTTCCCATCGTCACCTGGCTGGTAAATATTTGTTCCCAGATCTGTGTGACTCCAGTGCCTTTGTTTTCTCCCTCCGACTGGTCCTCAGTTTCCCTGCCCTGCCTGACGGCTGAGCAGGATCCCCGGCACTGGGGAGGGAGGATGAGTTGCAGTCCCTTCCTTCTACGAGTTATGCTCTCCTCCACCCCGTCTCCTGGACCCTGAGCACAGATTGGCTACCTAAGGTCTGGTCCCATCTCCTCTGCTGAGGGACGACCTTGGGCAAGTTACTTGAACTCTCTGTGCCTCAGTGTCCTTCTCTGTAAAGGGGACGGAAGAGCAGCCCCCGTTTCATGGGTTGCAGTGAGGATTCACGTGAGTCGGGATGTAGACTGTATACAGCACTTAGGATACTACTTACCACCTAGTACCCTTCGTGGATGTGTTAGCTGTTATTTTCAATAGCTGGGGGACCTATTATCACCTGAAGGTGGGTAGAGAGTGCAATGAGCCCCAAACCCTCAACACACTGAGCCCTCGGGGTTCAGTCCCCGCCTCCCCAGGGTCAACGGCTCCCAGGGTGTCACCTCAACTCTCCTGCGATGACAGTGCCCAAGAGTCCCTGGGAGGTGGAACGATGGGGGCGAGGTTGGACACCCCAGTTCCTCTCCAGCTCCAGGAAAGGGAGCAGCCTCCCTGGCTCCTTCCAGCCTGAGCTCTCCTGGAATTCACAGAAGGTTTGGAGAGAATTCACACTTCGCTGAAGACGTGTTTCGAACAATTAGCAGGTCTTTACCAGAGGAGCCTTTGAAGTAGAAGAGCAGACCCGCTGCTGTGAAGGATTTCTCCAGGACTGACAGGCCAGCAGATAGTGCCACCAGCTCCGTCCTTCCCGGGGTGCCAGGGGCTCCTGCGAGTCCCTCTGTGTGGCAGCTCCAGCGTCCGTCTCCAGCACAGAAGGCTGCTGTCACCATGGGTAGTACAATGGAGCTGGGCTCCCGCTCGGGTCCTGGGTTAAGTCCACGGGATTTTTCTGCTCTCCAGATCTTTCAACCCATAGGCTAGGGCAGCTGAAGCCTTTGACTATGAACTTGGACCTCCTGCATCCTTAAACAGTGCCTAAAACTGTGTGTAATTATTAGTCGAATAAATGTGTGGATTCCTCCAGTGATTGGCCCCGTGGCCTGGAGCTAGCCTCCATCTCCCCATCTGCAAACTAGAGACGGGTGGAGTGGGAAGGGAATGGGCTAACTGATCTCTAGGGCTTGGAGCTAAACCTCACTGTCCTGGGAAGGGCTCCTATTGCAGTGGAATGAAGGTTGGGACCTAATTCTTCTCCCCTTTTAGCTGCATGACCTTGAGCAAGTAAGTGAATGCACCTCAGTTTCTCCCTCTATGGAAGGGGTAAAATAATCTCTATCTTGCAGAGCCATCGTGAAGATTAAACCAGGTAATGCCTAGAAAGTGCCTGGTACAGTAAGTGCTCGGGTTTCTTGAACACAGCTATGCTTCTTATAGTGACTCTTCTGATCTCTTCCTACAGAGCCACAGTGAACGGTTAGCTACGGTGGGAGGGGCCCTTTATGCAGCACCCCTACCCCACAAAACTGGGAGGGAGGGGGCAGAGAGAGCCAGTGAAATGGGAGCTGAAAGGGCCCGTCCCCACCCTCCTGGCCCATGAAGCTGTCTGCCCCCTGGCCAGGGGCTCTAGGTTGCTGTTTGATTCCCTCTCCCTGACATTCCATCCATCATCATAATTGCTTCTCCTGAAAAATGAATTTGTAGTTGATTTCTTCAAAAGAGGGAATCAGACAACAGATAAAAAGGTTGTTTTATTTAATTTGCATGAAGAGGCTGCCTGCTGCTGCCCAGCTGTGCCAGCTGGGTTGGGGGGAGGGCTGCTGGTGGCATGCAGTGGGCGTGCACAGGTAGGCACAGCCGTTCCCTGGCTCAGGGCCTGCCTCCCAGGTTGTTGGGTTCCTGGTCCCAGAGGTCTGATCCTGGTGGGCACGCTGAGCTGAAATCATTCTATTTTAGGAGACCCCTACCTGCCCCACATCTGTCGTTCTGGGACAGGTCAGGGATTCTAGTCCAGGAGGTTGAGCCGGACAATCATGGGGGCAAAACACAGGAGATCAAGGGCTCTGTAAGGTCAGGGGCCCCACATACAGGACAAACATCAGTAAGTGTTCTCAGGAGGAAGGGGTATTTAAGTTGCATGTGTGTTCAGGCCAAACTGGGAACCCTGGGCTCCTCTTTGAGATGTATTTCACCTAAGGGTGTTGTGTTTCCTCTCCAATTCAGCAGACACTGGTTGATTTTCACTTGTGCCCAGGGCATGGCTGGTTCTCTCCAGAAGCTCCTAATGCAGTGAACGTGAGCCCCGTCTTCGGGAGAAATCCTTGGCAGGGGGTGGGAGTTAATGGCCAAGGTAAAGCCACCAGGGGATGGAAGTGGGATCAGGCAGGGAGGGCCATCTGAAGAGATGCCTTCCCCTCTGCCAGGCCCCTCAAGGGCTGAGCAGTGATCAGGGAGGTGGGCCCCAAGGTTTGCTGGGGCAGAATGTGGTAGGATTCCTTGTGCTGTCCAACATCTGGAGAAGATGTGAAGCATTCATTCTGGCATCAAGATGCTCCAGGGATACAGAGTACCTAAGTACTTTATGGATGGGGGGCATATAATTTATACAGAGGCCCTAAGTACTTTATGGATGGGGGGCATATAATTTATACAGAGGACCTAAGTACTTTATGGATGGGGGCATATAATTTATTGTCTAAACCTGGACAATTTTGCTAGTGGAAATGGGTTCTGTTAATTACTCCAGGACAACAAGTGTAAACGAGAACTGTCCCTGGTGAAGCAGACCTATGATTACCCTAACCAGGTACCAGGTGTGATGTGGACTTAGGCCAAAAGGGCATCCTCCCAGGAGTTGCTAAAAAGAGCATTGTATATTTCTGGATAGAGCCACAGGACGTCTTTGGGGGCTACCAGGGCCACAGACTGGAGGTGGAGAAGCAGCTGGGGTAGAGCAGTCAGGGGTTGGGTTCCATCTCCTGGGGCTGCTGCTTAGAGCAAGTCATTTACCCTCTCTGGGCCTCCATCTCCTCTCCATGAGATGCTGAGTGTCCAGGTATCGTATATTGATTACATCCTGTAATTGTCTTGTACCTTTATTTGTTTACTTGTTTGTGTCCCCACCTGCCATGTAAATCTCTGAGGACAGAGGCCTTGTCTGTCTTGTTCACTGACGTGTACCCAACTCCTAGAATGAGTAGACACTCAACAAGTGGGATGCAGACTTGAGGAAACTCTGAGGGGTCTCATCTGCACATTTTCAGCTTCAGGAAGATGATTATGTTAGGATAGTCCAGGGCAGCTTTGGCAAAGGCAGGTGGTAGACCAGTTGTCTTCTGGGAGCTCCTTCCTGCTCTCTGCTGCTGCTTCCTTGTCCCCCTCTCTGACTCACATGGAATTCCTCCATCCCCAATGCGTAACATTCTGGATACAGAATCTGGGTTGCAATTATTAAGGCAGGTTTGTGGGTGGGATGGAGCAGAGGGGTCCCTGACTTAAAACTTTGTGAAAATGACAATAGGATTATTGACAATGACAAAATACTATTTATCATTTTCTACCAGTTAACTTGAAAAGCATTATGAACAGCAGCTGTAGCTCACCCTGGTGGGCTTCTAATATTCGTTTCCACTTCTTCTTTTCTTCTTCCTCGATTGCTTGGTGAGAACCCCTGCCTGAGATCTGCATTGTAATCTGAATTGCTCCCCTACCGGAGTCATCCCCTGCCCCCCCCCCCCCCCCCCACCGCAGTGAGGACTCTCTTTGTTCTCTGTGTGGGCCAAGTCCCACCGCTCTGCGCTGGGATGTGCAGCCTTGTGTCAGCATGGCCCTCTTACTCTTTGCAGAAGGGGTTGGTCCTCCACTTACATATGCACCAATCCAAGTGCAGGGTCTTTCTCGGTTGTTCTGTTTGGGAGAGTTTCTTCCTCTGCAGCAACCTGCCAGGAGAAAGCCTGCTGTTCTGACTGTGTCATCCCCACTCGGGTTGTGTTATCCCTCGGGGACGGGGCCTCTCCCACCAGCTCCCTCTGTGGGCGCACCATCAGCTTTCCGTGTTCCACTTCTACGCGCCGTGTGTTAGAGGGACATTAGACCTTGATTACAATTGGTGGAAACCTCATATCAAGTGGCTGACATGTCAGTAGAGGTATTTATTGGCCCATACAGCCAAATCCAGGGGGGCAGGGCAGGGGGGCCTAGCTGTAGGCACAGCCAGAGCCAGGGGCAAGTCAGTCCCTCTCTCTCACCCTCCGCCTCTCTCTCTCTCCCTCTGTCTCTCTCTGTCTCTCCCTCTCTCTTTGTCTCTCTCTCTGTTTCTGTCTCCCTCTGTCTCTGTCTCTCCCTCTCTGTTTCTCTCTGTCTCCCTCTGTCTCTCCCTCTCTCTGTGTCTCCCTCTGTCTTTGTGTCTCCCTCTCTCTCCCTCTGTCTCTGTCTCTCCCTCTCTCTCCCTCTGTCTCTCTCTCTCCCTCTCTCTCCCTCTCTGTCTCTCCCTCTGTCTCTGTCTCTGTCTCTCCCTCTCTCTCTCCCTCTGTCTTTGTCTCTCCCTCTCTCTCTCCCTCTGTCTCTGTTCCTCCCTCTGTCTTTCCCTCTGTCTCTGTCTCTCCCTCTGTCTCTGTCTCTCCCTCCCTCTGTCTCTGTCTCTCCCTCTGTCTCTGTCTCTCCCTCTCTCTCCCTCTGTCTCTCTCTCTGTCTCTGTCTCTCCCTCTCTCTCTGTCTCTGTCTTTGTCTCTCCCTCTGTCTCTCCCTCTCCCTCTCTTTCCCTCTGTCTCTGTCTCTCCCTCTGTCTCTGTCTCTCCCTCTCTCTCCCTCAGTCTCTGTCTCTCCCTCTGTCCCTGTCTCTCCCTCTCTCTCCCTCTGTCTCTGTCTCTCCCTCTGTCTCTGTCTCTGTCTCTCCCTCTCTCTCTGCCTCTGTCTCTGTCTCTCCCTCTCTATCTCCCTCTGTCTCTGTTTCTGTCTCTCCCTCTCTCTCTCCCTCTGTCTCTGTCTTTGTCTCTCCCTCTGTCTCTCTCTCTGTCTCTGTCTCTCCCTCTCTCTCTGTCTCTGTCTCTGTCTCTCCCTCTCCCTCTCTCTCTGTCTCTGTCTCTGTTTCTCCCTCTCTCTGTCTCTGTCTCTGTCTCTGTCTCTCCCTCTCTCTCCCTCTCTCTCCCTCTGTCTCTCCCTCTGTCTCTGTCTCTCTCTGTCTCTCACACTCTCTCTCTCCCCATTTTGCTTTGGCTCACGTGTCCTGCTTTTCCCTGTGAGTCAGCTTCACTTTGTCTAGCTGGCTTCTCCGTGAGGCCCAAATCACAGCCTCCAGGAACTCTAGGCTTTCCCTGGTTATAGTCTTATGCAGAAATAGAATGTCTTTTCTCTCCCACCTCCTGTTAGAAAGACCCCAGGAAAGGACTCAGGTGGCTCACCTTGGGTCAGCCGCTGACCCCACAGCCAATGACTGTGCTCAGGGAGTCGGCTCAGGTAAGAGGATACGCGTCCGCCTTGGGAACGCAGGCCAGGAGTGGGAGGCAGGGACTCTGCTGCCTAAGAAGATGGTGGAGTGTGGGATGATGCAGACGTTGCTGCCGGGGGGATGGGGTGAGCCGGGCAAAACCACGCCGGTTTCTGACTGACACATGAGGGGCGTTTCATCTCCTGGCTTCTCAGCAGGAAGAACTTGGAGAGTCAGACCAGGCTGAAAACATTTCTCCAGTGAACAGAAATGCAGGCACCATGGAATTCCTGACTGACACCATCGATTCCTTCCCTGGCAGCAGCAAGGCGAGCCTTCACTGTTTAATCAAGGCGAACCCCTTTAATCAAGGCGAATCACATACGTGGTCAGTGATCCAACTCTGGGCTCCGGGGGCCTGCCTTGAGCAGAAACACCCCGTGCCCTTTCTGGGAAAGGAAGTCAGGTCTGTCTCCCCATCCTCTCCCTTGGCCTGGGCTGGGTGAGAGCCAGCGGCAGTGGACCCAGGAGGCGGTGCCCATCCGTTTCTACTTTAGAGAGGCCACCCTCTGCTTGTGCCCTGCCCACCAGACACAGCCTGTGCCCTCAGTCTCTCTGCCGCCTCGCCTGTGGTTACAGACTGTCTTGAAATTGTGCGTGTTTTTCTCTCCTGCTGGTCCCTGAGTGCCTGAAGGGCACAGACTAGGTCTTGTTTGTTGGTTTGTCCAACACGTGACATAGGGTAGGGCACCCAGAATATCCTCAAGGGGATGTTTATTTATTATTTATTAATAAAAGAACGTGTATGCGCTCGGAAGGCGCGCAGGCAGATTGGGTTGGCAGAGGGCGAGGTGTGCAGCAGACAGAACTCGGTGCAGCTGGCTAGCATTTATCTGAGGGCCTCCAGACTGACTACAAAGTGCATTGCCCTCCAGCTGGGTTGGTTCGTGGCTGTAGTGGCCGTTGGGTTGTCATGAGTAGATGTGGAACTTGACTGTTCATTATAAACCTAAAGCGATCACAGTTGGAAAGGCTGTATTTAAGAGCTAGTTTTTCCCTCCCTCCATCCCTCCCTCCCTTTCTTCCTCTCTCTTTCTCTTCCTTCCTTCCTTGGAGGCTGCCACGTCTCCTCAGCTGGACTGTCGATTCCACAAGGCAGGAACTGGGCCCTAACCGTCCCTCCTCCCCACTTCCATCCCCTACTCTAATCGTATAGGGATGTAAGGGGGCAGGGCATGACTCTGGGGTCATTTTTCTCAACCGAGATTTCTCTTTCACTGAATCACAATAAACTCAGGCTGACTTTATTTACCCGGGGGGTCTGAGCTAGTCATCCCATGATGAGGAACAGCGCACAAGGCCTGATAATATCTCTGTCTTCCAGCCTCGAGTTTTGGACCTCAAAACGGAGTCTAATTCTATCCATGCATTCAGAGTGAAGCAAGATCTCACCCTCCTCCTCCTCTTAGATTCCCTGCTGATCTCTGTAGCTTTCTTGGAAGCCGATTCACCCTGGGCTGGTTGATCACTGAAGCAGGGGAGCTACGTCTCCCCATCCTGCGCTGTGGTCCAAGGATGGGTTTCGGTGTACTCCTGGGAGAGCTCATCTTGTAGAGCTGATCCGTTGTTCCTGCTTGCCAAGATTCTTCCATCCTGATTCCCAGCGCCATCCCTCTGGCTTTGTGACATGCCCCTCATTTGGTGACAAGTTGGGGGAGAAACAGAAAGCCCATCTTAGGTCTCTTAGCTTAACTTATATTTTCCAATACAACACTTCCAGGGAAAATACAGAAAGAGGAAGGACTGGGGGTGTCTGGGACACCGGTGCAGTAAGCAGTACCTCCTCTCCTGTTCGATTCACGTGCTTGTACTGTTCCTTGGTCAGGAGTCCCAGGCACCCCCAAACCCAAGGCCCCTTCAGCCCCATCACCCCGTCTGTAGATTCTGGCTCCTCCCCGCCCTCCAGGCCTGCGCACCTCTCTCTTACAAGCACACAGTGTGGCGAGGAAGCAAAGCTCTTTCACCCTGGGCTTCCTGAGCAGGAGTTTGTATCCAGCCTGTACAAGTGCTCCTGCACTCCCCTCCCTGGGGATGCCCTGGGTTTGGGAGAGCCTTCCTTTCCTGGGACACAACCCAGACAGATGTCCAAGAGGCCTCTCTACCCACCCCACTCTACTGCTTGCCAAGGCCCATGATCTCACTCTCTTTTCCTGGTCACCTGAAAACCTCTCTGAATCTCACCTTCTTCCTGATCCTAACCCCATCGTTTTTCCAGCCCTATAGCCACGATGACTCTGTGTCAGTTCCTAAACAAGCCGGGCTCTTCCCGTCTCAGAGATTTCAAAATGTTGTTCCCTCTGATGGAATGCTCTTCCAGCCATCCATCTTGGCTAACTCTTATGTCTCAGCTCAAATGTCATGTCTTCAGATAAACCTTCTCCCACCTCCCACTCCTTGTTCTTTTCCTTCAGAGAATTTGCAACAAACTGTAATCATATATGAATGCTGCAAAGGTAACAGATCTTCCCCAGTGCCATGCTGATTCAACCTCACCTGTGAGCCACTCTCCTGGCTCCCCGTCCTGGTGCCTGCGCCTCCTTTTCTTCTCTGTATTTGGTACCTTCCCTTTCAGGTCTTGATTTCCTACTGTATTTGGAGTAATTTGATCTTCTCTTGGTTCTTAAATCTCATCCTCCTCCCCATTGCCCACCAGCCAAACAAAAAGTGTAAAGGGAGCAAGAGAGTATCTAATAGATGGATTTGTATTGAATTACATACACGTAGGTGTATTTGTTTGATGACATCCCACTACTGTATTGTAAGTTCCATGACACTTTCATGGATGCTTTCTCACCACTGTATACCCAGTGCCTAACATGGTGCCTGGCATGTAGTAGGGGGGTCGATAAATATTGACAGAATGAAAGAATATCGTGTTTCTCTATTGAAACTCATTACCGGTCTCAACGTGAATGTTGGGAGCCCCTGGATATCTAATCCTGGGTACCCATATACCCAGTTAGAATGTCTCTGTGGTATAAGAAGAAAGATATGTGGTCTTTGAGCCCAGTTCCTGACACAGAGCTTCTAAAACATCTTGGAACTTCCAGAGTGGTAAGGGTGATAGGAGCATCTTTTGTTCTAACGAGGTGATTCTTGGTGGGCCCCTTGGTAGCTTAGGATGAGGGGTGGTTGCCAGAAAGACCAAACCTTGATTTGAAGCTTGGAAGTTTCTGTCCCACCAACCTCCTGGGAAGGGAGAGGGGCTAGAGGCTGAGTTCAATCACCAATGGCCAATGCTTTAATCAACCATGCCTACATAATGATACCTTCATAAAACCTCTGAACAATGAGGTCTAAACAAATTCCAGGTTGCTGAATACAAGGGGGTGCTGGGAGAGTGGCACAGCTGGAGAGGGCTTGGAAGCTCCTTGCCCCTCCACCATATCTCGCCCTATGCATCTCTTCCATTTAGCTATTCCTGAGTTGTATCCTTTATAGTAAACCAGTGACAGTAAGTAAAGCGTATTCCTGAGTTCTGTAGCTGTTCTATACCTCAGGGGATCATTGGAACCCCTCACGTATAGCGAGTGTGTTAGAAGTCCAGGTAGTCCAGGACTTGCAACTGTCGTCTGAAGTGGGGACGGTCTTGTGGGAACCCTTAACCCATGGGGTCTGCACTAACTCTGGGTAGTTAGTGTCACAATTGCATCGAATTGTTGGACACCCAGTTGGTATTGGAGAATCAGAGAATTGGTTGGGTAGAGGGAAAAGCCCTTCAGGGTTACCATAGACTGCGCACATTTCTGGCCCTTTTAATCTCCTGGTACAGGCATTAGCACCCAGAGCTCCAACCACCTTTGGATCACACTCATCCCGTGTAGGTAAGGGGTCCTCTGCATCTGGGATAATGGGAAAAACCATCTCCTCTCCTCCTCCCCTCCCCTATCATCTCTCCCCTGCCCTGCCCTGCCCTGCCTCCCAGTAAAGATAAAGAGAATGACTGAACAAGCATGAAGGTTATGGAAACTTCCCTCCTGAATGATCCAGCTAATGGTAAATTGATGGGATTGAATACATTTGAGTCGGAAATGATCCAACTATATGCTAATGAGGCTGAATATGCATTATTTAGACTAAAACAAACTAACTGTGAGTCAGGAAATAAAGTAGGTGAATTATTAGTTTGGCGACTCAGAGAATCGGAAAACTCAAGCACCGTTCCAGAGACAGGCAGAGGCAGGCAGGAGAAAGTGGTTAATGAATTCTAAACCACTTAACCGCAAATTGATGGCTCACTGGAAGACTCACCACCCCCAGCTCTACTCCCTCAGATTACTTTCTGCAAATTTAGAAGGGAAACACTGTTGCCATGTACTTTTCTTGTTTTCACTTCCTAAATGGGCTCCCCTGGAAACTTGAGTGAAACCAAAAAAAAGAGGAAAGGAAGAAAACTACAGATTCCAGATTCCTGTATTTTGGCTACAGGGGGAGATAAATAACGCAAGGAGGAACTTCTCAATTCTTCTTCGTCAAAGATAAACGTCTTCAGACTGAAGAGAGGAAAGCAAGCCTTGCTAGGAGAGAGCTAAAGCCTGAGACGGGTGAAGAAAATGCAAGAACACGCCTTGCTCGTCCAGACTAGAACAACTTGATTGTCCTGGCTGAATTCCAGCCTGAGGCACATAAGATACAGATTAAGTCCTGGTGAGACTGTGAGGCTGAGGAAGTCACTAGGAAAGGGTTAGAACACAGGAGGTGGCAAAGATGGAGCCCATAAATTCCAAGTCATTGGATGACAATCATAGAAAAATCTCAGGTTCAATTCTTTAAAAGATATAAGTTGTGAGACCTTAGGAAAGTGAGCAGTGATTACTTGGAGCCAGCATGGGTTCACCATGTACTAGATCTTTGCTGAAAGGGCACCTTTGTTGATGAAGGCTCTCCTGATCTCTATAGAAAGTAGCCCTGCTCACGAACCCTACCCCTCATCATTTTCATCCCCCATTGACTGCTTTCTTTTTCTCTATAGCAGTTCATGTCATCCAACACACATATACAGTCGTCCCTTGGTGTCCTTGGGGGATTGGTTCCAGGACCTGCTGCAGATACCAAAATCAAAGTATGCACAAGTCCCATGGTCAGATCTTTGTATCTGCGGTCCCACATCCAGGGATTCAATCCGCTGCAGGCCGTGTCATACTACATGTTTTTATTGGAAAAAAATCCATGTTATGAGTGGTCCCGCAGAGCTCATCCCCTGTTGTTCAAGGGTCAGCTGTATTTACTTGTTTATTTTCTTCTCCTCCCGTAGGACCGTAAGCTCCATGAGGACCAGGACGTTGCCTGGCACATGGTAGGGGCTCGGTAAATATCTGTTGAGTGAGTGAGACTTCCCCCTCATTTCACGTTCACCCAGTACGGCCAGGCCCTCAAGGCAGACCTGTCCTCACCCACCCACCCACTCACAGACAGAAACACTGGAATAGAGCTGGAGGGCAGCCCCAGTGCCCCTACTCCTCAGGTCTTGACCTCTAAAGCACATATCCTGTCCACTTGGTAATGTGGCCCAGTGGACTCTGAATACTCAGATTGACCATCCTCATCCCACGGGGGGCATAAGGAGGGGGCAGAGGAGGGCAAGAAGCTCCTGGGGAAGTTCCTCCTTCCTCTGGGAAGAAGCAGAAGCATGAGGAGAGGGGCAGGGATTCTCTCCTCCCCCGGACCTGATCTAGGAACTCAAGGAAATGAAGGAGAAGGCATAGCTAGTGAGTTCTGACTGTCAGCCTTGTGCCCCTTCTACTGTACTCTGCTGCCCCTGAACTTGGAAGTAATATTGGAGCAAAGTGTGTAAGATACATGAAGGACTTCTGCTGCTGTAAGCCAACCAAAGCAACTGGATATATTCTACCTTTGATTAGGAGAGAGTCACTCAGTTATCTGTGGGTAGATTAACTGGCTTGCAGGTAAACCATGGAAAACACATAATAGTAAGGAAAATAATGGGTCAGGGGGAAGATGTGAAAAAAAGTCAAATTGATTACCAATCAGTAACAACATCCATCTTTCAGAAGATGCCAACTGTGTGGAACCACATACTTACATTGAGGTCCACACTCTGCCCTTGGCAACGTGGAAACTTCCCCCTCCATCAGCAATTCATTTGGGCAGCACAGGGATGGAAGTAGAGCAGTGAGGACTCCATGAGTGACTCTCTGTGACATGCGTGGACGGAGGTCTGACACCTTGAGCCAAGTGGGGTCACCTGGCAAGGAGGTGGGGGATGGCATAGGTTGGGGGGTAGGGGCTGCTCACTAAACCAAGACCCCGAAGCTGCTGGGCTTTGGCCCAGGCAGGCTGCCAGACCGTTTAGAAAGCAAAGAGCTCAGCCTGCTCGGTGACAGACAGTGTTAGTGTAAGCTTTGTTCTCAATTCTCACACAAAAAAGATAGCTCAGATAGAAACAGACAGTGTAACAGACTGCAGAATGAATGGTAAATGCGTTTCTGCATATTGGATGTGATTGTAACAGAATCAGCTGACACCACGTGTGTCCTTTGGCATGTTTTGGGTTTTAGTGTTAACAGTGATTTGGGGTTCTCCACGACTTTTTCCCCTCCATTATCCCAGGACATTCATTCAAAATAGACGTATGTGCCAGGTGCTGGGCTAAAGACGCAACAGTGAGCAAACAGACGTGCTACCTGGCCTCGGGGTGTTTACAGGCAAGAGCTGACTATAGATGCACCCGGGAGAGTGACCAGGTGTGACTGCCTCTCTACTCTTCTTCAGAATGAAAGGAAATGGTAGAGTTCATTTAGGAAGGGGAGTGGATGGATGTGAAGTGACAGTTTGGAAAACAGTGTGGATCTTATTCTAGCCAGGAAGCTTCTCAGTGGAGGAGGTACCACTGGCTGTGAAGTGGTCATCATAGTGGCTGAGCATCTGTTGGAGAATATTGCCTCCATATCCTCCGACTTCAGAGCCCAGAAGGGAAAGTATGCAGAACTCCAAGTGTCTGTGGTAGCAATGGGCAAAGAAAGGCCAGGAAGGCCTTGGAGGCGCTCAGGTGTCTCCTGAATGCCCCTCTCTGGTGGAAGAGGGAACTGTGCCACATCTAAGTCCTAAGGGCCAGAGCAGACTGTAGGCATCACTTGCTGGGAGTGGCATTCACTGAGTTTCTAGAGATTGGACGCAAACCAAAACCCTGGGTTGGCTTTCTATGCCTGGGAGGTCTATAGCATGATAAAAATTAAAATGAGAATTAGATTATGTAGAAACTAACATCAGTCAGTTAGAGTTAAGGTCAATCATCAGGAAATTGCCAGCGTCAGAATTCAAGTCCAAGGGTCCCTCGTCTTTGCCTTGGAAAGGGAAGGAGGACCAAGCTGAGAGGCCAATAGTTATGTGGGATGCTGGCACCCAAAGAAGCCCGAGCATAAAAGGGGGTCACCCGGGAAGGGGAGAGAGCGATGAATGCAGGCTGTCCTAGCAAGCATCGAGGTCCAAAGTGGCTCTTGTCTCAGAGGGCTGGACAGGATGGAGAGTGAGAAGTAGGCTGGCAAAAGGGTTGATGCAAAGCCTCTGAAAGATCCAACCAGAACCAGACAGGAGGAAGAAGAAATGGACAGCCCACTCCTGAGAAATGGGGGCTGACAAGAGTGGGGTCAGCAAGTCAGCCCAGCCAGCCATCTGAAGCACAGGCAGCGCTCCTTGCCAGATGCCAGAGACACAGCATCTGAAACCCAGACAGAGGGGACGTGCACGCCTCTCTGTGGGAGTGTGTTGGAGAAGCTGATAGTCCTGATGCCAAATTAGGAAGATGGACTCTCTTCCAGATGTCTCTACTCTCGGGCATATGGCAAAGGAAAACCCTCTTCTACCAAGGCAAGAACAATCATTTATAGAGTGCCAGCATTGGGGTGCTGGGCACTGGGGACAGAGTGGGGAATCAAACAGTCATTGTGCACATCCTCATGAAACTTGCAGTCTTATAAGGGAGATAGACAATAAACAAGCAAACAAACATGGATAAGTACAGAATGTATTAGGTGCTATGAAGGAAACAAACAGGATTCAGAATGAGGAAAAATAGGGTGAGGAAACCTTTAAAATGTGATCAGAGAAGGCTCTTTGAGGAGGGTGAGGTTTAAGCTGAGGGCTGCAGAATGATGAGGACCCACTCATGCCTCTCTTTAGGGGAGACTGGGGCTGAGAAGGAGCTTATTTCAGCAGTATGGGCAAGGGAGGTGTTTCTATTTCTATTCAGTCTTGCTCCTCATTGAATTCCCCTGCTTATCTTGATGCTATTGTTATCTTGGGTTTACTATAATAATTTGACAGATTTACTTTACAGAGAAAGAACATGCTTATGGAAACCTGTGGCAGATACTTTGAGTCCCAACGGCTGAGTGCAGAGGAGACCCTGCTAAAACTGACTCCACCAGCCACTTGTGACAGTGACCAGAAAGGCAACCTCTGTGTCTAGGACATAGTCCCTGGGAGCGTGCTGTACAAATTCAAGCTATGCCAGAGATACAGGGTCAGCAGTCATCTAGGGTGTACACAGCTCTCCCACCTATAGGGGCAACTGGTTCTACTGCTCTACAGGTGGCTGAGCTCATGTTTGGAGAGGAGAGTGGGTCTTAAATTCAGCTTTTGAGGAGAAAGCTCCTAGTTCCTATTGTTCCCTAGGGTGGTGGTGGCAGTCACTCAGAGAAGTGAGACAAATATGAATCGGGCTACCAGGAGCCGATCCCATAATATTTCTCTCCTGCCCCACTTCCACTCCACTAAGTAAGAACTCTACTTCCACCATCCCTGGCTTAGAGCCCACCATACCCTTGACCCAGTGTAGTCAGGTCTGCAGAAAGTTCAAGGCTTTGGGTAGGGGTGTGATGTACCCCTGGAATTTCAGGCCAGTGGATTTACATTCACATCTTTTCAGGCATGTGTGATGGAGAAGGAACACAAAAACTGCAAGTCATGGCTTGTCACTAACCTTTTCTGTGACCCTGGACAATTTCCTTGCTTTTACTGGCCTCAGCTTCCTCATCTGAGGAAACCTGAAATAAGAGTTTGGACCAGATGGCTTCCAGCTCTGACACTTAGGATTTATGATTCCATAAGGTCAAGAGTTTTAGGAGGTCAAGAGAGGCAGCTAAAGAGAACAGTGTAAAAACCAAGTAGTCACTGGGCATGGCTGTGATAGTTCAAAATAGAAGTATGTGTAAACCTGCAGGTCTAAAGAGAGGAGACACACACTTATCACCAAGTTCCAGAAGCTTGCACCAGAAGGCCATCTGGATAGCCAGCCTCTGAGAAGGTCCCAGAGTGATCCTTGCCTCCTAGTATTCATAATCTTATGTATTCCTTTCCCACGTTGTATCAAGGTTGCCCTGTGTGACCACTAAAAAGTGGTGGGCTCAATAGTTTGTCTATAACCTAGCGCTAGGTCATAAAAGACATCGCCACTTCCACCTTGCTTTCTTGCATCACTTATTCTTGGGAAGCCATGTCATGAGGACACTTGAGCAACTCTATGAAGGGTCCATATGGTGAAGAATGAGGCCTCCTGCCAGCAGCTAGCACCAACTTGCCGACCACGTGAGTGCACCATCTTGGAAGTGGATCCTAAGCCCCGGTCAGGCTTTCAGATAACTGCAGCCTAGACTCATCCTGACTACAACTCATGTAAGACCCCTTAGCCAGAGTCATCCAACCAAGTTACTTCCGAATTCCTGACTTACAGAAAATGTGTGTGATTGTATTTATTGTTGTATTAAGTTGTCACGCTTTGAGATAATTTGTTACGTGGCGGTCAGCGACTAATACACCCACCATTCCTTACATTCCAAAAATGGTGACTCCAAGATGGTGCTTCCCATCTTGCTGGGGCTCTGGTCCCAGGAGATGCTCACCAGCCGAAAGAACTTAAGAAGTACTGAAATAAAGAAGCCTGTTTGGTTTTGTTTAACCCAGAGTTCTCTAAGCTCACATGACTATGGACACCCTTTTGTGCCTAACGTTTCAAGGAATTCATGCCCCATGTCCTATGTTTTGGGAGCTACTGTTCTAGGACAAATGCGAGGTATGATTTTTACTAATGCACTGTAATCTTACATCCTTTTTACCCCCAGGTCTGTTTGGGTTCAAAATACATCTACATTCATTCATCCATCCACTCAACCACATTCACAGATGCCTCATCTCCGCAGGAACCCATGCTGGGTACCAGGAGTACAGAAATGAATCATATAGTCCCTGTCTTCAAAGGCTCACAGTCCAGTGGGGTTTAGCAGAGTGGTTATGATGAGGGCTCAGATGTCATAATGCCTGATTCTGAAGCCGAGTTCTGTCCCTTACAAGCTGTGTGAACTGGGGCAAGTTTCTTCACCTCTCTGATTCAGTTCTCTCATCTGTAAGTTGGCACTAATAATCGTGGTATCTATCCCACAGGGAAGGTTTTAGGATTCAGTGAAATAACAGAGGTAAAGCACTGATTATGTGCCTGGCACATAGTAAGTGTTGAATAAACATGAGCTGTTCTCATTATGTTTGTTGTCCTTTCTGGAGAGTTCAACAAAGGTGCCATGTCCTCCAGGAATTGTTCTCTGGCATCGTGCCCCCAAGCTGATTAAGGTGCCCCTATTCTCTCCTTCCTTGAGAATATCATGACCTTACCTCCATCAAGAGCATTTTCCTGCTGCATAACTGGGAACAGTGAGGGGCCTGCTATGACCAAAGCAGAGAGTATGAGAGGATGAATGAAGAGGTAGGGTTGGGGCCTTTTTTTTTTGGCCAGGCTGACGTCTAGGCTAGATACCCCGGGAGATGGGAAGCCAGGGAGGGTTACAAGGAAGGGTGTGGCCAGCTGGCCCTACACCCCCAGGCCTGGCTCAGCCTGCCATCACAATAATGTCCCACGTGGCGGTCCTTACCCCCTCATGAGCAGAATCCTGTTCTAAGCCCTGTGTTGGCAGCCAGTGGTTTTGCATGGCAGGGTGTGACATCATTGCTCCCACCACCCCATGGCACGGCCACTTTTGTTCAGACATATCCAGCATACCAGGTAATACCCTCCTTTGTTCACCTGGGCAGCCACAGTGAAAGGTTTGAGTGATGGTGTGGAAACCCCTTCGGTCCCTGGGGCCTGCATCCCTGGGGCGGAGGGAGCTGGGGACTGAACCGCGGCTGTAGGAGTCCCTTGTCTTGTTGCAGCTGCAGTGCATACTCAGAGGGGTTTTGCAGAGAACAGCTGGTAAATTCACTTCGGTATCTGCCTCCCCCAGCCCTTTCCAGCGCCCTGAGTGGGTGGTCTCTCGATCAAGACACAGCTCTGAAGTAGCCTCCAGATGACTCCAAGGCCCTCCCAGCTCCCCAGAGGCAGCTCCCAACCAGCAGGCCTGGCTCCGAGGCTCCTTAACCTCCCTCCCAGCCCACTCTCTCTGAGCACAAGTGGCCACGTGCCAGCAGCTCCGGGGGTATCCAGGCGAGGCCGGATGCCTCCACCTCTTCCCTCTTTCCCTCTCACACACAGTTCTGCAGGCGGAATTCTAGACAGTCTCTTTTTCTTCAATCTGTGAAATCAGGAACCAGAGGGCAAACTAGGGCTCCGAGTCTCCAATTATCTCTCTCCCTCTGCCTCTCGGGGAGCCTCACGCTCTCCCACTCAACAGCAAGCAGTCAACCAGCCTCTCGGAACCTGTTGAAATCTATTACCGACCTTTGGTCTCATCACCACAAAGGGGTTTTCTGCAGCGTGGAGACGGATTAAACAGAAATGAATTGGCCAGCGGAGGCTTTGCGACCCTCTCGGTTCTTGCCTTCCTTTTTCCCCTTCTCTCCGTCTTTATCACTTTTATTTTTTTATAGAAAGCCAGCTGGGCAGAGCTGAGATAAGGCAATGTGACCCACGTGGACTGAGGTCACAGATACCTGAATGAAATTCACTTTGTTCATTTTGCAAACTAGGATACTGGCAGTTCCACGGCACGGGGGCTGTTGGTGCTAAATTCATCACATCTGGCAAAAAAGAAAATAAAACAAAATGAAAACCCCATAAAGTTGAACTGTTAAATATTTAGGCCTCGTGATGAACAGCAAGTCGTTATGTTTGTTGGATTGCATTTGCTATTCAATGCATCTTTTTCCACTTACGGCCCCAGTTTGGGGAGGTAGATGGAGGAAAACTAGATGGACTGGGTTGCGTCAGAAATGAAACGTGGGCTTTAATTTAACCTCAAAAGACAAATCTCTCTGTCTGCACATCCTGGGCTGCATGGCTGTTAGCGCTCTTGAACGGGGGTCTTCACCTCCCCTGGAGCCTGTCTCTTCATGTTCACACAGCTCCGTGTGTAATTAAGCAGATGCTGTTCGACGTTCGGCTTAAATTATCTAGTGTCAGGACATGACACTTTATTTGTGTATGTTTTCCTTGCTCAGCAATTCAGGCAGTACCTGGGGAAGGGAGATGTCTCTGATCAGCTCTAGGAAGGAGCCTCTCCTTGTCGCCCTGTGTCTGAAATTCTACTCTTAGAGGTTCACTTCTTTGGCTGATTAACTCTTCAGGCAAATTCCCCATGCAGACTCAGTTACTTACCTGGTCAGAGGGGTGGGTTAATAAGATCTTTTCTTGAGAGCAAAAAATGAGAGTGAATATAAGAACTTGGGGAATTTAAGAGGTTGTGTGTGGGGGTGGGGTGCTGGCCTTGGCTCAGAGACAATAGTAGATTCCTTTTCAACAGGCCTGGGAGGTCCTGCTGAAAAAGCGGGGGAGGTGGCAGGAGAGAAGGAGAGGGAAGAAGGGAGGAGCCTCAAGTGTGTTGTAACTTGTATGTAAATTACCAAGTTCACCTGAAGCACATTCCACCCCTCCCCCACCCCTGCTCTTCGGTACTAACCATCTAGTCAGGAAGTTGGACTGCTCAGGGCTTGCCTTTTTGTCAGGATCCCAAAGGGCCAAGGCAGAGGACAGAGACAGGCCTTCCTCAAGTAGAAGTGCGGCCCCCGGAATGCTTGGCATTGGCCCTTGGAATCACTGTGATCTCAGGGGTCAGCCAGAAATGGTCTTAAGGATCTCTTTCCAGTGACTACCTAAATCATCATGCAGTGACCTTGGGAGTCAGTGAGTAATGACCTTGAAAATTACTGAGAAGTTGGTCTAAAGCATCAACCTTTAATGACCTTGAGAACCAGCAAATGGTGACCTTGGAAATCAGTGACTAGAGATCTGGTGAGTCAGTGAGTGAAGATTCCCAGGGGAGGGCGCTCAGAGAGGCCTGGAGGCAGTGGGTCAGGCCAGGTGCCCAAGTGGGCAAGACCAGTGGAGGCTGAGATGTGGGTGATGCTTAGGGTTCCCTCGCCAGACTCCTACCACACCAGCAGTGAAACCCCCTCTGTCCCCTGGGCTGCTAGGACCCAAGTAGACTTTTGCTGAGCTGACCGGGACTCTGGAGAAGTCTGGGCACCAGAGCTGAGCCCTCCCCCTCTGTTGCCAGGCTCTTGTGCCAGGCTTGACTTGTGGTGGGGGTCACGCTGGCTGCACCCTCAGCAGAGCCCCGGCCTCCGGGAGGGCCACTGGGCAGGCCCTGGCTGGAGCTGAGCTCCCAATCTCAGCAGGCCTGTTTGTTTCCATACGACATCTGGGGCTTACCGCCACCATCTGGACTTGCTCGCCGTCAAAGCCTGCTCTCTCCTGCTGTCGACATCAGCCAGGTAGCCTGACCAGAACCTGGGGAGGTTACAGGGAAAGTGCTCACAGGGCGTGGACTGGCTCCCTGGGGCAGTGTGTCCAGGGCCCTGGGGATGCTGAGGCAGAGGGTACATGGGCTGGGAGGGAAGTGCTTGTGCCGTGCGTGTGTGTGTGTGTGTGCGCGTGCGCAAGTATGTTTCTGTGAATGAGCATGTGTGCAGGTCTGGGTTTCTCTCTATGTGCTT
This sequence comes from Tursiops truncatus, assembly GCF_011762595.2. NCBI lineage: Eukaryota > Metazoa > Chordata > Mammalia > Artiodactyla > Delphinidae > Tursiops > Tursiops truncatus. The sequence continues at coordinate 154,366,156 of NC_047034.1, forward strand.
GTTTGTCCACGTCAGTGTGTGTCTGAGTGTACATGTGTACATGTGTGGGTGGGTAGGTGTGTGACAGTGTAGTGAATGGTAAGGACACTAGCTGTGGAGTCAGCCTATTGGAGCCTCAGTTTTATCATGTGAAAATGGGGGAGTTGTCAGGAGAGCTGGACTAGATGATGCATATTAATCGTTTGGGAATAATGCCCACAGTGAGCGCTCAGTATATAGGGCACATGGCTTTGTGTGTGCATCTGTTTGTGTATTGACGGTATGTGTGCCTCTGGGTCCCTGTGTGTGTCTGGGGAGGAAGTCCGCGTGGATGTTTGTATCTGCGTGTTGGCCCGTGCGAGTAGGTGTGTGCACGTGTGCTCGAGAGCCAGGCGCGTGCTAAGTGTTTGTTTTGCTGGCCCTGGGGAGCGCAGCTGGCAGAGCTTCCAGCGCTGCGTGCCATGTTTCTGACAGCTCGAGCGCGGCCTCCGGAAGTGTGAACTTTCTTAGGGTAAACAGCTAATGATACTGTGATGCTAGCGCTGACCCCCTCTAGGGCCTCCTCGCAGGCTGGGAGTCATTAGGAGGCTCCTGGCTGGCGCCTCCTTCTCGCTCCCCCAGCGTGGCACCTACAGCCAGAAGTATGTGAGATGGGACAGTGGGGCTCAGTACTCAACCCACACCCCTGCCACTCCCCACCCTGCCTGAAGCTGTCAGGCTAGCAGTGGAAGAGAATAACATCTCTTGGCCAATCTCTCCCTGCCCTCAGCCAATCAGCACCTTGGAGAGCTCCTGGCCCATGTTGTGGGTAAGTGCAGAGCGGTAAAGCATCAACCCCTGCTTTTAGTCCAGCTGCAGCCAGGACTGGGGTTGTGGGACTCCAGCTGCTCCAGGTCTCTGGATCGACGGAAGCCCTAGTAACGATGTGATTACTTGTTAATTTATGCAAAACCTCACTGCTGTCTGAATTGGGTCACAGCCTCTGGGAGCTCCTGAAACCCTAGCAAGGTTTCTATTTCGTTGATGAGAAAAGTAGCCCTTGATCCTCTGGCCCAGCAGCGCCCTCCCTGCACCTCACCCCACTGCTGTCTCTGAAATGTGCCTGATACCCTCCTGCCCGTGCACGACCAGGACAGGGCTTCCCCTTTTATGCAGCTGTGTGTGCATTCGCGTGGGAGCTCTGAGCCTGTGTGTGTGTCCGTGTGTGTGAGGCTTGCTTGTATGTGTGGGTCTCTGGATGCAGACGCATGCCTGTGTGGGTCAGCCAGGGCATATATGTGTACATGTAGGTACACACATGTGCATGTAACCAACAACATAGAATCATGAGCGCCCTTTTGTGCTTGTGTGTCACAACAGGGGTTTCCCAATAGTCACACAAGGGCAAGGGGTATCTGGATACACTCCGGATGGGGCTCAGTTCCCACTAGGTTATCTGTTAAGAGTAAGGACAAGGTAACACTGACATTTATCCTAGAAGCCTATGATGTGGGAGAAGCAAGAATTGGGAGAAGAGTGTTGAGGATTGTTTCATTCTCTTCCCCAGTTTACAGATGAGAAAACTGAGGCCCTGCCAGGAAGTTGGCTTGTGTAAAGTCTGCAAGGGCAGAGCCGAAGCCACACCTGTGATCCTGCTTCCTGCACGGTGTCCCCTCCCCCCAACCCCCAGCACCACCCCACCTCATGACTGGCCCACTGCTTCTGCCTTGAGCCCCCTCCCAGGCTCCAGAAAGTCAGGGTCAAAGACTCCAGATTTCTCAGGTCTCCAGTAAGGCCCAACGAAGCCCCCTTAGGTTTCTCTTCCCCACCTTGCCCCATGCCAAGCAGTTGAGGTCCCTTTAACAGATGGGTCAGGCCTCCCACCCCTACCCCCTGCCGCTGTTGCTGAAGAGAGAGAACCTTTCCAGGCAGCCCCTGTCTGTGTTTCATTACAAGGACGCAGCCATATTCCATTAATTCCTCATTAGCTATGGGCTAAGCACTGATACGTACATTTTTACCTGGGGTGGTTTTTAATCAGTTAATTTAACCAGAAGCATTAATAATGTATTTCTTTGCCACTCAACTGCCCATCTGTTGAACAACGTACCTGTTGGAGAGCAGTGTCACCTCCTGTGACTCAGAGCCCTCCGCTGCCCAGGAACAAGATGAGATTCTGCATATCTAGTGGCTTTGCAGACCAAGGGTGAGAGCTGAGGGTACTGCTCCCTGCTCGGCATGGGTCCCAGGCTGCAGCTGGCAGCACAGCCTGCCTTTTCCCTGGGCTCCAGACAGACGCGACCTCCCCGCCTTTGATCACGCTCTGTGGGCGGATTCTGGGTTGCAGGAGAGGTTGGATCCCTGCTTCAGGTTAAGGAGTGGAGGGCGCTGTGTGAGCCAAGAGATGCCGGCAGACAGATCCGTGCTGAGTGCACCCTAGCCTCTCCCTGGGCGAGCAGCTGCACTCCAAGCCGCAGTTTCCTCCTCCATCTCTTGATTTGTGGGAAGGACTCAGTGAGAAAGTCTGTGTGAAGTCCAGGCACAGGGCCAGGCACAGAAGGGGTGCCCCAGATAGGAAGGTTTCCTTCCTTGAGGCTGAATAAGCTCATGGCCCCATATAGTCGGGACTGATTCCAAGGAAGCGGAAAGTCGGAATTACCTTGGGGGAGTCAGGGGTGATATTCTGTATAAGAAACTACCAGCCTGGGAGGGGAGGGGCAGCGGCCGGTCAAAACCCACTTTGGGGCCAGGCATTAACTGTTTAGTTTCTGGATTATGGGAAATTCAGCGGGGGGGAGCCCAGGGAGGGGGTTGAAGCAGTTGAGGCAGCAGCAGAACTTTCAGAGGCTTGGGGATGCTGCGTTGCTTGAGGAGGTCGCGGGTGCCAGCCATAGGACAGAAGCCGCGACCTGACCTCCCTTAGATCTCGCCTCTCCTGGGCTTCTCAGCTTTGTACTCCTTCCATAGAAACCGTGGAGCAGCCGGAGCTATCCCACTTCAGAACCTTCCCCTCCGGGACTGACACTTAGCTCAGGTCTGTGTCCTGTTTTCCCACAGCCCTGGGGTCACTGGAGAGTGGCAAAGAAACTGTGCTCCCACCTAGTGGCACAGTGAGGACGGGATCCCAGTGCACACCCACCACCTGGCCATCCAGCTCTCACCCACCCTCACCTCTTCAGGGCCCTCATGAGCAACATAAAAGCAGAACAGATGCCCCTCTGAATAAGGACTCCAAATGTCCCTGTGGAAGGACATCGACCTCACTCCCAGAGGAAATAGCAGGCAGATGTCGTGGAGGGGCAGGAGAAGGGTGGGTCGGGAGGGAGTCACTGGATGCCAGGTGACCAGGACTTGTTCTGGGGGGCCAGGGGCGAGGGTCAGGGCATGTGGGATACCCTCAGGATACAGCAGGACCAGGTCCTCAGTGAGAACTCTCCTTCTTGCCTTGGTCTGCTTTGATTTCATAAATACTGAAACACCACTGACTGTAAGATACATAATTTGATGTACTTCCCTAAGAAAGAAAAAAATGCCCCCAGTTAAACTATGACATAGTGCTTTCTTATTTTCTATTGCAAGACCCATCTCCATTTCAGGGATGTTAAAATGTTGACAAAAGAAGTGTGATTTGGAATCAATGGAAATACGGTCATAAAAACAACACTCACTGCAGTTTATCAAGAGTTCTCTGCTGAGGGCTATATGTGCAGCATCTCACCCAATCCTCCCAAATTCTGTGAGTCGAGATATAGTTCAGAGAGGTTAAGCGATGCTACAAGGTCACACAGACGATCCTAATAACACTTAAATAGTGTTTGACTAAACTCAAATACTAGCAAGATCACTCCACAAATCTATAGTTATGGCCTTTGAGACACACAGAGCTGGACAAGCTTGTCTGAGGTCATGCAGCCTGTAGATGGTGGACGAGTTGGTGTTGGCTGACCTCTCCACTGTCCTGTTATCAGCTAGCAGGGACAGAGCTGGGCCTCAAACCCTGCCTCATGGAAGTCCAGGCTGTGCTCCTAACCACCAGGCATCATTGCCTCTTTTCAAGAGAAAAGGGCACCAAAGCAGGTTGTCCTGCGTAGATGTCTACCTACAGGACTCAGCCTCTCTCTGGCCCTCCCAGTCCCCTGGAGGCTGCTCCCCACTGCCCACCTCCCACCTCTGGACGGGCATTTGCTTCCCCTCCTGGCTAGCCGGTAGAGGGTGATTCCCACCTCTCTGGCCTCCTTCAGAATCCTAACAGCCAGTAGAACGAAAGGGAGCAGCAGGCAGGCAGAGATGAGGCAGAAACGGCGAGCGAGGGCTGCCTTCGAAAACTCACAAATTGGTCCCAGAGAGAAATGGAGCCTCTCTTTTGCCCATCAGCTCACTCCCCCAACCATTACCAGGCAAGCAGAGTGAAGGCCTTGGCTGGAGCAAAACCCAGGCATGGGTATGGGGAATGGCATTAGGGCAGCCGTGGCTCCCTCTCAGAGGGGCAGGGAGACCCCGGGAGCCAGCCTGGACCCAGCCTCCTCGGAGGAGAGCTGAACAGGAACACAGAGCTGGTGCCTGGGGGAGACTTGACCCAGCTAACTTCAGGTGGATGGGAGAGGCCAGGACCCACCTGAAGTGAGGAGAAGGGGCAGGTGCTGGATAGGCAGACCCACGGGGCTGGGGGTCCCAACATCTACCCCAACAGCAGATAGTGGGTCCTGGGGATGAGGCGTGGGCGAGAGGTGGGACTGGAATTGTAGATTCAGGAGTCACCCTTATCCCAAGCTGCAGACAGAGAGCAGTGGGGGCGGGGGAGGGGGAGAATCAGAGGAGCACCCACTCTGTGCCGAGCACTGGACCAAGAGCTTGAGGTGCATCATCTCCTCTAACCCACCCAGCAGCACTGAGAGGTGAAATGCCCATTTCACAGATGTGAAACCTGACGTTCAGAGGCGGTGAGTAACGGCTGGTTGGTGGCTGAACCTGGACGTGAACTTCCCCAAAGCAGTCTGACTCCAGACCACTGTGCTGGGGTGCTTCTGCGGAAATGAGGCATTAGACAAGCGAGCCAGGCAGGGCAAGATGAGCTCCCGGAGCCAGACACATAGTCAGCACAGACGAGCTTCAGGGGCTAGTATGCTGCGGCTCCTGAATTCCCTCCCAGCCCTGCTCAGCTGTGGTCCTCAGTCCTTAGTCTGTGGCAGGGCTGAGTGGGGGGTGGGACGTAAGCCTTGCTTCTGAGAACTGGAAGCCGAGCAGCATCGACTAGGTGTCCACAGCTGCAGCCTGCGTGCTTCTGCTGACAGCCAGGATGAAGCTGGCTGTCCAGCTAGGAGGGGTGTTCCCTCCTTTCCCCTGCACCACGTGCCTCTCTTCTGAAGATGAGGATGCTTGCCAGTAGTAGGCGGGGCCTGGGAGGCCCTGGGCCCTGTGCTTTCCCACAAGACTCTCCAGTCCTCCACTGCCAGCCTCACTGGCAGCCCCAGTGCCTGCTGGGAGATGCTGTGGAGATGCAGTCACAGTGTGTTGGCTGTGAGCAGAGCACAGCAGCGCTGGAGAAAGGAGTAGCACTTCCTAGAGGCAACAAGTCTTTCTGAGTCAGGGACTGAGAAAACTGGTACCTGAGATGAGATGGCCTGGCAGGTGGGGCCATGACCACACCTGGCCCCTGCCTGCTTGCTGAAATCACTAGGCTCTTTCATGCTTCACTCCTGCTGTTCCTCTGCCCATTCAGCCCTTTTACTATGCTGCTTGATCAGCTTCTACTCACTCTTCAGGGCCTTGCTTAAATATCACCTCCTCTAGGAAGCCTTCTGGGATTTCTCCTGGCCACTTTCATTCCCTAAAACACTTTACATTAATCACAACAGGACAGTCATCACCCTTATTGTTAATTATTTCTTTGACTTTTTCCCCCTTCAATCTGTGAGCAACTCTCATCCAATTTTCTATTCCCCTGCACTGAGAAGGTACCAATGAATGTTTGTTGCATTGAACTTCCCTTGGGAGAGTGATAAAAAAGCAGTCCCCCATAGACACTCGCTATCATCTCGTCTGTTTGTTCCTTTCATAGCTTTTATAGCAAGAAGGTTGGCACCTAAGAGGCAGGGAGCTTGTTTGCTTAAATCAACACTATCTCCCCAATTCTGGAAACAGTCCTTTAACACAGAGTAGGTATTCAATGAATATTTGTTGAGTTAATGCATGAATTAGAAAAAGGCTGCTCTAAGTGTTCAGACACACAGGGCCAAAGATGTGGGTTTTATTCTCACCTGCTCAGTTGCTGGGCACTGTGCTGGGCACAGGGTGACACATCCCTTGAGGGCCCTGCAGTCTAGTTGGGGGACCGACATGGAAACAGTGACAGGTAAAAGATTGAGCCAATCACTACAGTGTATGGGGAGGACATACCTGGACACACCTGGGATCCAGGTGTGAATGGAGAAGTTACTATACTCTGTCCAAACTTCAGTTTCCTCATACATAATATAGTGAGAATATAATATTTAGGGATATTGTAAAGATTAAACAAGATGACGCTCATGAAGCATTTGGCACGGTACCTAATTAATGCATGAGAAGGAATCAGATACTTCGTCACCATGAATAAGGACATAATGTCATGAGCAAAGGCGTAAAAATGTGGCAGTTAATGGAGTAGTTGAGAAACTGATGGGGAGATATGTACACAGAGAGGTTCAATGAGAGGTAAGGCAGAAAGGTCGATGCAGGCCAGATTTATGAAGATGTTGAAAACCAGAAAGAACACCGGGGCCTGATCCTCTGGGCAGGAGGAAGTAAGGTAGGCTGTGAGGCTGAGCGCCGGCACCAACGAATTTGAGCTTTGGGAGTCCCTGGGGCTGATGCCTGGAGGTGGGGCTGGTAAAAGAGAAGGCGGAGGGATGAAAGCATGAAGGGGCTGGTGCCACGGTGCAGGGCATGGGCTGGAGGGTGACGATAGCAATGGGAAAGACAGATCGCAGAGTCATCTGGGGGGCAAAGAGTGATGCAGGAGATGGGGCTGGGAGGTGAAGATGATACCAAGTTTTCCAGCCTGGACCACTGAAGGGCGTTGGTGCCCTTCACTAAGACGGGAAGCCCAGGTAAAAAGTAGGTTTGGGGAGAAGATGCTGTATTTGATTTCAGAAATGTTGGGTTGTAGATATCATGGAGGACTTGAAGGTAGATCAGAAGACAGATTCTTACCCAGACAAAAGCCCTTTCCTTATCCACAGCCTGGATGCTGCCAACCTCTCTTCAAAGGCCACATGGAGGTAGGAATGGTGCAGAACACCCCTCTCCTGGCGAGGGTGACAGGAAGCCCACCCAGGCATGACCAGGCCCATTCTGGAAGGGGGCATTGACTTAGTCTGTTTTTGTGGAAAACAAGATTTCACCTGTTTTATTCTCGTGGCCTAATTCCCTCTACTTGGAGATACCTAAAGGTTTTTGTTGTTGTTAATTATAACCTTTTAAGGCAATGGAAGGATTAGTTGGAAATGACTGAACCCATACATAGAAAGAAAATGACACACCATGGACTAAATGGGTAAACATAAATCTAGCAAAACTAATTTATGAATAACCTACAGATTTGAGGACTCTCTGGGCGCTGGTGTAAACGACCAGGTGAGATCCTTTCCCAGATGAGGCTTAGGAAGGAGATCCCTTCTTGGTTCTGGGCTAGATGCTCATTACCAGTACGCTATTTACAATCTTAGTATGTGTTAGTATGTCTTCTTTGGAAAACCAAAGCAGAGCATGACTCCTGGATCTGCAGAAGCTGTGCAATTTTGGACAAATCACTAACTTCTCTGAGCTTCCATTTCCTCCTCTGAAAAAGTGAGGATAATGGTAGAATCCCCCTCATCGAGTTGCTGTGAGAATTCAATGAGCTAATGCGTAGAGAAGGCTTAGAACACAGACTCAGTAGGTATTAGTGACTCTTGTTACTGTTATTATGACTTCTGCACTGCTTTCGGTTCCCCTGCTAATTCACACCGGATGGTTATGCAGAAAATTCTGTCTTTGTGTTTGTTCAAAGTACAAAGTTCTCCTTGGGATGAGAACTCACGATTTACTCTCTTAAGAGCTTTCATAGAGATCATACAGCAGCATTAATTATATTTATCATGTTGTACATTACATCCCTACTACTTATTTATCTTATAACTGGAAGTTTGTACCTTTTGACCACCTTCATCCAGCTCTACCTCCTCCACCCACCCCACCCCCACCCCTGGTAACCACGTATCTGATCTCTTTTTCTTTCTTTCTTTCTTTTTAAATTAAAGTATAGCTGGTCTACAATATTGCGTTAGTTTCAGGTGTACAGCACAGTGATCCAGTTATTTTTTCAGATTATTTTCCGTTATAGGTTATTACAAGATACTGAATATTGTTCCCTGTGCTAGACAGTAGATCCTTGTTGCTTATCTATTTTATGTATAGTGGTTTGTATCTGTTAATCCCATACTCGTAATTTATCCCTCCCCTACTCCCTCTCCCCTTTGAGAACCATAAGTTTGTTTTCCATCTGTGAGTCTATTTCTGTTTTGTTTTTGTCTGTCTTACATCACTTAGTATGATATTCTCTAGGTCCATCTATTTGCTGCTAATGGCAATATTTCATTCTTTTTATGGCTGAGTAATATTCCATTATGTAAATATACCACATCTTCTTAAACTAATCGTCTGTTGGGCACTTGGGTTGCTTCCATGTCTTGGCTATGGTAAATAGTGCTGCTATGAACATTGAGATGTATGTATCTTTTTTTTTAAATTTAATTAATTAATTTATTTTACACAGCAGGTTCTTATTAATCCATTTTATACATATGAATGTATATATGTGAATCCCAATTTCCCAATTCATCCCACCACCCCTGAGAGATGTATCTTTACTTTTTTAATCATTTTCCTCATTTTATTATTTTATTTTTTTTAACATCTTTATTGGAGTATAATTACTTTACAGTGTTGTTAGTTTCTGCTGTATAACAAAGTGAATCAGCTATACATACACATATATCCCCATATCCCCTCACTCTTACATCTCCCTCCCACCCTCCCTATCCCACCCCTCTAGGTGGTCACAAAGCTGCAAGCTCATCTCCATGTGCTATGTGGCTGCTTCCCACTAGCTATCTATTTTACATTTGGTAGTGTATTTATGTCAGTGCCACTCTCTCACTTCGTCCCAACTTACCCTTCCCCCTCCCCATGTCCTCAAGTCCATTCTCTACATCTGCATCTGTATTCCTGTCCTGCCCCTAGGTTCTTCAGAACCTTTTTTTTTTTTAGATTCCATATATATGTGTTAGCATACGGTATTTGTTTTTCTCTTTCTGACTTACTTCACTCTGTATGACAGACTCTGGGTCCATCCACCTCACTACAGATAACTCAATTTCATTTCTTTTTATGGCTGAGTAATAATATTCCGTTGTATATATGTGCCACATCTTCTTTATCCATTCATCTGTTGACGGACACTTAGGTTGCTTCCATGTCCTGGCTATTGTAAATAGTGCTGCAGTGAGCATTGTGGTACATGACTGTTTTTAAATTATGGTTTTCTCAGGGTATATGCCCAGTAGTGGGATTGCTGGATCACATGGTAGTTTATTTTTTAAAGAAGCTCCATACTGTTTTCCATAGTGGCTGCACCAATCTACATTCCCACCAACAGTGTAGGAGGGTTCCCTTTTCTCCAGCATTTATTATTTATAGACTTTTTGATGATAGACATTCTGACTGGTGTGAGGTGATACCTCATTGTGGTTTTGATGTGCACTTCTCTAATAATTAGCAAAGTTGAGCATCTTTCATGTGTCTGTTGGTCATCTGTATGTCTTCTTTTGAGAAATGTCTATTTAGGTCTTCTGCCCATCTTTTGATTGGTCTGTTTGTTTTTTCTATATTGAGTTTTATGAGCTGTTAGTATATTTTAGATATTAACCCCTTGTTGGTAGCATCATTTGCAAATATTTTCTCCCATTCCATAGGTTGCCTTTTCATTTTGATGATGGTTTCCTTTGCCATGCAAAGGCTTTTAAGTGTGATTAGGTCCCATTTGTTCATTTTTTCTTTTATTTCCTTTGCCTTGGGAGACTGATCTAAGAAAATATTGCTATGATTTATGTCAGAGAATTTTTTTGCCTATGTTCTCTTTTAGGATTTTTATGGTGTCATGTCTTATATTTAGGTCTTTAAACCATTTTGCGTTTATTTTTGTATTTGGTGTGAGGGAGTGTTCTTATTTTATTGATTTACAGGTAGCTTTCCAGCTTTCCCAACACCACTTGTTGAAGAGATTGCCTTTTCTTCATTGCATATCCTTTTCTCCTTTGCTATAGATTAATTGACCATAGCTGTGTGGGTTTATTTATGGGCTCTTTATTCTGTTCCATTGATCTATAGTTTTGTTTTTGTGCCAATACCATGCTGTTTTGATTACTGTAGCTTTGTAGTATTGTCTGAAGTCTGGGAGGGTTATGCCTCCAGCTTTGTTCTTTTTACCCAGGATTGCTTTGGCAATTCTGGGTCATTTGTGGTTCCATCTAAATTCTAGTATTATTTGTTCTAGTTCTGTGAAAAATGTCATGAATATTTTGATAGGGATCAGATTAAGTCTGTAGATTGCTTTGGGTAGTTTGACCATTTAAACAGTATTAATTCTTCTAATCCAAGAGCATGGGATATCTTTCTATTCCTTTGAATCATCTTCAGTTTCCTTTATCAATGTTTCATAGTTTTCAGTGTATAATCTTGAAACCCCTTTGGTTAAGTTTATTCCTAGGTATTTTTTTTGGACCCAATTTTAAATGGCTTTTTTTTTTTTACTTTCTCTTTTCTGATATTTCATTATCAGTGTAAAAAAATGCAACAGATTTCTGTATGTTAATCTTGTATCCTGCTGCCTTGCTGAATTCATTTGTTAGTTCTAATAGTTTTTGTGTGGAGTCTTTAGGGTTCTCTACATAGAGTATCAGTGTCATCTGCAACTGATCTCTTTTTCTACGAGTTTGTTTATTTTTGAAGTATAACTGACCTACAGTTAGGTTGGTTCCTGATGCACAACATAGTGATTCAATATTTCTATACATTACAAAATGATCACCATGATAAGTCTAGCTACCATTTGTCACCATAATAAAGATATTAGAGAATTATTGACTATATTTCCCATGCTGTACATTTCATCCCTGTGACTTTTGTAACTGGAAGTTTGTACCTCTTAATTTCCTTCACCTATTTCACTCATCTCCCCACCCCTCTCTCTCCCCTCTGGAAACCACCTATTTGTTCTGTGTCTATGACTCTGTTTCTCTTTTGTTCTGTTTGTTCATTTGATTTGTTTTTTAGATTCCACATATAAGTGAAATCATCCAGTATTTCTTTTTCTCTGTCTGACTTATTTTGCTTAGCATAATACCCTCTAGCTCTATCCATGTTGTCACAAAGGGCAAGATTTCATTCTTTTTAATGGCTAATATTCCATTGTATATATATATGTGTGTGTGTATATATATATATATATATATACACACACACACACATATATATATATATATACACACACACACATTCTTTATCCATTCACCTATCAGTGGATGCTTAGATTGCTTCTATATCTTGGCTATTGTGAATAATGCTACAGTGAACAGTGGGGGTGCATATATCTTTTTGAATTAGTGCTTTTGTTTTCTTCGGAAAAATACCCAGAAGTGGAATTGCTGGACAATATGATAGTTCTATTTTTAATGTTTTGAGGAACTTCCGTACTGTTTTCCACAGTGGCTGCACCAATTTACATTCCCACCAACAGTGCACAAGGGTTCCCTTTTCTCCACATTCTTGCCACACTTATTTGTTGTCTTTTTGATAACAGCCATTCTGATAAGTGTGAAGTGATATCTCACTGAGGTTCTGATTTGCATTTCCCTGATGATAAGTGATATTGAACTTCTTCTCATATGCCTGTTGGCCCATTTTTTAATCGGTTGTTTGTTTGTTTGGTGTTGAGTTGTATGAGTTCTTTGTATATTTTGGATATTAATCCTGCAGATATCTTCTCCCATTCAGTAGGCTGCGTTTTCCTTTTGTTGATTGTTTCCTACACTGTGCAAAGGCTTTTTAGTTTAGTGTAGTCCCATTTGTTTATTTTTGCTTTTGTTTCCTTTGCCTGAGGACACATATCCAGAAAAGTATTCCTAAGACCAATGTCAAAGAGTGTACTGCCTATGTTTTCTTCTAAGAGTTTTATGGTTTCAGGTCTTACATTCAAGTCTTTAACCCATTTTGAGTTTATTTTTGTACATGGTCTGAGAAAGTAGTCCAGTTTTATTCTTTTGCAGGTGGCTATCCAGTTTTCCCGGCACCACTTATTAAAGAGGCTGTCTTTTCCCATATTGTATATTCTTGCCTCCTTTGTTGTAGATTAATTGACCATATAATTGTTGGTTTACTTCTGGGCTCTCCGTTCTGTTCCAATGATCTATATGTCTGTTTTTTGTCAGTACCATACTGTTTTGATTACTGTAGCTTTGTAGTATAGTTTGAAACCAGGGAGCATGATACCTCCAGCTTTGTTCTTCTTTCTCAAGATTGTTTCAGATATTCAGGTCTTTTGTGTTTCCATACAAATCTTTGAATTATTTGTTATAATTCTGTGAAAAAAATGCCATTGGTATTTTGATAGGAATTACATTTAAAATGTAAATTGCCTTCGTTAGTGTGATTATTTTAACAATATTAACTCTTCCATTCCATGAGAATAGTATATCTTTCCATCTGTTTGTGTTATCTTCAGTTTCCTTCATCAGCGTTTTATAGTTAACCTCCTTTACAGGCCTTTTGCCTCCTTAGTTAGATTTACCCCCAGGTATTTTATTCTTTTTTATAAAATTGTAAGTGGGATTATTTTCTTAATTTCTCTTTCTGATACTTTGTTGTTAGTGTTTAGAAATGCAACAGATTGCTGTATATTAATTTTATATTCTGCGACTTAACTGAATTCATTTTTTAGTTCTAATAGTTTTTTCGGTAGCATCTTTATGATTTTTTATATATAGTGTCGTGTCATCTGCAGTGACCGTTTCACTTCTTCCTTTGCAATCTGAATTCCTTTTTTCTTTTTCTTGTCTGATTTCTGGGACTAAGACTTCCAATACTATGTTGAATAAAAGTGGTAAGAGTAGGCACCCTTGTCTTGTTCCTGATCTTAGAGGAAATGTTTTCAGCTTTTCACCATTGAGTATGATATTTCTGTACGTTTGTCAGATATGGCCTTTATTATGTTGAGGTATGTTCCCTCTATACCCACTTTGTTGAGAGTTTTTATCATAAGTGGATGTTGAATTGTGTCAAAAGTTTTTTCTGCATCTATTGAGATGATCATATGATTTTTATTCTTCAATTTGTTAATATGGTGTAGCACATTTACTGATTTGTGGTGATATTGAAGCATCCTTGCATTGCCAGGATAAACCCCACTTAATCGTGGTATATGATCCTTTTAATGTATTGTTGAATTTGATTTGCTAATGTTTTGTTGAGGATTTTTGCATTTATGTTCATCAGTGATATTGGCCAGTAATTTTCTCTTTTTTTGTGTGGTTTCTTTTTCTGGTTTTCATATCAGGGTGATGCTGGCCCTATAGAATGAGTTTGGAAGCATTCCTTCCTCTTCAATTTTTTGGAATAGTTTGAGAGAAATCAGTGTTAACTCTTCTTTAAATGTTTGGTAGAATTAACCTGTGAAGTTGTCTGGTCCTGGACTTTTGTTTACAGGGAGTTTTAAAATTACTTATTCAATATCATTACTGGTAATTGGTCTGTTCATCTTTTGTATTTCTTCCTGATTCAGTATTGGGAGATTATACGTTTTCAGGAATTTATCCATTTCTTCTAGGTTGTCCATTTTATTGGCATATAATTGTTTATAGTAATCTCATATGATTCTATTTCTGTTTTGACTTCTCCTCTTTCATTCTGATTTTAATTATTTGGGCACTCTCTCTTTTTTCCTTGATGAGTCTGGCTAAAGGTTTATCTATTGTATTTATCTTTTCAAAGAACCAGCTCTTATTTTCACTGACCTTTTCTATCATTTTTGTAGTCTCTATATCATTTATTTCTGCTATGATCGTTATTATTTATTCTATTAACTTTGGGTTTTGTTTGCTCATTTTCTATTTCCTTTATGTGTACATTTAGGTTGTTTATTAAACCAGTATTTTAAAAATGCAAGCTATTTCTTTTTGCCATGGCTGCTGACAACCTATGCAGATTTTAAGATTGTGACTTTGTGTATGATGTGAAATAGTGGCCTAGTTGTATTCTTTTGCATGTGGCTGTCCAGTTTTTCCAACACCATATATTTTTTTTCATATGATATCGCTTATATGTGGAATCTGAAATATGATACAAATGAACTTATTTACAACACAGAAACAGACTCACAGGCATAGAAAACAAACATTGTTACCAAAGGGGAAAGGTGGGGGTGGGATAAATTAGGAGTTTGGGATTAACAGACACACACCAGTATGTATAAAATAGATAAATAACCAGGACCTACAGTATAGTAAAGGGAACTATGTTCAAGATTTTTAATAACCTATAATGGAAAGAATCTGTAAAGAATATATAAATGTATATATGTGTGTGTGTATATATATATATATATATACATACATATATACATATATATATATATATATATAACTGAATCACTTTGTTATATACCTGAAACATTGAAAATCAAATCTACTTCAATAAAATGAAAGAAAATGTCCAACACCATTTATTGAAGAGACTTTCCTTTCTCCATTGTATGTTCTTTGCTTCTTTGTCATGAATTAATTGTCCATATATGTGTGGGTTTATTTCTGGGATTTCAGTTCTGTTCCATTGATCTATGTGTCTGTTTTCCAGCCAATACCATGCTATTTTGATTACTATAACTTTGTAATATAATTTGAAATCAGGGAGTGTGATACCTTCAGCTTTGTTCTTTTTTCTCAGAATCGCTCTGGTTATTTGGCCTTTCATGTTTCCATATAAATTTTAGAATTTTTGTTCTATTTTTGTGAAAAATGTCATTGAGATTTTGATAGGGATTGCATTCAGTCTGTATATTGCTTTAGGTAATATGGACATTTTAACAATGTTAATTCTTTCAGTTCATGAGCCTGAAATATCTTTCCATTTCTTGGTGTTTCTTCAATTTTATTCAACAATGGCTTATAGTTTTCAGTGTACAGGTTAATAGATTTAACTTCCTTCGTTAAATTTATTCCTAGATATTTTATTTTTTTGTAGTTGCAATGGAAAATGGGATTGTTTTCTTAATTTTTCTTTCTGCTAGTAAATCAAAATGGATCAAAGACTTGAATGTGAGATCTGAAACCATAAAACTCCTAGAAAAAACATAGACAGTGCGCCCTTTGGCATCAGTCTTAGCAATATTTCTGGATATGTTTCCTCGAGCAAGGGAAACAAAAGCAAAAATAAACACATGGGGCTAGATCAAACTAAAAAGCTCTGCACAGCAAAGGAAATCAACAGAACAAAAAGGCACCTACCTAATGGGAAAAGGTATTTGCAAATCATATATCCAATAAGAGATTAATATCCAAAATATGTAAAGAACTCAACAATAAAAAAACCAAAGAACTTGATTGAAAAATTGGCAGATTTGCCAATTTTTGCCAACATGAAAAGATGTTCAACGTCACTAATCACTAGGGAAATGTGAATCGAAGCAATTAGATATCACCACATGCCTGTTAGAATGGCTGTTATCAAAAAGGCAAGAAAGAAGTGTTGGAGAGGCGGGCTGTGGAGAAAGGGAACTCTCGTGCATTGTTGGTGAGAATGAAAACTGGTGGATCCACTATGAAAAACAGTATAGAGGGTCCTCAAGATATTAAGAATAGAATTACCATATGATCCAGCAATTCCACCTCTGGGTATTTAACTGAAGAATTTTTTAAAACCACTAATTTGGAAGATACACGCACTCCAATATTCACCACAGCGTTTTTTACAATAGCCATGATGTGGAAACAACCTAAGTGCCCATCAACAGATGAATGGATAAAGAAGATGTGGTATATGCAGTTGACCCTTGAACAAAGCAGGGATTCAGCGCACAGTCGAAAATCCAAGTATAACTTACAGTCGACTCTCCACATAGGTGGGTCCTCTGTATCTGCCATTCCACATCTGCTGATTCAACAAACTGTGGATCATGTAGTACTATGATATCTACTATTGAAAAAAAATCTGCATGTAAGTGGACTCATGCAGTCCAAACTCGTGTTGTTCAAGGGTCAACTGTATATAGAATGGTATACCGCTCAGCCATAAAAAAAAAAGATGAAATCTTGCCATTCGTTAACAACGTGGGTGGACCTTGAGGGTGTTAACATAAGTGAGGTAAGTCAGACAGAGAAAGACAAACACTGTATGGTTTCACTCAAGTGTAGAATAAAATAAAATGAACAAGCTAAACCAAACAAGAACAAACACATAGATACAGAGAATGGAGTAGCAGTTACCAGAGGGGAAGGCGTGTGGGCAACACGGGTGAAGAGGGTCAACTGTATGGTTATAGAAGGAAACTAAACTTTTGGTGGTGAGCATGCTGTTGTGTATACAGAAGTCGAAATATAATATTGTATGTGTGAAACTTATATAATATTATAAACCAATAAAATAAAAGAGAGTGCCATTTTGCTCCAGTCCTGGGAATGCACCTGCTGTCCTGCCTGTTGTAAACTTGGGCTTTTCCGAGTGGCTGTGACTAGAGGGGATTATGAGTCTTTCAGGATTTTGGTAAGAAGTGTTCAGCTTTCTGATCTCAATCCTTCCTATAAGGAATCTCCCCCACCACTTTAAAGCCCCAAATTACATTCTTACTTTTTGTGGTGTCCCCTCCTATCACGTCAATGCATAAAAGCCACCATCCATGTGTTCCCTCCCTGAAGTTTTGTTGTTTAGCCATTTCATGCTTGCTTAAACTTGTACGTTCCATACGTATTCCTTTATAATTGAGAAATACTTATAAGTGCCTACTATGTGCCAGACATTGTTCTAGGCACTGGAGAGAAAATAATGAACAAGCTCTTTATGCTCAAAGAGCTTATATTATAGTGATAAGGGTGGAGGACGAGGCAAACTATAAACTAGATAACAGATATTTGAGATCATTTCAACCTGCATTAAGAGCTTTGGGAAATAAGCAGGGTATTTCAGGGGTAGGGGTCTCCCCTATTGTTCATCTGCTGTGTGCCTGGTGCGTGACACATGGGAGGTGCTTCCTGAGTGTTTGGAGAACGAAGGAAGGGCTGAGTAGATGAGCAGCTCTATCAGTGGTGTCTGTGGGGGGACAAGGTCACTTGGAATTCCTTTGTAGGAGCTGAGAGCTTGTGAAGATGCAAGCAGTCTCATTTGCTGATAATCATAATTAAGTCAGAATCTCTTATTTCAACCCAGTGCCTTGGGCAGAGAGGCACAAAGCATTTGGCTGGTGAATTGGCTCCCCGTGCTTCCCTCCCTGCTGTGCGCCCACCCCTGTGAGTTGAGTGCCCACACCTGCCTAGGTGCGCACGCACACATAGACACATGCTAATGAGAGCCTAGCAGAGTAATCACGCCTCTAAGCTGTGTTAAAACAACCTGTGACTTGTGTCCCGGAATCAATCCAGTAAAAACAAAACCCATCACATGGACCCCCTGACTGTAAGTAGACCAAATACTTTCAAAGTATACTTCGTTATAATTTCTTCATTCTTAAAGAATCTTTGTGTGTCTCTGGTGCTCAGGGCTGGGGACCAGGTTATGTGGGGCAGACTGAGATGTGAAGGCTTTAGCCCTGAACCTCAAATAGCTCATTCCTCAGAAGGGGAAAAGAAACTTTTGCCCAAATCACCGTGACGCAGCAATTCCCGAAGCGTGTTTTCAGGGAGGTGCTCTGCCAAAAGAGGTTTCCATGGTTGTCAAGTAAGTTTGGGGAATGTTGTCTATGCTCCCCACCTCTCAGAGGCTGCCCGTGAGCACAGCAAATGCCCAGAGAACTTCTGCAGGAAAGGAACCTGCTCAATCTTGTGGGGGGGTTTTTTGGGGGTTTTTTGTTTGTTTATTTTCTTAATATTTGGCTGTGTTGGGTCTTCGTTGTTACACATGGGCTTTCTCTAGTTGCAGCGAGCGGGGGCTACTTTTCGTTGCGGTGTGCGGGCTTCTCATTGTGGTGGCTTCTCTTGTTGCGGAGCACGGGCTCTAGGCGCGCGGGCTTCAGTAGTTGCGGCACGTGGGCTCAGTCGTTGCGGCACGTGGGCTCAGTAGTTGTGGCTCGCGGGCTCTAGAGTGCAGGCTTGGTCGTTGTGGTACATGGGCTTCGTTGCTCTGCGGCATGTGGGATCTTCCCAGACCAGGGCTCGAACCCGTGTCCCCTGCATTGGCAGGCAGATTCTTAACCACTGTGCCACCAGGGAAGTCCTCGATCTTGTTTAACTTCTACTTTCCCAAACATATGGAAGACTTCAGCCTCCCTACACGCTGATGGTAGTTTCCCAGCGTTGCTGAAACAGCAATGACACCATTTTCCCTCCAGTCAAAACAGAGGTGCCCATTCTCGGTTCTACCCAAGGCAGCTTAGTAGATGGAGTCGGAACCCGGACAGGGAGAGAAGAGGAAGCGACAGGACACGTCTGCGGAGCAGGAGAGAGGAATCTACTGCTGCTGGCTGAGGAACCCCGGCTCCCTCAGCTGGGGTGGTCCAGGCACCACGGGGCTGCAGCATGGGCGTCCCTAGTGAATAGGGAGTTCTGGAAGGGACCAGAGGGGTGCCAAGGTCAGCTGGGCTGTACTGCCTAATTCCAGGAGGCCAGTGCAAAATCACAAGCTGAGACCCCAGAGGAGGTCAGGGTATGTGAGCAGAAAGTGGACTTCGAGAGATGTGGGCTGCATTTGTGTTGGTTTTTTTCTTTAATGGGGGGCAGGCCTGCAGGATGGGTGGGCCGAGGGCAGACAACCATACTGATATTTTCAGCATCTTGAAGTCCTGTCTTTAAGAGCTCCCACCTGGGAGAGGTGTGCCCAGGAGGCCCACCTGGGAGAGCTCATCCCAGAGTCAGGAGCCATGGGGGAGGGGGTGGGGGGGCGGGGCCTGCAGGTCAACTTTGTGTTGCGGCCTAATCAAAACAACACGTGTTTTGCTCCACCAGACCCCCTTCTGTCATTCCAGCAGCATTGTCAGAGAAGAAACAAAACAGAGAAGTGGAGGTTGATTCTATAATTAGTGCACTTTCTTCACTGTTCATTCAGGATCTCCAGAGATCAATTAGCTTGCTTTTAAGCTAAAAGGCATCTGAATAAGTATTTAACCTGCATAGCAATTGATATTTAAAACAGATGAGGATGGGATTAATAATGCAGAACTGGGCTGGCTCCTTCCTCCGCTAATTTCCCAGGTTCTACTCCCCCTGCCCCTGCCCCTTGCCTCTGCCCACACCGCATCCCAGTGGCCTTAGACTGGCCTCCTGGCCTCCTCAGGGCAGGGCTGTGGGCAGGCAGGCTGGTGCCGAGGGAGGGCTATCTTCCAGATGCTGACACCACTGTGGAGCGGGGCCCCGGGTTCGCAGAGGAGCTTCGGTTAGGGCTGCTTTGAGGGTCCACCCCCAGCCAGAATCAGGTCCTTTCTCTACAGCCATCCAGCCATGTCACCAGGCACATGGCACCCTATCTACCCCTGCAAGGGGCAGGGGCCTGGAAGGTTGCCTACTGAGGGCACGCCAACCTCAGCTTCCTCCTCTAGTAAGAGCCGATCACGGCCAGAGATGGGGAGACGTAGGAGCTTGCAAACTGCAGGACCTGGGTACCCGCCCTGCTGGGCGTCTTCATGGCAGGTGGTCTGGAGGACACTTGTGTGCTTTTTGCTTTGTCATTTAAGTAGCAAAGTCCTGAACAGGAATTAGCTTTTAAAAGCAAGTAGTGTGTGTGTGTGTGTGTGTGTGTGTGTGTGTGTACAGGCACGCACTCACGTACTTATGGACGTATTTATTTAATAAACATGTCTCAGCATCCTCTCTGTGCTAGTGTTAGACACTGGAGCGGGAAAGAGATGCCAGGGCTACTAAGGTATGTCTCCACCCTCCAGATGCCCACAGCCTAACAGGGAGGGAGTGGGGGACATGACACGTGACACAGGTGAGGGTGGGTACAGAGGATGAATTTGGAGCTTAGGGAAGGTGTCTTAGTTGGGAGCTCCCCAAAGCGGATCCTGCAAAAAGTTAGGGTGCGAGTAGTTTACCTGGGAGACGATTCCAGGAAGTATGGCGCTGGAGCAGGAAAGTGAGATGGGGAAGGAGGAAAGCCAGCGAAGGTGTGTCCGCAGGTGGCTTGTGCCGTGGGTAACTGGGGCTCAGCCCCGCTGGGGCCCTTTGAACAACTGGGTAGATCGTGTCTCGGAATTGCACCTTTGAGGGGCGAGGAAGCCGGGGTTCATCCGCCTGCTCCCTGCCTCCTCAGCTGAGGCTCTGCTGAGCTCAGCTCCTTGGTTGTTGTGTTCTGTCCCTCGCTCACCACAGCTGCACCATCGCCAGCGAATTCCGAGGGGGGCAGAGGAAATGTCTGCAGGCAGCCCCTGGCGGGGCATGGGGGAGGGAGGAGGACACAAGGACAGTGTTTGCTACACAAGGCTCAGAAGAGAAATATGGAAGCCAGCTTTGGAAGGAGGAAACAGAAGGAAAGGCGATCCAGGCAGAAGGGGAGCACACTCGAAAGCACAGAGGAACGAAGGGGAGGGTGACAAGTACAGTGTGAGTGGAGGATGTCCTGCGTGGAGGAGGTCAGGCTGGCCCGGGAAGGGCCTCGAATGCCAGGCTTATGGCTGGCCTTTCTGCTGTGGGCAGGTGTGCATGGGGGTGGGCTGTGTGACGGCTCTGCCCATCAAGGAGGTGGGACAGCCCCACCAGGGACTCGAGATTCAGGGTCTTCTTTCCTTTGGCCCCTCCGGCAAGGGCGCTCACTGCCCCTGGGCCGCTGCTCTTCCACCTGATGACAGCCCATCGGTCATCAGGGTCTCCGGGCAGCACGGGAGCCTCCAGCCATCCTCCCGACATGGTGGATTCTGCAATATATTTGCGGTACACGGACCTCTCACTGCTGTGGCCTCTCCCGTTGCGGAGCACAGGCTCTGGACGCGCAGGCTCAGCAGCCATGGTTCATGGGCCCAGCCGCTCCGCGGCACGTGGGATCTTCCCGGACCGGGGCACGAACCCATGTCCCCTGCATCGGCAGGCGGACTCTCAACCACTGCGCCACCAGGGAAGCCCGGATTCTGCACTATTTGACTTGAGCGTCCCTGAGTTGTACAGACAAAGCTCCGCATATCATCAGATCAATTAAAACGACTGCCACCAGGCTCCAGGACTCCATCAGGAGGCCTCCCTTGGGGCCCTCTGGGATTGCAATCCTCTCCTCAGATCTGTTCTTTCTCCGCATACCCCCATTTAATTTAAAGCCCCCCAGCTTCCCTGTCACTACAAAATTGTAACTTCTTGCCCTCATGAGGGCTTACAATGTGCCTTAGATGATTTATGCCATTTAAGCCTCAAAATAGAGCTATGTTGTAAGTGCGACTAATATCCCTGTTTTCAGATTACCAAACAGAGGCACAGGGCAGGGAAGGGATTTGCCCAAGTTTGCACAGCTGGGAAATGGCGGGGTCAATTCCAATTCAGGCAGCCTGACTGTGGAGTCCACAGGCTTGACTGCACTCCCATTCTGGTCCAGACTCCAGGGTCTTCTTTGATGCTCCCTCTCGCAGGCCCCCACCTCCCTCCTTCATCTCATCACAGATCAGTCCTAGAGAAGCAAACCCAGCAGCTCCCCTCCTGCCTGGCCCCTGCTTCACTCCCTCCCCACTGGCCCTAGCCCAAGCCCTCATCCTCAAGAACCTACCCACGGCCATTCTCTCCCTCGCCGGTGCCATGTTCCTTCCACAGCTCAGCGCGGAGCAGGGCAGATGCTGCCTTATCCACGGAGACATCCATGACTCCGTCTTCTCCCTCTTCTCCACCTTTCCAGACATTCTGATCCCAGGGAGAGTTTTCACCCATAGCGATTTTATGTGTGGCCCCTTCTCTCATTTCCTCTTCCGAGCTGTGAGCTCCCGAAGGCCTGGGAGTATGCCTGATCTCTTTCTGACTCATCTAGTGTTCAGCATGGTTCCTTGTTCATGGTTGTAGCCTGTAAACTGCTTGGGGAATGAATGAATGAACGAACGAATCAACAAACCCAGGGTGGGGGAGACACACAGCCTCCTTGTCTCCTCTCCCTCGCCCAGGACCTCAGAAAGCCTGTGCTTGGCACTTTTCCACTGGGCACTGCTTACCTTCTGTAAACCACCTATTATGCCCAGTGGGGGAAGTCAGCCAGTGTGTCCCCTCATCTCCTTCTGCTGAGACCAGGGCACAGAGAGGCCCAGAAGCAAGACCCCAGGCACTGCCGAGGCCCTGAAGAGCTGGCTAAGGGGCAGTAGAAAGCAGAACCTGGTTCTTCCGACCCACGGGCTACAGAGAGCCGCAGGGGCCCTGGCAGGGAGAAGAGAGAACGCTGAACGCTGATCGCTGATCGGAACAGACAGGGAGGCGGCCGGGAAGAGGCTGTAGCAACAATCTCACTGATTAGCGTCTCAATCTCTACGACACCTTGGAAACCTCAGAAAAAGAACAAAGCAGACTGGAAAAGAAAGAACAGACTTAGGCCCCAGAGGTCTGACGGTGCCTGGGCCTGGTGCTGGGAACGTGAATGTCTCCTGGGACTTGGCTGCCAGACGGACAGGTGGCGGCATGTTGCAGGCTCGGCCGGAGTCTGCCAGGCTCACTGCAGTTGGGGCTGGGCTGGCTGGGCTGCTTTTGCAAGGGCCAAATGCAAGAGCACAAAGTTGTTCAAGAGAAAGGAACATCTCAGGACTCCAGACCAGCCCTAGACAGTCACGAGGTCATGGGCTTAATCAGGGGACTGTCTTCTGCTTGCATCTGCCCTGGGCCCTGTGCGCTGGAGGGTCTCTAGGGCCACTTGCCCAGAGGGAGTGTGTGTTGGGACAGCAGGGGCTGTGGGCGGTGCCTCCTTGCTCTTCATGATGAGACGTGGCAGGACAGCTCCGCATATTTGAGGTCACAGGCCACCATAGGTCATCTGGGAGGCAGGGCAATGCCACCGCTTGGGCACATGTCCAGAGACAGAAAAAGCAATCTCAAAGATAAGGGTGTTTGGCTTCCCTGGTGGCGCAGTGGTTGAGAGTCCGCCTGCCAATGCAGGGGACACGGGTTCGTGCCCCGGTCCGGGAGGATCCCACATGCCATGGAGCGGCTGGGCCCGTGATCCATGGCCGCTGAGCCTGCGCGTCTGGAGCCTGTGCTCCGCAACGGGAGAGGCCACAACAGTGAGAGGCCCGCGTACCGCAAAAAAAATAAAAATAAAAATAAGGGTGTTTATGCTTAGGGCAGTCAGAATGTTTCTCGAAACATATGACAACATGTCACTGTAGAAGGAGCAAGAAGGAAGTCGGTTCCGGTTGGCACAGCTAGTTCGAGCGTTCCTCCCCCACCCCCGGCCTTGCGTTTCGCTGTCTGTAGATGAGGTTAGTTCTGAGCAGTGGTTTTCATGCTGCGCCTGGTGGAGCCCTGGGGGTTACAGAGCCTTCTCGGGAACTGTGGCATCCAGTCTTTAAGAGTCCAGATGATGGAAATGGGCTTGGGCAGTGGTGTGCTGGTAATCACACTCTCCAGGGGGGAAAAAAAAAAAAAGCTCTCATTTGTAGCACCTGCTTATTTCTGTGGTGTAAACATTCTCGTTGTGGCTGCTTTCAAGCTGCCAATGGTTTAGTAACTCACTTTCACAACTCCTAAAAAGTTAACAGTTGACACTAACAAGCTGGCTTTGGTTGCAGAAGAGAATTTACCACACAGTAGTTTTCACAACCCCTTTAACCTCCCTGGGCCTCCGTTTTTTCTTGTGTAAAATGGGGCAATAATCATTTCTGTCTAATGGGGTTGTACAGGTTCTTGTAATAAATGCAGCAGGTAGAACGCATTCAGCATCATCCCCAGCACATAATCAGTCTTGTTATGGTTATTATTATTATTGTTATTTGTTTTACCCATTCGGCTTACACTTAAGATTTTGTTGGCAGAAAATGATCCAACTGCACCTGTGCTCCACCCCTGCTAACATCTTCTGGGACCCATCACACAGCGCGCACGCACACAGACACACACACACACACACACACACACACACACAATCCTATTTCCTCAGCAGCCCTGGCGTCTCTGCTCCATTTTATTAAAGCAGAAAGCAGTGACAATTATTTTCATAATGAACTAGCTCTTCAAATTAATGCCAATTACGCTATGCAATCATGATTAAGATTATGCATTAATCAACGGTGCCAACCTACTTATTAGCCTCTTTAAATAATGATCATGAGGAATGTATGGGAAGGAAGAGAATAGAGAGGAGCCAGTTGAATGGGGGAGCTGCTTCGAAGCGGTGCGGGGTGCTCTTTCCAGAAGCCAAGACCCAAAGCAGCCTTTCTTCCATGGGGCGGAGCCTGAATTAGAACCCCAGCCCATCAGACACTGAGCTTCCAAAGCTCCCTGATCTATAGAGCCCCCTGCAAAAAAGAGAAAGGGGGCAAGAGGACCCAGAAGGGAGAGGGTAGGGGAACCCTCAAAGGTTTTTCAGTGGATGAGGTTTGGTGCTGCCCTTCCCTTCCTCCAAAAGAACTGAAAGGTAAGTGTGGTTGATACTCTCCCTGAAGCAACGTCACCTCTATCTTAGGTCAGGTTCCCCAGATGCAGAGCCTGAGTCAAGGATTCAGATACCTGGGGTCGATAGCAGGGAAGAGCGCTCTTTAGGAAAACCCTGTCGGGGAGTGAGCAAAGCAGGATAGGGAAGGGGACAGGGATGGACCAAGATGCAGCCTTGGGTAAGATCTGGTCTTCGTCTGATGCAGGGTGGGGCTGTTGGGAGGGGCTGTGGAGCATACCTGCACCACAGAGTTATACCCACCCTAAGGCAAGGGGACCACCCTTTTGAGTCCCAGTATCATTCAGTCATGGGCTACACACTGCCCCAATGGGAAGAAGTGAGAATAGTTCTCTAGAGAGAAAGGCAGCCTGTGAATGGAACCAAGACTCAAACCCATGTCTGCTACGTCCAGAACCCACTCTCTGAACCTCTGCACTGTGTCTAAATATCTGCTGCCTGGGTGTCCCAATACGTTCAAATTTGGGCCATCATCTTGCCCTTAATGTTCAAGTAAAATGACCCATCCTTGCCTGTGTTTGGGGGATAGAGATGGGGGAACAGCCTCTCCCCAGCAACATCTCTGAGATGCCCCAGGGCTTCTGGTTTCTGCTAATCACCTCTTGTTCCAACTTCCTTCTCTGCTGAGTTTTTCATCCCCTCTCATCCCACCTCCTGCACCTCTTGTCCTCTTTCTACCCTGATTCGCCCTATGCTGGACTCTGCCCACCTCCCTTCACTGTCCCCAAAGAACACAAGCTGGGGTAAGTTTTCTGTGACCAACTTTACCAAATGATGGGGCTCCTGTAAGGAGGGAGATGACAGCACACACAGATCAGGCTAACTGGGCACTAAGAACCAGACATCACTGTGTTACCATGACCCTTCCTGCCGTGGCCTCACCCGCCTTTGGTCCTGGGCTACATTGTCCTCTTCTTTCTCTCTTTTTGGGCCCACTTCCTGTCTATTCCCTTTCTCCTGGGCCATTCTCTCCAATCCTCCCCACACAAAAATTCAACATCCCATCTTTGTTTCTTTTGCACAGCAATTCAGTACCATCATCGTCTTATCTTCTCCATCCAGGCCCTAAGGTGCTTTTCCCTCTGAGATAAAGGCTTCCCTTCCCCCGGAAGAGGTCATAGACCACAGCCCACTGGCCAAATCCAGCTCACCACCTGTTTTTGTAAATAAAACTTCATTGAAACATAGCCACATCCATTGTTTACATATGCTGCTTTCATGCTACAATGGAAGAGTCCATTAGACCTTCTGGCCCGCAAAGCCAAAAATATTAACTACCTGCTCCTTTACAGAAAATGTTTGTCAACCCCTGCCCTAGAACGTAGAAGCTCAGAATTCGTTTTGTTTTTAGCATTGTTTCACTCCTACTTTAATAACTGCCCGTTACTAAGTCCTCACCATGTCCATGCGTTTAGCTGCATTGTGTTCTTTCTTCCACGCAACAATCAACCCTTGGAAGTGTGTACCCCATTTTGCAGATGGAGAAACTGAGTCTCAGAGAGAGTAACTTCCTTCAGTGGGTAGAGCCAGGGTTTGGACTGAGGCCTGACTGTCTCTGGAACCTGAGTTGGGAACAGCTGATTACCGTACATGCTGGTTATGGTCATCTATGGTCATCTGTTTATTGTCAGCTGAGTTCTCCTTAAGAGCAGAGGCCCAGGACTGACTTCTCTTATCCCAGCACCCAGTGACAAGTGGGCAGAGACCGGTGGGTATTCATGGGACTGAATTGTGTATCCTCTGGGCTTGGGTCTCAGTGGCTTGAGACCCCCTCTCTCTTCTCCTCCCCACCTGCCAAGGTCTGAGAGGCAAGCAAGGATGTGTGAAGCCCTAGGAAATGGCCCATTGTCCCATGACCGTTGATCCTCATCTGGGATGGGGCTCTCTAATGACTAGATTTCTCCTCAGCCTTTCTTGGAAGAAGTTTTTTTGATGTTTACATTTTAAAATATTAAAAATAATATTCATTGTAAATAATATGGAAAAATCAAGAAACTACAAAGAGCAAGATTAAAAGTATCCATAAACCTCTTCTTCCCAGAGAACCTCACTGGTACCATGGTATAAATCCTTCCAGCCTTTTTTCTGTAAATATAGTTATGTGCTTTTTATTTGATAAATAGGTTTCATACTGTAATATTATTTTGTTGCCTTTGGGGGTGGGCATTTCCTGTATCATTAAGTATGTTTTAAGAGCGTTTTTTAAAAGCTTTTTTCCTTATTACCAAAGCTCCGTGCAGAACATTTGGGGGGGAAAGCACTAAGCAAAAGCAATCCATTATCTTTTTACTTTATAGAAAGAACCTCTGTTAACATTTTGGTGTACGCCCTTCTGGTATGTCCTTTTTGATTTTAATTGGAATTGCATTAAATTTGTAAATTAATTTGAGGAGAGCTGACATCTTTACAATACTGAGCCTTCCCTTCCAGGAGAAAGTTATGTCTCTCCATTTATTCAAGTCTTCTTTTATGTCCCCCAGTAAAGGTTTGTAGTTTTCTTGATAAAGGAATAGCACATTTATTGTAAAGTATCTTATTCTTTTGTTGTTGCTTTTGTGAATAGGGTCTCTTTTTCCCCTTGTAATTCCTCACTGTTTATTGCTGATTTAGAGGAAGGCTGTACATTTTTCTATATATGTTTTATATGCTGGTCCCCTGATGAGCTTCCTGTTTACTTTCTACTAGGTTTTGATATGATTCTCTTGAGTTTTTAAGAGAATGGTATTAAGCATCTGCAAATAATGTGTCTTTTCTCTGACTGCATGACCACGATTTATTTTTGCCTTATATACTATGATTTTAAAGACTGTTTTATTATGGAGGACGTCTGTCATATATACTTAGGGAGAATGGTATAATGAATCCCTGTGTACCCACCACCTGGCCCCAGCAATCAGTGACCCATGGCCTTTCCTGTCCTATCTGCATTCCCTTCACATCCACCCCTCCCATATTATTCTGAAGCAAATCCCGGACACCGTATCCTGCCATCCAACACCCTGACTGTTAATGCCTGCAAGTTGTTCTTCCATATGGATGCGTTTTAATATATTGAGTAATCTGCTTTTGAACATCAAGTTGTTTCTATTTTTTTCAATATTATTTCAAGATACTATTTCAAGAATATCCTTATACATAAATGTTTATGTTACTCTAACTTTTTCTAAATTTGTATCCATAGAAATGGAATTACTGGATCTTATGGTATTTTGATCCCTTATTTTCCTTTAAACACATACACACAATCCCATGATGGCTTTTCTGATTAGAAATATAACACATGCTCCCTGCAGAACTTTTTGAAAATACAGAAAAAGCACAAGGAAGGGAATTCAAATCACCCGTAATCCTCCCACTCAGAGAGACCCCCTCTTAACATTTGGGGATGCAGTCTGCTCGTCGTTTTACAGATGTGCTCAGCATGTCTCTGCATCCCCACACAGACTCACATGCATGCACACTATATGTTACAAACTGTAAGCCTGCTGGAATACCCACGGGGGTGGGAGGGCAGCAGATTTATTTGTTTACTTTTTTAAATAGTCACAGTTTTTTTAAAACAATTTAAAACAATTGAACAACCCGGATACCCATCAACTGGTGGTGAATGGGTAAATAAAATGTGGTACATCCATAGAAAGTAATACTATTTAACCATAAAAAGAAATGATGTACTGCTACGTGCTGCAACATAGATGAGCCCCAGAAGCATTATGCTCAGTGAAAGAAGTCAGATGCAGAAGACCACACACTGCATGATTCCATTTAAATGAAATGCCTGGAAAAGACAAATCTCTAGAAACAGAAAGTAAATGAGTGGTTGTCTGAGGCCAGAGGTAGTGGGTGAAAACAATGATTGACTGTAAGTGGGCACCAGGGATCTTACTGGGGTGATGGAAATGTTCAGTAGCTGCATTGTGGTGATGGCCACACAATTTAGTAAATTTGCTAAAAATCATTGTACACTTAAAACGGTGAATTTTGTGAAATTTCTTCATGTAAATAATACCACAATTAAGTTGATTTTTTTTTAAGAATAGAGGTTTATTTTGGGAAAATAAGCAGAAAGAACAAAATAAGAAATCTATTACATAGGACTGTACACTTGTGTTGTTTTGAAATGCCTCCTCTTGTCAATGATATGAATCCCTCCTCATCTTCCTTCTATTCTTCCTCTTCTAACGTGGGGTCACACTGCATCTCCTGCTTTACAACTTTTGTTTTTCACTTAAAAATATATAATGGGTCTTCCCTGGTGGCGCAGTGGTTGAGAGTCCGCCTGCCAATGCAGGGGACACGGGTTCGTGCCCTGGTCTGGGAAGATCCCACATGCCGCGGAGCGGCTGGGCCTGTGAGCCATGGCCGCTGAGCCTGCGCGTCCGGAGCCTGTGCTCCGCAACGGGAGAGGCCACAACAGTGAGAGGCCCGCGTACCGCAAAAAAAAAAAAAAAGTATATATATATATATATATATATATATCATGGATACTTCCCAATCATTACATGTTTGCTCTTATCTGGGAATATATAACAAATTGCAAATTGCCATTTATTTACTGTTTCTCTGGGGTTGAGCATCTCTAGATCTGCCTCCTCACACATGATCTGTGTGCCCATCGTTGGAATCAATTCCTAGAAACCAGAGATGTGAGTTCAATATGTGAGCATTTTTAAGGCTTTTGATACATTTCTAAAGGCCATCAAGGAAGGAGGGTGTCCCGGTTCCCACTTCTACCAACAGTTAAGCCAATGATTGTTTCCAAGCGCCCTCGGCAAAGCTGGGACAGGCAAAAATGGTATTTCACTGTTGGTTTAAACTGAGTTTATTTGACTATTAGAGTGGATGCACATTTCTTCATATGTGTTAATAGCTCCTTTGTATTATTTTTTTTTTCTTTTGTGAAACGCCCATCCTTGCCCTTTGTACGTTTTTGTATTGGAGGATTTGTCTTTTTTAAGGGTCTAAGTGCTTTTTATAAAATAAGAACATCAACCTTTATACTGCCATATATGTTACCTATATTATTTCTAGGTTTGTTGTTTGCTATTTAATTCTGTTTATGAAAATTTTGAAATTGACACATTTTATATTATTTCTGTGGAGTTATAAATCTTTCTCCTATGGTTTCTGACTATTGGAATGTCCAGGAAGGCCTCCTGCACCTCAATATTGTAAAATATTCTCCTATATTGTCTTTTTAGGTAGTTTTGTAGAGTTATTTGCCCCCCTTCCTTCCCTTACTTTCTTGCTATTTAATCTTTGCTCCATCTGGAACTTTTTTTTTTCTTTTGATATATAGCTTAAGATTGGAATCTAAATTAAATTTCTCCCAAATAATTGAATAATTGTCTCAGCACAATTAATGAATAATTCATCTTCTACCTTCTGATTGGAAATAGCCATCTTTATCATGTCTTAAATACTTATCTCTACTTGAATCTTTTTCTGGGGGCTTTTATCTCGTTCCATTGGCCTAACTGTGTTCTCATATACCATTAGGACATGGTTTTAAGTATTTTGGCTTTATGATATATTTTAAAACTGGCAGTGCAAACCATCTCTCGTCTCTTTTTAGGCTGTCTTCTGTTTAATCTTCCAGATGTATTTTAGAGTCATTTTGTCAAGTTAAAAAATATATATATACACACACACACATACACACACACACACACACATATTCTTCTATGATTCTGACTGGAATTACATTAAGCTGAAAAAGTAATTTGGAGAAAAACTGACACCTCTACCCTTGACCCTACCTACCCAGGAACATGACATGCCTCCTCGTTTAAATCTATTTTTATGTCTCTCACTTAAGGTTTTTTGTCATTTTTAATATTGGAGTTGGTTCATGATTAGTTATTTACTATTTTGTTGATATTGTAAAGGAAATCCTTTTGCCATTAAGTTTTTACTTGTTGCTGATTTAAAGAAACACTTAATTTGTGCTAACTGGTCATTGAACTTGAGTCTCCTACTAGTTCTTACTAGTTTTCATGTTTAGGGATTATTATAAGAGATTTTAGGAAGGCATTTATATCACTGGCAAATAAGAATTTTTTTCTTTCCAAAGGATGTGCCTCTAACTTCTTTTTCCCTCTTATTTCATTGGTTGATGGTGTGGTGTGACTCTACACACCTCCTCTTTTTCTTTCCTTTAATGAGAATGCCTCTAGCGTTTCACCATTAGGGATATTAAAGGCCAATTTCAGCTGAAGGTGCTTCAAGGAAGTATCTCTTCTAGAGCTAGATTATTAAGCATTCTTTTTTTTTAACATCTTTATTGGAGTATAATTGCTTTACAATGTTGTGTTAGTTTCTGCTGTATAACAAAGTGAATCAGCTATACATATACATATATCCCCATATCCCCTCCCTCTTGTGTCTCCCTCCCACCCTCCCTATCCCACCCCTTTATGTGATCACATAGCACCGAGCTGATCTCCCTGTGCTATGTGGCTGCTTCCCACTAGCTATCTGTTTTACATTTGGTAGTGTATGTATGTCCATGCCACTCTCTCACTTCGTCCCAGCTTACCCTTCCCCCTCCCCATGTCCTCAAGTCCATTCTCTACGTCTGCTTCTTTATTTCTATCCTGCTCCTAGGTTCTTCATAACCTTTTTTTTTTTTTTTTTTTTTTTTAGATTCCATATATATGTGTTAGCATACAGTATTTGTTTTTCTCTTTCTGACTTACTTCACTCTGTATGACAGACTCTGGGTCCATCCACCTCACTACAAATAACTCAATTTCATTTCTTTTTATGGCTGAGTGATATTCCACTGTATATATATGCCACATCTTCTTTATCCATTCATCTGTCAATGGACACTTAGTTTGCTTCCATGTCCTGGCTATTGTAAATAGTGCTGCAATGAACATTGTGGTACATGACTCTTTTTGAATTATGGTTTTCTCAGGGTATATGCCCAGTAGTGGGATTGCTGGGTCGTATGGTAGTTCTATTTTTAGTTTTTTAAGGAACCTCCATACTGTTCTCCATAGTGGCTGTATCAATTTACATTCCCACCAAATTTTATCAAATGCCTTCCTGTATTTTGTGAGTTGATCATATCTTTTTCCCTTTGAACTGTTGATGTGATGGAATGATATTCATAGATGTCTTTATACTGAACCACGCTTATACTCCTGGAATACAACTCTGTGGTCATGGCATGTTATCCTTGTAATAATATTCTGGTAGATTCTACTTGCCAGCACTGTATTGAGAATTTTCATAGCAATATTCATAAGTTGGTCATTTTATCTGGGCTCTGTTTGTCAGTCTCTGTTATTAGGAATTTGCTAGCTAAGAGAAATGAACTCGGAGGATTTTCATATTTCTTATGCTCCAACACAATTTCTATGTATGGGAGTAATCTGGCATATTATTGAACATTTGGGGGAAGAATCTTGCCCATAAAACCGTCTGAACCAAGCGTCTTTCTTGGCAGCCCTCCTCCTTCCCCAGCACACACAATTTTACCCATCTCTCGCAGGAGGAATCTTTGAGTATGCAGACGGCCCCAACGCCCAGATCATGAACGCCGAGGAGCATGCCTTTCGATTTTCTGCCAACATCATCAACAGAAACAGGACACTGCTGCCCAACACAACCTTGACCTACGACATCCAGAGGATTCACTTCCACGACAGCTTCGAGGCCACCAAGAAGGGTGAGTG
The DNA here is from genome assembly GCF_011762595.2 of Tursiops truncatus. Classification (NCBI taxonomy): domain Eukaryota; kingdom Metazoa; phylum Chordata; class Mammalia; order Artiodactyla; family Delphinidae; genus Tursiops; species Tursiops truncatus. The sequence continues at coordinate 154,398,630 of NC_047034.1, forward strand.
GGCCGCCCCCACTGCTCTTTCTGGCCTTGGGAGGGATAAGGCTGTGTTTGCTGTCCAAGGTCCTTAAAATGTGCCAAAGCTCTGGTTGGGTTTGGGGCCTAGAGCCTTTTCTGCATGGTTTCAGGACCGGCCTCTGGCGCGGTTCGCTTAGGCCGTGTCATGTCTCAGGGGCGGCAGTTTGTCCATCAGGAGTTTCCAGGCCACAGGCAAAGGCCATGAGGGAATGAGGGGGCCTTGGGAAGGGGTGGGGTATGAGAGGTGGGCTCCTGAGATGGGTAAGGAGGCCAGCCCAGGTCTCCAAAGCCTCTGAACCAAAGCCAGCACTTTCAAACTTAGTTTTTCTTTCATTGAAATCCTGCCCAGTATATCAGTATTTAAAATATATATAAAACAGATTATGTAGAAGTTCAAATATGCAACACTTACTTGCCATAAAAAGACTTACTAAAAACAAAAACAGTTGCTGCTATGGGTACAACAATTTGACCCCAGCTGTGGATGACACTTGAAGTCTGACATTGGCCTCAGCATTCAGTACGTTTCCATATTTTTTTTTTTGGCTGCATAATAACAAGAAAACCATAATTCACAAAAATAACTGTAGTAAATCCAATCATAGTTTTCCCCATACCTGAATTTTAAGAAATCAAAAATAAAATATTGGGCTGTGTTCTTTCGCATTAATGACGCATTTACAATAAACTCCAATGACTGCACAGAAGGGACTGAAGAACTTTATTCTAAGATCCTCACTAAAAAAACAAGGTAACTTGTCGACACCTGAATGAGCTAGCAGGTTCCAATGTGGCATATAGCACGTTTGAGTATACCAGTATGCTCTTTTTTCGCTGTCTTTAAAAATATCATTCATATATATGTGTAATTGGAATTTAACTTAAAGTCTTAGATAACTCTGGAAATAACTTCCAGAGAACCCTAGAGTTCCATGGAACTCTATTAAAAAAACCCCTCAGACCTAAGGAATCTCATTCCCAGGGTCATCCTTCCTATCGTATGCTATCGTAGCCCCTTGCTTCTCTTCTTCAAGGCCCTTATCACAATTTGTAATTAAATAATTGTGTGTATTTAATGTCTTTCTCCTCCTCGCCAACACAGCTGAGAGGAAGGCTCCTTCTTCTTAACTGATATAGCCCTGGCACCTAAAAGACTGGTCTATATTAAGTGTTCAATGAAATGACCATTGAATGAATCAATGAATGAGTAGTGTGAGAATGGGGCATGAGGGGCTGAGCATCATTGCCCGGAATCCTTGTCAGCTGAGATGACAGCATTATCCATGCATCTTGGGGAGAAAGGCCCATCCACAAGATCCCCTTGGTCTTTCTAAGGGGTTCCCAGTGGCTAATCAAGGTGTCCTGGGCTCTCAGGTACAGACCTGCCAAGGTGCTGCCTGCTGCCATCTCTGTTTCCCAAAACCCCATTGTGGGTAAACACCTCAGTATAGAAAGGCAGAGTAGCACGGGCTTGGAGCCAGACATCCTGGAGCTGCACCCTGTCCATTCTGATATTAGTTGTGTGACCTTGCACAAAACACCCAGTGCCTCAGCTTTTTTTTCGTCTACAGAATAGGCACACCTCTGTGAAGTGCTTAGGACAGTGCCTGGCACATATGAAATACCATTGGCCTTGTTCTTATTACATTGGCTGCCTTGCTCTCCACTCCCTGAGCCATCAGGTCAGGGGCCTCACACCTTCAGGCGCTCTCCCACTGCTGGTCCCTGCCTCGCCCGCCCTGCTTCTCCTTGCCTGGTGTGCTGAAGGTCGAGGGTTTCCTGGCATTGAACACAGCTGTCACTGACATTTTAGAGGCCGCTGCCTCAGGGCCAAGCTGCACAGAAACTAGAGGCACCCCACCCTGTTAGCCTTGCAGAGTGGTCCTTCGCCCACCACTCCATCCCTCCTCTCCCCGTGCTGACGTGCACTCCTCCCTGCCCACATCCTCCTAGCTCTTGGCCAACATGCACTGCGGCCAGCACCGTGTGGTCAGGGCTCCATCTCCCTGCTGAGAGACCATGCTGGCACCCTCTGCCCAGCCTTGTCCAGCTAGAAAATGACTGACCTCAATCAAAACTCACTGCTCAGTGAAAAGGTCAAGACACAGAACAAATGCCCGGAGACGGAACAGAGAGGCCCGCATGGACACCAGCCCGCTAAGGGCTGGGTTGTGTCTTCTGTCCCTTTTGTCTAAAATTCACTAAAGGAATAGATGACTCTTGAGCGGTGCACGTGCCACTCAGCACAGGGACCTTCCCCGGCGGTGAGCCCGGGACAGGGCTTCAGAGCCTGCTGAGACACTTCCTCCAGCAGGGGCTCACAATCCCACACTATGTGGAGACCCGAGACGGAAACACTCAGCTCCGGAAGTCCAGCCAGATGGGTCCAAGTGACCAAAGCCACAGCCCCTCCCCATCCTACAGCAGGTGACATGCCTTGTTTGTTGGAGGGCCTACCTAGTCCAGCACTGACGTGACCCTCCAGCCACATCTGTGCCACTGGCTCCCTCAGCTCTGGGTTCTAGCCATCCCTGCCATCCTCAGGTGCCATGCTTCCTCCCACCTCAGGGCTTTTGCACATGCTGTTCCCTCTGCTTATAATTCCCTTTCCCCATCCCACCTCTTTGTCTAAAGAACTCCTCCTCTCAGCCTTCTGGTCCTCAGGGGAGCCCTCCGCAAGTCTCTGGACAAGGTCAGGTCTCCCTGCTTCCATCTTATAACACCCTGGACCTTTTTTTCACACCCCTGACCCCTGGTGGTGTGGGTGTGGGTGTGGGCGTGTGGGTATAATTATGTGATTATCGTCCATGTCTTCCGCTAGATTGCACGTCCCTTTGCCTCCTCACCACCGTACTGTAGAATCATGGTTCTGACTGCTGGTACCATATACCAGTTTTGCCTGTTTTGGAACTTTACACGAGTAGAATACCAATGTGTACTTTCTGAGTCTTGCCTCTTTCACCCTACAGTAGATCTGTGAGATTCATCTATATTGTGGGATGTAACAGTAGTCTCTTGTTCTTCATTGTCGTGTAGTGTTCCGTTATATGAATAGACCACCGTTTTAAAAAATCAAATTTACTGTTGAGCATCTGAGTTGTTTCCATTTAAGGCCACAGAGTCGTTCTGCTATGAACATTCTCATCGATGTCTTTTGGCGCACAAACGCGCACGTTTTTCGTTGGATACATACCCAGGAGTGGAAATGTGAGGTCATCCAATGTGCATATGTTCAGCCTAACAGTTTTGCAAAGTTGCTGTACCAGTTGGCACTCCCCCCGGTCATGCAAGACGGTGGTAGCTGCTCCACATCGTTGCTAACTCGTGGTAAAGTCCGTTTTATTTTCGGTGGTTTATGTGGTGGCTGTCTCACTGTGGTTTTATTTTGTATTTCCCTGATGACCAGAGATGTTGAGCATCTTTTCAGATACTGAGAGATCATTTGGAGCTTCCCTTCCTTGGAGGGCCTTTTGGAGGCTTTCAACCACTTTTGCAAATTGAGTTGCTTGTCATTTTCATATTGATTTGTGTGAGTCTTTTATATATTCTGGCTATGTGTCCTTTGCTGGATATACGTATTGCATATATCTGTTACAGATGAGCATGCCTTTTCACTCTCTTGGCAGTATCTTTTGAGGAGCAAACGTTTTCATTTAAAGGAGTCCAATTTATCAATATTTTCCATGATGACTATTGCCTTTTGTGTTCTGTTTTTGTCTATCCTAAGGTCATGAAGATATTCTCTTACGTTCTCTTCTGGAAGCTCTATTGTTTTATCTTTCATAGTTAACTCTATGATCTATCTCAGATTGATTTTCTGGGTCGGGTGGGAGGTAGGAGGTGCGGTTTATTTTTTCTACACAATGCTGGTGGGAATGAAAACTGGTTCAACTTCTCGGGAGAACTGTTTGGAAGTATCTACTAAAGTGAAATGTATGTCTGGAAGGTTGTTCCTAGCCACTTTCTTGATAATAGCCAAAAGTTGGAAATAAATGAAAGGTCCGTCAGCAGAAGAATGGATAGGTGGGGCGTACAGTTATACAATGGAATTGAATCAGCAATAAAAACAGAACCAGCTCTTGCTATGCACACCATCACAGATGAGGCTCACAGACATGTTTTTGAGTGAATGAACAGTGATCACCTCTGGAAGAGGGATATGAACTGGAAAGGGGAAGACAGAACCTTCTTAGGTGTTGGAAATGTGCTGTGTTTTGATCTAAGTAGTAGTTACATGAGTTCAGTTATATGTAAAAATTCATAAAATTCTGTGCTTAAAATTAATGCACTTTACTGAATTGTATTATATCTCAATAAAACAATGTAAGTGGCTCCTCTCCACTGTCACTCTCCCTTAATGTCCTTTTGATAATACACCTAAGACAGACCCCTCCTGTGGTGAGAAGCACCCCTGTCTGACCCTGGAGGCATTTCTGCTGTTGGATTATGCTGCCCATTGGGGACCCTCCATCCCTCGGGGAACCCCGTGTTCTGTGATCTTTATTTTTTCTTTTGATCTTTGGTTTTTAAAAATGTATTCCTCGGGAGCATCATTAGGACTCTTCCAGAGGGGTGAGCTTGGGCCTCATTCTAATTAACCCAATGAGATTCATTTTCCCTAGGCAGAGGTTCTCATCACAGCTGGATCCAGCCACCGTGGGCCATGTGGGTTGAGGGCATGCAGAGGCCTGACACCACCTGCCCTGCCAGCTCTGGTTGAATTAGTCCTTTCCTCCACATGAGGCCCAGGAGGCCTTTCCCCATTAACAGGGACTTTCACTTATTGTCTTTAGTTTTAAATGTTTTGTGGAAAATTAAAAGATCAGTGACTGCCAGGCTGTGCCCGAGCCAACAACCCAGAGAACGTCTGTGTTTTCTTCCAAGCCTGACCGGAGTGGGGCTGGAATCGACCCAGCCCTCCCCAGGCTCCTCTGCCTCCATTTATTCTCTGGGCTGCTCAATTCCTTTTAAGACACAAATTGATCGGGATAATTTTTGCTATAACTACAATTGCCATGCAAAGGGGGTATGGGGGGGGGGAGCTGCATTCAGGCTGTAGACTCCTGCAATGACTGTGAACCACTGAGTTACTATAAAATGACCAGAAAATGGATTCAAAACTGAAGCCACAAATAATGTAATTACCACTGTGTGTGCTCAGGGCTGCCAGAACAAGAGTTGGCTGCTGCCCTGGAAACATCTGGAGATAAAGCTGCCGCGGCGGCTGCTGCTCTAACCCTACCCTGGTCCCTTTGGGGCAGCGATGTTCTTCCAGGCTGGAAGCTCCTCAGAGGGTGGAAGGAACATGGGAGGGATAGGAAAAGGGATGTGGAGAGAGGCCATGGAGAAGAAGTAGGTGAAGGGCAGGACTGATGCCTCCTGCCGCCCAGCAGTGAGATCTAATCATTGCATCTCTGGGAGAATTTTAACCTAGTGTGGTCTTTATGATCATATCCCACTGTCGTCACCACTATCAAAACCAATGCAGTGTCACCACAGTTACTGTTATCACTGTCAGCCATGGTATCACCTCCACTCTTCACATCAACACCACTGTCATCACCCCTCCTATCATCATCAGAATCACTGCAGTGACAGCAACATCTTCATCATCACCAACCTCATCAATACCAGCACATCATCACCACCATTCCTGCTATCCTCATCCCTGTTACAGTCATGACATTAACATCATCATGACCAATCCTGTCAACACCATCAAAATTGTTACCAACCCCATTCACATCCTTGCCAACATCACCATCACTGTCATAGCATCAGCATCTTCATCATCACCTCTCATCACCACCAACATCATCACCACCATTACTGTCATCACCATCAACATTGTCATCACCTCCTTCTCATCAGCACTTACATCACCGTCATCGTTCCTACCGTCATCATCACCATTACTGTCGTGACATTGACATATTTATCATCATGAGTCTCCTCACCACCATCCCACCATTGTTATAACATCATCACTTTCCACCCTCACCAGTGCCATCACCATGATCATCAACAGCCTCGCAATATGGTCTTCACCGTCAGGACCGTCACAGCTATCATTACAGTTACCTTCATCATCATCACAATCGATGTCAAAATCAAAATCACCTCCTTCAAGATCCCTCTTACAATCCTCTGCATCATCATAATTTGTGGTGGGTCCACTCTCGGTCAAACAGGATCCCCAGACCCTGGGCCTGAGCAGCGGGCATGACCTAAGCAGCTGGGCTGGGTGAGGATGGAGGTGGCAGGGCAGCATTTGTCTGCCTGCTTCAGGGTATGGATCAAAGCAGAAAATGCAAAAGACAGGTTCTTGGAGGGGGTAGTGGGAGGGAATGAGACGCAGAAGTTATTCAACCAAGTCATCAATCAGAAGGTCCTAGAAGGAAAAGAAAAAGAGTAGAGACAGTAGATAGTAGACTGGAAACCAGGGACATCAGAGGACCGCTAGGAGGTTCAAAACAGAAAGAGGAGGTAGAGCATGAGAGACACCTACAGATTTCACAGGGTGCCTGCATCTTCAGGTTTGGGCAAGAGGGAGTGACCAGGCCTGGATGGCTGTCCCGTACTATCATCATCTCTTCCGTATTGGTGTCCAGTCTCTATGGCTACAAAATGCTCAGGGAGCACCTGCTCGTAAGGGGACGAGTGGTCAGAGAGACATTCAGTAAACCCAGAGAACAGAAGAACAACATGAATGGGCAGTGAGAGTATAGGTCAGGGCATGGCCTCCTTGGGGCACAGGCCCTGAAAAGGAGAACTGTCCCCAAATTGGACCATTTACCAACAAACCTAGAGTTCCAATTTTGGAAGCATTTATTATCTCTGGGGTTCATGTCACACACAGTCACACAGAGTGCTGTCACTCTAGGGTGACAATAGCAGGGACGAAACAGTGCTTCCCAGACTTGATCTCCAGTCCCACCACTGTAGGAGCACCAGGAAGGCACCATGTGCCCCATTGTATGTCCTCTCTTGCACTTGGCATTGGCCATGAGGAATCCTGGTCACACAGGAGATGCCCTCTGTGCTGGGCCTGCTTCCTTCCACACATGGCTGTGCTGTCCCGTGTTCCAGGGGCTTCCATCAGACTCCTGGCAGTAACTAGCCTACCCCCCAGAGTGCTCTTTCACCCAGACCATAAGTGGCATTCTCTGATGTTCTTGGGGGAAGTACAAATTTCAGGAGAAATAACTAAATTATACAATATCTCCTATTCCTAGGAGGCAGTAAGGGAGGAGAGGTGGATGTCAGTGGAGAGGAAGAATACCCTGAAGACCATACATTATGACCGATTCAAACCACCCTGTATCTTTGGATCCCGTAGCCCAGGCAAGAGGGGCTCTTTCCCAGGGCCTGTGCTTTGGAGGGGCTTCCCGAACCCTCCCCTGGTTGATGTCTCCTCTGAGTACAAGGGGTCAGTCAGACCAAGGGGACTTGCCCACCAGGAGCCTGTGCCCTGCCCTTCTAGTCTTTGCTCCAAGTATCTAGAACCCTGAATTTCCTGCCCACTTGGCTCTGTGCCCATCTCTAGGCCTGCACGAGCCTCTGCCCTGGCCTGTCCTCTGGAGGGAGAACCACACTCCCATGGTCACACTCCTAGGCCCTATGTAGGGGTGACCAAGAGACAGCTGTTTGCAAGGAGTGTGGACAGTGGGGTGTCCGCATGGAAAGTTCAAGGCCCTTTATGGTTCAGGGTGGAACCAGTGGTCAAAGAGGAGGGGGCAGTGTAGAGGCTGGTGCCTTGTCTCCCCACATCACTGAGTAGGAGAAGTCTCCGTTCTCACCTGACTTTACAGGTTGTTAGGAAGGCGTATTTGCCAAGGTAGGAGAAAAGCGCATGTTTTATATAACAGTTTGTTAGCTTGACTTAAAAACATTTAAATCTTTAGCCACTTGGTATGTGGACCTCTCTTTGTTCTTTGGCCCTGGGCCTTGCAAATCTTAGGGGTGAGCCTGAGCCCAGTAGGTCATTCCCAGAGGCTCTTGAGGCAGCCAGGATGTGTCTGAATCCACTGTGTGTCCATGTCTTGCCTCCTCCTACATGCATCATATGTTCATATGTGTGCACATGGTGTCATTCCCATGGCCACAGGCTGGTGGGTGTACTGATGCTCCACTGATGGTTGCAAGTGACAGAAAGCCAAATCCTAACTTGCTTAAGCAAACAGAGAATATATTGGTCCATGTAACCAAAGTCCAGGGTTCCACTTGATCATGGGTCTCACATTTCTTTCTCTCTCTTAGCTCTTCTGTCCCCCACACTGACTCCATTCACACGCAAGCACTGTGCTTTTTCTGTGAGCACAGAGGGCTATTCCACCTCCACATCTTACCTCCTCCCAGGTCCAGTTATAGCAGGAAGTTCCCCCTTTTCAGTGGGAGGTCTCATGCCATCCCATTGGCTCCAACTGGTCACATGACCATCCTCCAAACCAATGTCTGTGGCCTGGGGGCGGTGAGCGAGCAGTCGGCTGGGGTCTGGGTCCCTAGCACTACCCCTCCGGGATTGGAAGTGGGAAAGGCAGTGGAGCCCAAAGGAAAACTAGAGACAGTTGCCAGAGAAAGGGCAGTGGCTCCTGGGGAGCCCCTGACTGCCCCTGAGAGGTCCCACTTTATGGATCTTTTAGACACAATCCCTGCAAGCCTATGCCCCGCTTTGAGGCCCAGCTGCCCTCGTTTCTGCTCATTTCACGCGCTGCTGTGCCCGCTGATGCTTGCCCTTCCCAGAAGCATCTGCAGTCTGACCTGCCTGAGGCCTTGGGCCTCCCCCAGGAATGTGAGCTGTTTGAAGGCAGGGATTCAGCATCCATTCACTCAGCACCTACTCAGACCAGATTTAAGCACTGTTGAAACAGCAATAAACAACACAGATCAAGCCCTTGCCTCTCTGGAGCTTACCACATTCTAGTGGGAGGAGAAAGTCAACAAATGACCAAGACTTCAGTGGTCATTTAATAGATAAAGAAACAAAGCAGGTGTGGGTTTTCAGGAGTGTGGTTGGACAGGGATTGCTATTACAGGTTGGGTAGTGATGTGTTTCTAATAAGACACAAAGATGCAGAGACCTGGAGGAAGGGAAGGAAGGAGTCATGTGGATACCTGAGGGAAGAGCATTCCAGCCAAAGGGGACAGCACGTGCAAAGGCCCTGAGGCATGAGTGTGCTAAGCATGTTTGAGGAGCATCGTGGAAGCCAGTGGGGCTTGAGTGATGTGAGGAAGGGGAGAAGGATGTGAGAGGAAGCCAGAAAGTGGTAGTGGTGACGGGGATAGGGTGGGGAAGAGCTGCAACAAGTAGGGCCTCATTAATCACTGTAAGGACTTTGGCTTCGAGACTGAGTGAAGCGGGAGCCCTTGGAGCAAAGGAGTGATGTCATCCACCTTAGGTGGTGAAAGGTAAGATGGCAGGAGGATTACGGAGGAAGCCAGAACTGGTGAGGAGGCTTCTGCAGTAAGGCAAGCAAAAGATGATGGTGGCTTGGACGGGGGTGGGAGTGGAGAGAAGTGGTCAGATTCTGATATGCTTTGAAGGAGAGGCAGCAGGAGTTGCTGATGGGCTGAGATGTGGGATATGAGAGGAAAGGAGTCAAGACAAAACCAGGGTTTGGGACATAAGACACTGAGACAGTGGAGCTGCCATTTACTGGGATGCGGGAGGCTGGGAGGAGAATAAGGGGTGACATTTTGGACACGTTAGATCTGAGATGCAAATTAGACATCCAAATAGTGATGGTGAGTGAGAGGTGAGATGTACAAGTTGGATGCCAGGGAACAGGTGGGGCTGGAGGTTTAAGAGTCACCAGCAGGTAGGTGTTTTATTCCTATATGTTTCTCAACGTTCCCCCCAGAACAGGACCAGGTACAGAGCTGGTGATGCTAATCACAGAGATGGTAACATAAAAGTAATCGTCATTTCTATTTCACGAGTGCTGTGCTGTGTCTTTTCTTTTTTATTGAAGTATAGTTGTGTTAGATTCAGGTGTAGAGCAAAGTGATTCTGTTATACACACACTCACACACATATATATAGACATACATATAAACTATTGAGTATAGTTCCCTGTGCTATGCAGTAGGTCCTTGTTGGTTATCTATTTTATATTAGTAGAGTATATCTGTTAATCCCAAACTCCTAATTTATCCCTCCCCCTCTTTCCCCTTTGGCAACCATAAGTTTGTTTTCTATGTCTGTGGGTCTATTTCTGTTTTGTAAAAAAGTTCGTTTGTATCATTTTTTTAAATTTCACGTATAAGCAATATCATATGATATTCATCTTTCTGTCTAGCTTACTTCACTTAGTATGATAATCTCTAGGTCCATCCATGTTGCTGCAAATGGCATTATTTCATTTTTTATGGCTGAGTAATATTCCATAGTGTGTGTGTGTGTGTGTGTGTGTGTGTGTGTGTGTGTGTGTGTGTGTGTATGCCACATCTTCTTTATCCATTCATCTGTCGATGGACACTTAGGTTTCTTCCATGTCCTGGCTATTGTGAACAGAGCTGCAGTGAACATTGTGGTACATGACTCTTTTTGAATTTTGGTTTTCTCTGGATATATGCCCAGGAGTGGGATTGCTGGGTCGTATGGTAGGTCTATTTTTAGCTTTTTAAGGAACCTCCATACTGTTCTCCATAGTGGCTGCACCAACTTATATTCCCACCAACAGTGTATACTCATAATCTCATTCAACTTCCCTATGATTCTCTAAGGTGGGGGCTATTACAACCCCAGTTTCCAGATGAGGAAACTGAGATTCAGAGAGCTCATCAGTCACCCACCTCAGAGGGGTTTTCAAGATCACTGCTCCCCTGCCCCCAATGCCCAGATGCCTGATGAGACAGCACTGACCCCTGTACCATCCCTCCCTCCCTCTTTCTGTTGCAGCCTGTGACCAGCTGGCACTGGGGGTGGTGGCGATCTTTGGGCCATCCCAGGGCTCCTGCACCAATGCCGTCCAGTCCATCTGCAACGCGCTGGAGGTGCCCCACATCCAGCTGCGCTGGAAGCACCACCCACTGGACAACAAAGACACCTTCTATGTGAACCTGTACCCGGACTACGCCTCTCTCAGCCATGCCATCCTCGACCTGGTCCAGTACCTCAAGTGGCGGTCGGCCACCGTGGTCTATGACGACAGCACAGGTGGGTAGCCAGGCCTGGCTGGGCCAAGGGCAGGAGATGAGGGTGGCAGAGCCCCAGGATCGGGATCTTTGCTGCTCGCTCAACTCAGCTGCCCCTGGGGAAAAAGTCCACACTTACACCCAAGCCTCATCTAGTCACTGATGCTCGCCCTGCACTCCCCTGCAGCCCGGTACACACTCACCCAGCCCAGCCCGCTTCACACCTGCCCTACACTCCCGCCTCCACCCCAGCAGCATGCTGTAATCTGCACTCACGCCCGCACGGCCACGCCCACACCTACCAGCACCCTCCATTCACACATTCTCCTCTGCAGCAAACGCATCCAACTCTGTGCTGGCTACGAGCGCACACTCTGGACTCAAACCAAACAGTACATGAGCACGCAGGCTCTGCGCTTACTAGCTGGGCAGCACAGAGCTGTTTCCTCTCCTCCTCTTTCTTTCCAAAGACTCAAGTCCCAAGATATTTCTTAGCCCTGCCTCTTAAGAGAGTGACCTTGGCGAGTCACTTAACCCATCTGGCCCTGCTCTTCCCACATGACAAGTCAAGAGCTACAGCAGCCAGCTTGGAGAGAGCCCTCCAGCTCTCAGCTGCCTGTGATTCAATGTCAGCTCTTGATTACCTCCTAATGGGGAGTCGGGATAGTGGGGAGAGAATCCCTCAGAAAAGACGATCAGAGATTTAGTTAACTCAGGATTCGACAAGCATGTCCTGAATTCCTGCTATACCCAAAGCGCCAGGCAGTAGATACTGGACGGCAGAGACCCCAAGCCCTACTCAGTGCCCCCAGTTATTGAGAGCCACTTCTGCCCAGCTCCAGGTCCTGGCAGTGTTGCTGCAACCCTGTCGTTCTGCCTGTCTTAACATACCACTATGAATGGTTGTCTATCTTTGAGCCAGTTTCTGCTTCCGGACCATGGGTCTTTGGTACCTCCGGGGTTTAGCACAGCACCTGGTACAATGTAGACGTTTAAATGTTTGGTTGAATTGAATTGAATTGAACTGAAAATAAAATGGAAATAAACTGTAATTAAATATGGCAGGAAAGGATGTGTTGGGCACTGGTAAGGAAGAAGAAATAAAGATGTGGCTATTCCATCTTCTTTAGAGAAGTTAGTCATATTGAAGTGGGGTGAGTGCACACCCAGAGCTCACTGGTCTTTCTAGGCCATCAGAGCTAAGAGCCAAGTGACACGTACATACAGTCAGAGCTAGAGGCACCTGGGGAGAGGAAGCTCCATGGCCTTGGCTAGTCTGGGCTGATTTACCAGAGGAGGAGAGACATGAGCCTGGCCTTGAGGATGGATGGACAAGGAGAGGAGTCATGAAGGCATCGCAGGAGGGGGAACAGTGAGAGCAAGATGAGGAGGTGGGACTGTGCATGGCGGTCTCATCAAGAGCACAGCCTGGCAGGGAAAAGGATCCCAGTGTGGAGGGGAGGAGGAAAAGGTCAGATAAACAGCACGTATGAGGCTGTGGGCAAGGTCTCTGCTGTCTAGCTTCAGGGTTCAGACTTTACCTTGTAAGCAGCCGGGGACCATTGAGTGTTGTTGAGCAAAGAAAGAGAATAATAAAAGCAGAGTTTTAGAAGGTGGCACTGACAGCAGTGTACAGAGGGTTGGAGGGAGAACCTGGAGCCGGAAGACTGAGGCAGAGGCGGCCATGTTGGTCCAGGCAGGAACAAAGGGGCTGCTTGGAAGAGAACTGGTGGCCAGAATGGAAGAAAAGAATTAGATGTGAGCAGGTAATATTGAAGATTTGTAGGAGTGTCACGGGCACAGAGTAGTCAGAACAGACACTGGCATAAACCACGGCCCAGCAGTCCTGGTGCCTCCAGGCTGGATGGGGGTAGCGGGGGAGGCTTTGCAGAGGAAAAGATGCTGTGGCATGAAGGTGGATGCCAGTGAGACTGGTCAGAGCGGAGGCTGAGGCCTGGAGCCTCCTCTTCCCAAGCATGTCTAGTTCTGACTGTATGTACACATCACTTGATTCTTAGCTCTGATGACCAGTGACCTCTGGGTGGGCACTCACTCCCCTATTAACTTCTCAAAAGAAGATGGAATAACATCTTCATTTCTTCCCCCTTTCCAGTGCCCAACACACTCTTTCCTGTAGTATTTAATTATAGTTTGATTCAACTTGATATTCAATTCAACAAATATTTTAAAACTTAGGGGAGTCAGTGATGGAGCTGGTTTGGTCAAGAAGAACTTAGTACTAGGGATTCAGGGTTGGATTCAGTCAAACCATAGTATAAATTTGATGAAGAATAGTGAGTAGTAAGAAGTATGCTTCCAGAATCAGGATATTTCAAAGGGACAGGACAGCTTGTGGGTCATCAAACCCATGGAATGGGAAGCACTTTATAGCAGACTGACTATGTTTGCTTTGAGGGTTGTTTCCATTAGGATGTTTTGTCTGTGAGTAACAGACAACCCAACTCAAATCGACTGGAGCAGTAGCCACTTAGTTATCTCACTGACAAGAAGTCTGGAGATGGGCCTTTCCAGGGCTGGTTTAGCAGTTCAGCAGAGTCAGGGTGCTGGGTCAGTATCACCGCAGTTCTCTTGACTTTCCCCCTCATAGTCACAATAAAGTTGCTGCAGCTCCAAGCATCACATCCTCACATGATGATACCCCAGGAAGTGGTAAGGAAAGAGGTAGAAGCCAAAGGGATTGTTCTTAATGTGATTCGTGCCTCTTATCAGGGAGGAAAATCTGCCTCGTAACCTTCCAACAGACCACACTCTACAGCTCATTGGGTCTGCACCTACCACCCTAAACACATTCAGATAGGGATGGGACTGCCACTCATTGGCTTTCACCCATCCCGAGTCACGTCTTGGGGCTGGCACGTGGCCACCCAAAAAAAATCATGGTTCTCTCAGTATGCTTGAAAAGGGTACGTTAGTTATCTATCTCTATAATAATTCTGTGTAACAAATCACCCCAAAACTTAGTGACTTAAAATAATAAGCATTTATTTAGCTCACAAGCCTGTGGGGTCGGTGACCGACTGAGATTGGCCAGGCAGTTGTTCTGGTCTCAGCTGAATCGCTTACCTGCTTGGGGGTCGGCTGACTGCTGGCTGATCTAGACTGGCCTTGGCTGAGATGGTGGGGTAGCTGGGCTCTCAATCCTCCAGCAGGCTAGCCCAGGCGTGTCGTCATGACGATGGCAGAGGTGAAAAGAACAAACCCAGTGTGCAATTCCATTTCAAGTGTTTGCTTATGTCATGCCTGCTGATACACCATTGGCCAAAACAGTTGACATGGTTGAGCCCAACGTCGTGGGTAGAGCAAGTCACCTGCCCCCGCAGCTGGAGGGCACTGCAAAATTACATGGCAAAGGATGGGGATGTAGAGAGGGGTGAAGAATTGGGGTCATCACTGCAATCCACTGCAGGGAGAACTGCTTTAAAATGTACCTGGGATCTAAAGGGTAGATACGACCAAGTGATGATATGAAGAGGCCAATAGCATAGAAAGAAGAGTTGTTACTTACAGTTCCCTAGAAGAAGGGGGCACACCATGGCACCCAGGGCCACATGGGGGGTTGGTCAGGAGGCAGGAGCAAGGGGAAATCATGGGCAAGAGCCTTTATTAATTACTTATTACTATAGGTGGAATTTGTTAGGTGCAAACGTGCCATGTGGGGCAGGAAGCAAAACAGATTGTAGGGCTTGTGGTTGGAGAGTTTATAATACGATTTTTGTGTGCCCAGGAAAACCCAGTGATAACGGGGATACAAACAACTTTGGTCATTAGTTTGGCCCGTGATTTCAGGATGCCAATTCATCAGTTATAGAATACCAAGAGTGATTATTTCAGGGACCAGCAGTGTTTACCATATGAGCTTTGCCACGTAGCCACCTTCCTAGCCTAACCCGTGCACAAAGACGGATTTACATCAACAATGAAAGGGAGGGGCTCAGAAAATGCTGGGCTAATGAAAAAGGGCCCAGCTTAAGAGCCAAAAAGAATGGGTCTCGAATTTTGATCCCATTGCTGGCATGCTGCAAAATCTTGGGAGGCTCACTTAACCTCTTTGGGCCTCAGTTTCTTTATTTGTAACATTGGAACAAAAGCCCCTACTCTGTATGCCTTCTAGGACAGGGAGACGTTTAAATAGGGTAATGAAAGCAGAAGTGCTTTGTAAGTGAAAAGCATGACTTCCACAACCATGATTCACTGCAGATATTTTGAGAGAGATTGATTAGGGAAGCAGCCAGGAAGGAGGACTCATCTCAGGCAAACAAAGAGCCTGGTCCTCTGCTGGGGTGGACCAAGACGAGCCTCTGGTCTCCTTTGGGAATACACTGATGGGAAGGAGGTCTGACATTTGCTGCTGGAGAAGGTGGGTCACTGTGTATTACACAGGGCAATGAACTTGGCTGACAAGAAAGCTCTGGTGGCCTCTGCTCTAGCATCCAGACTGTCCCTGTCCTCATGTCCTGGGTCCCCAAATCCCATGTGCCTACTGATGCTGTGCGTGGGTCTGAAAACTGAGCGAGTAGGAACAAAGCATGCGCTCAGGGCCTCGCAAGGTAACAGGTGTGAGCGGGCAGCATCATTCAGCCAAAGTAAGAACTTCTGGGATTAGTTGAGGAGGGAGGGTAAGGATGGGTGTGTGTGTGTGTGTTTGGGGGGAGCTTGTGACCCCTCCTTCCTCTGTAAGGTCACCTGATATCCTCTTCCTGCCCCCAGCAAGTCTGGTATTAGAAAGCACTGGGGCCCCTGTTTGGTCCAGACCACTCCAGGGCTCCAGAGCCCTCTCCCAGCCCACACACCTGGATCTGAGACCTTCTAGGAGGCTGGGGGTTCCTGATGCCCACAGCCATGGCGAAGCTTGTTTGAGAGCTCTTTGGGAGACTTAGGTCCCAGAGAAATATCTCTGTCCTCCCCAGCAGAGTGGAGTGATGGATACCAGTCGGTTCGCTTTCCAGATGGCCAGCCCTCAGGAGTGGGAATGAGAGGCTGGACAGACCCAGGTGTATGTACCAGAAATGGCTTTGGAAATCCAGACTTTTTGTTGGAAGGCTCAGGAAGTGGGTTCTCTGTGTGTGGGGACTCTGTCCGGATAGGGGGCCCTGCGACAGCTGATTGCGAACTTTAGTCCATCGCAAACTAGCTTAAGCAAAGAAAAAAAAGAAAAAGGCGAGGGTGGGGGGAGGATTTTGTTGGTTTCATTTACTGGAAAGTTCAGGAGTAGTTTTAGCTTTAGAGGTGCAAACGAGTATCTTTAGGGCTTATTTTCTTTCTATGTTTCCTGACTTCTGCCCTGTGGGAATCCTTTACAGGTTCTAAGTGATGACCCCAGACTTGCTTCCTCCCCATTTGGAGTTAAATGGAAAGAGGGTTGTCTCTTAACAGTTGCTCTGGCACAATTCCTGGGAGTCATCTGATAGAACCAGCTGGTGTCACACATCCATCGCTAAGCCCATACCTTTGCCTAGAGCAATGCGTGTGCTGATTGACCAGGCTGGCGCCAGATTCTGTGTCCCTGGAGTGGGGACTCTTGGGTCACATGGACTGAGCATGGGGGAAGAGTTGTTCCCCAAAGGAAAACCAGAGTGCTGTTCGCGGGGAAATAGAGCATGGCTGAGTGGACAGTGCAGCCAGGATGCAGACACCGAGCCCTGAGTATGGGCGGGCAGCCTGGCAGGTGGGAGGGGAGGGCCTGCTTGGGGCCCTGGGCCTGTGCTTCCTCCGCTCTTCCTGCAGTGGGTAGGGCGAGAGAGAACAGCAAGCAAGCTTGCTTCCAGGCTAAGCAGAGAGGAGTCAGCAAGAATGGACCTTGTACTAAGGACGGAAATGAACTTAATTAGACCTAAGCGAGCCATTTGTCTCCAAGAAGTGACATTCAGTTTTCCCTGGAAGTCCCCAGATTAAGTGGTTTTGCAAAATGCCAAGGTGGAGGATTTTTCAGTGTGGGGGGAAAAAAAGACAGTAGTCAATCCAATTCTGGAAATTTGTGTTGAGCACAACCGGAGTGCCAGGCCCCGTGCTAGGGCATGTGGAGACCCAGTCCCTAATGTTGAGGAGTCTGTGACAGGACCAGGAGAGTGAGATGAGGCCAGAAGACGCTAGTGCTGAAGGACGAGGCCACCGAGTTTCGGGGGAGAGGGGCAGGATGGGAGTGGGGTGGGGAGATCTTGTCTGGGCAGAGCAGTAGAGGCAGGCGTCATGGAGGAGGTGGCTGCACTGAGCCCGGAAGAATGGTTAAGGTGTTCGGGGGTAGCCTGCCCTTGGGGGTGGAGGCCGGGCACAAATGCCACCTGGCCTTCCTTACCTGGTCCAACCGTTGGTACAGCTGAGCCTGGAGCTGCCACTTGGGCCGCATCCTGGAAGCAGGTTGCTGGGACTGTTTAGGAAGATTATGTCCCATGCTTCACAGTGTTGCAGGGGGCAGGGGGAGGAAGAGTGGGGGGCCTCTGGTTCAGGCTCCATGAGTCTCTACACCGACTGAGTTAGAGAGGTGCAGGTGGGTGGACTCGGGGGGGATTCGCTAGCAGTCCGTGCCTGCTTTTGAATCTACAGGTGTGTACACACCTTTACCTACCTGTGTACACATGTGCTTATCAGCCCAAGTGTATGTCCTGTGTGTGCGTGTAAGCATGTGTTTGTATGTGCACACATGCCTGTGGGCATGAGCCAGCATGCACGGCTGGGGGCACGTGTCTGTGCCGCAGTCTGCTAGTGCCTGGGTCTGCACATGCGTGGCTGAGTCCATGAACTTATCTCCGTGGGCCACATGTCAGTGTCCATGTGTGTCTGTAGACCTGTGGCCACACGAGTCTGTGGATACCTGCAGCTAGGTATACGTGGGCTCACATGTGTCTTTTGTGCCCCGGGACCTCTCAGGGCTCATCCGGCTGCAGGAGCTCATCATGGCCCCATCGAGGTACAGCATCCGCCTGAAGATCCGCCAGCTCCCCCTTGACTCTGATGACTCGCGCCCGCTGCTCAAGGAGATGAAGCGAGGCCGGGAATTTCGCATTATCTTCGACTGCAGCCACACCATGGCCGCCCAGATCCTCAAGCAGGTGCGTGAGCACCGGCCAGCGGGAGGGGTGGTTGGGGTCTGCCTGCCACTTCTCCCCCCTCCCCCCATTTCCATGATGTCAACCAGATCCAAGTTCAACCTCTAGTCTGCCTCTTTGCGGCTGTATGACCTTGGGTGGTCACTTTGCCTCTGTGAGCCTCAGTTTCACCAGCAGCAAATCGGACACAGTGGTCTTGACACTCTGAGTTGGTGTGAGGATGGGATGAGACGATGGTTGAGCTGCCCCAGCCAGGCCTGGCGCATGGAGGGTGCTGAGCAAATGCTAGTTTCCACGCCACCTCGGGGCAGGTGGGAGGCGGGGGCTGCGGAGAGGGAATAGAACGCTGCAGGAAGCACGGGGAGGCCTGGGGGTCTCGGGAACAGCCCCCAGCATTCCTCTTCCAGCCACTGATTCCCTGCAGCCCGTGGCACTCGGTGTCACTCTCCCATCCCTGGGAGGTTTATCGAGGCTCTGTGCACCATCTGCTCAGCTCTGCAGCAACGGCGGCGGAGGAGAATGGCTCTCGGTCCTTGGCCGCGCCTCCGTTCCCGACAGCCCAGGGTGGCGTGCTGGGAACCAGGCCGAGCTCTGCCAGCCCCCTAAGAAACAAACAGCGAAATCGCTCACAGCCCCCCTCCGAGGGTGCCGCAGCCGAAAACAAAACCACTCTGATTCGAACCAGTGCTTTGTGTGAAAGGCAATTATGTGGCCCCAGAAAGTGAGCCTGGTGATTGGAGGAGGCATTCTGTGGGGCCTTGACACATGACCCCGGCAGAGGCTGGTGGCAGGGAAGGGTCACAGGGATACAGGGGGAGAGGTGCTGAGCTGGCCAGGAATATGTTCAAGGCCTGCCCCGCACACCCTGCAAGGGGTGCCCAAGCTGAACGGCAGCCTCTGTCTTCCCCCAGAGGAAGTCCCACCCCAGGACCCTTCACACAGGGGCTAAAAAGTCATTTGAGAGCTTGAATCCTGCTTCTGCCCATGGGTGTTATATATCCAAGAACAAGTGGCCCCGGAGTCATCCCCCGCTCTGTAGATGGAGTGAAGGATCCCTCCCTGCCCTGTTCTGGAGGATTCAGTGAGATGAGGCGAGGAAAGCGTTTATCCCAGTGCCCGGGGCACAGTCAGCATGCATGCGGCAACCTTTACGCTCAGCGTGGAGGAAGTACATGCTCCCCAGAAATCCCTTAACCCTCAGTGTCCCGGCCAGCGGCGCCCAGTGCCTCCCTCCTCTTCCAGGCATGTGCAACTGAGTAATAAAGACAATCCCAACTTGGGTTCACTGAGGAGTTACTCGGTGCCGGGTACACACACAGCTCCTCATTTATCGCCGCTCTGGGAAGTGGGGGCGATTATCGTGCTCGGTTTCAGATGGGGAAACTGAGGCTCCAGGGGAAAGGATTGGGCCTGAGGTCATCCAGCCAGAAAGTCAGAATTCACTCCCCAGTTTGCTGACATGAAAACTCCTAGAACTGAAAATGAAGATTCTGTGCTCAGCCTGACCCTGAACTAAACCGAGGTGAGCATGTCTGCGTACTGAGGACTTCTTGAGCCTTTCACCTGCGAATGCGGGCTGTGAACCTCCAAGACCGGGAGGGAATGTGAAGCATTTTCAAAGTGTATTTGACCCAGTGACATCTCCTCCTGGAGCACTTTGTGGGCCCGCATTCTGAAGAACTCTGTGGAAAATGCATGATGGTCATTAGTATTATAGATTATCGGCTTCTAATAAAATACATTAGATTTCATGATGGTGTAGAAGAGTAATTCACAGCAGCCATGTGGCCCGCTGTGTGGCCAAGCAGGATCCAAGACGCAGGGATGTGTCAGCCCTTCCGGGGGAGGCTCAGACTGAGGACAGACCCTCCTCGTAGGGCCTGGCTGGGCTGCTGGGAGCCGAGCTCCCACAGACGTCTTTCTGGAGCCAGGACAGTGAGTTCAGCTGAGGAGAGTCAGGGCACTTGAGGAGGCGATGTTGGGCGGATTCCAGCAGCATTTCTCCAAGTGTGGCAGGCCCAGCGATGCTTACTAAAAAGGCAAACCTGGCCCTGCAGAATTTGGAATATTTGGAGAGCGTGGCCTAAGATTCTGCATTTTAATGTGTCACCCATGATTCTGCTGCACACTCCAGTGTGAAATCCACTGCTGTCTGCCAGACAGTCATTTTCCCCGTCTCAGAGGGTGCCCCGCTCCAAGCGGCCAGCCTCTCCCAACCCACCGCCAGCCTGTGCTGCCCCGGGTCCTCACCGCTCTCTCCCCACTCCCTTCCCACCCCTCATCCCCCCTGCCAGGGTGGAGAGGGGGAGGGGCTTCTCAGATGTTCCCTGCAGGGTGCTGACGCTTTGCTCTCCCGTAGGCCATGGCCATGGGCATGATGACCGAGTACTACCACTTCATCTTCACCACCCTGGTAACGTACCTCCGAGTCCTGGCACGGGTCGGGGTGGGGCTCCCTCAGAACAAGGTCAGCCCGGGGGAGACAGTTGCAGCAGCTAGAGGAGATTCAGGCTGGACTTGCTTCCTAAGGCTGTAGGTGTGGCCCCAGGCAAGGGCACAAATTTGTCTTTGTGGCCTGCCCACTTTGAGAAGTGACATCTTGTTGTGACTAAAGACAGGGACTCTAGAACCTGCCAGTGTGAACACAAGCCCCTCTGCTTGCCGGCTGTGAGACCTCGCAGAAATAATTTAACCTCCCTCAGTTTCTCCCTCTGCAAAATGGGCATGATCATGGCTCCTACCTCCTAGGATTGTTGTGAGAACGGAATGAGTTTGTGAACTAAAGCGCTGAGAGCAGTGCCTGCTTGTGTGAAGGGCTGTTGTTATGACGATGACCCTTGGCCCCAGCCCACACGCCCCCACACAGGTCCCAGGCCTCAGGCCTCACGCAACAACGGGAGTTGCCACTTTGGATTCCTGTGACATCCACGCTCAGGTCTGCCCACTCACTATCAGCTGGGGCCAGCCCACCTGCGGGCTCCAGATGGGTCCTCTCCAAACCTTGAGAACACTGAGGGCCATTTAAACCCATTAGGGTAATTAGTTGTGGTCTGAGATCAGCAGAATGAAGAGATCCCTGTGCCAAAGGGGCACCAACCCCCAGCCACCCTGCCTTGCGGCCAGATTCCCTGGATGTCACTGCGGCCCCGGGTAGACTCTTACCCAGCCCAGATATGGGGCAAGTGACAGCATCACTAAACATCCTGTGGCTGAAACAAGCTCCCGAAATCTGTGTCGGACTTGCCACTGCAGTCTTGCAAGCCTCTAGCTGTGTTCCTTCGTTCACCCAGCACCCAGCTAACATTCCTTACCCAGCACCTGTATTCAACTGAGTATCTCAAGACGACTGGCACTGAGGCCTGCCCTCAAGGAGCTCCCATCCTGCCCAGTCTGCATCTCTATGTGTAACTCGTTCGGCCGGCTTGTGCCATCACAAGCCATCACATCAGATGGCCACGGGGCACAGCAGAAGGAGACGCCGGGTGCCACAGAGCTGGTGGAAGGTGGGGAATTTCAGGCAGTCTTTACAGGAAAGAAGATGTTTGAACTGGACCTTGAAGGATCAATAGGAGTTCACCAAGGAGAGAGAGGAAGGGCATTCCACATAGAAGGAACAGCATAAGCAAAGGCCAGGAGGCAGGTTAGCTCTTCAAGGCTCACTCTGGTTGATTGCCAGAGCCAGCTGTGTTCATCTCTTCCTGGCTCCACTTTCAGTCAGTGACATCATGCAAGTAGCTTGAGATTGGCCAAGGTGGGAGTATTCACACCACAGAAGCTGGCAAATGCTACAAATAAGAGGTTGCTCCTCGCCATCCCCTGAGAGCTGGTTATTAAGCATTTCCCAGCAAACAACTGCCTGTTACCCTCTCTCCACCCCCAACCCTGTGCCCATGGCAGAGCTCAGGGGCCACCCTGCCCACTCTTCTGATCCAGAGCCCAGACCTGGAGACCTGCCAGGAGCCTTGGTGGGAGAAAGGGATGCTGGAAGCTGGTGACTGAGACCAGGTACCTTCTGCCCTGGTCCCTTCTGGATTTCTATCCACCCAAGCGAGCTTCTCCCCTGGGAAAGTCATTGGAGGCTGGAGGATGAGGTCATCAGATCCCCAATATTCCACCTCCGTATGGAGCTAGGAGCAGGGCAGAGGAGAAAGGCTGGGAAGGTGGGGTGGGGCACATTCCAGGCGCCCGAGGCCCTGTCTCCAGGCATGGCAGCCCTGGGCTCCTAGGGTGCTGAGTCCAACCTCTGGGCCCTTAGAGGTCCCCACCAGCCCTGTGCCAGCTCAGTGCATTCTTCCCACACTTCCATCCTGCTGGCTTACCTCTCTGAGTCCTCACCGCTCTGAGCTGCTGTAACAAAGCCCTGGCGTCCATGCAGGAATAGACAAGGGAGGAGCAGGCAGACCTCCCGGGACCTCTGTGGTCCCCCTGCAGACCGTGCCCATCCCCCCTCCACATTACTTCCCAGTTCAGTGGCAGGAGAGCAGGCCTCGGAGGCATAGATAAGGTTGAGAGTCCCTTTAGCACCAGGGACTGTGCACGTGGGCAGATTGCTTAGCTTCCCTGGGCCTCAGTTTCCTTGCCTCTAAAATGGGAATCATTTGTGACGCCTCTGGGCTTCAGATCCTTCATTCGGCCTCTTTTGGTTTCAAGGAGCAGAGCTCACTCAAGTAACTTCAAGTCACTAGAGACTCAAGAATGAACCACCAGGCCACAAGAGCAGATGTGGAGAGTGGTTCTGGATCCAGAGCAACTGTGGACATCACGAGAATTATGGTTCCAACCCTCTGCCCTGAGACTCAGCCAGCCTCTTCCGTTTCCCTCTCTCTGCCCATTGCTCCCTCCCCCTGCTCTCGGCCTCAGCTCCGTCCTCGCAGTCTCTGTTCCCTGGAAACTTCAGCTCATCACAGCTGCCCTGGGATCATCACACCCCAGCTGACCATCCGTTCTGCCTCTGCTGCTTCTCACCACCGCTTTCTCTGAGTGTTACCCACCTTCCCCAGGTCAAATTTCGGACTGACCAAGCACCGGCCATTGCTTCTCAACAGGGCACTATATAGGCATTTGAGGCTGGACATTAATCCTTCCGGAATGTCCTGCCCACTATAGAGTGTTTAGCATCCCTGTCCCTGCTCACTAATTTCCAGGCTGGGTGACAAATAAATAAATGCGATCCACACATTTTCAAATGTCCCCAGGATAGGGGCTGAGTCATCAGCCAGACTGTAGCAACCCCCCCTTGGGAGGTGACCCCCCACTGCCAGACCTCGGCTGGTCAGCCGAGGTCTGGCAGTGGGGGGCAGAGTACAATGGGCTCACAGAATCTAAGTCATGGCCACCAAGCAGAAGGGCTGGGGCATTGGGAGAGCCCTTCAGAAGCGGCAGGAGCAAAATCCACAGATCTCATTCACCCACCCCGAGTATTGACCCCCCGTCCACTGTGTCCACACAGGGCCTGTGGTTAAGTCCTCTTTGTGCTTTGCTTCCGGTCTTAGCTCCGGACAGTCAATTGAAAGCATCTCTGCCTGGCTCGTGCCCTCATTCCAAGGCCAGAGGGAGTGTTCCCTCAGGGAGCTCTTAGCCCTGAGGCCCGACCTGACCTTCTAGACAAGACTCTGGAGAAGGCACCACCCCAGTACGCCAGTGGCTCTCCACATTAATGCCGGTGCCAGCGTGAGGTCAGGGTTGGACTTCTCGGGAGGAGGGGCAGGGCAGTATCCTTGCACCCTGGGGCAGTATCCTAGCCCAAGAGAGTGTCTGCTTTCCCTACTTTTTATGGGGGTTTTTTTGTTTTTGTTTTTTTGGCCACACTGCGCAGCATGTGGAATCTCAGTTGCCAACCAGGGATCGAACCTGTAGCCCTTGCAGTGGAAGCACAGAGTCTTAACCACTGAACCACCAGGGAGGTCCCTGCTTTCCTCACTTTTACATTTCCTTAATTCAGTCATTCATGTACTCACTTATCCAGCAGGCATATACATATGCTCTCAAGGTCCCAGGTACCAAGCTAGGCACTTGGGTGAGACGGGGTGTCTAGAGCTGGATCCAACACAAAGCTCACCAGCTGGTAGCTTCCTCTGTGCACATGAGGATCAAGGACGGTGCCCAGTTTACCTCTATATCTCCAGTGCCCAAATAGCACCTGGAATACAGTAGGTGCTCATTAATGCCTGAATGAATGAATGAATGAATATAATACAAAGTAGAAAGTAATCAGTGAAATTAACATCCTCATCATAGCAACAGTGACGTCCACCGACTCTGGCGCCAGTCCGCCTGAGTTAGAATCGAGATTCTTCCACTTCCTTGGGCAAGTTACTTCACGTCACTTTGCCTCATTCCCCATCTGTAAAATGGCCACAAGAACAGTACCATCTCATAGGACTCTTATGCTGAGCATTAAGCGAGTATGTTGACATCAGTAAAGCACTAAGGAAAGTGTTACTTGGTACTATGTAAGAGTTAAATTGATTAATTAAATGATTCCTGCTTATATATTTTATGCGCTCAGTATACCCCATCTCATCCAAAATTCTGAACAACTCTCCAAGGGGAGGATGACTTTCCCAATTTTACAGAAAAGTAGAAACTGAGGCTCAGAGAGGTCACTCAGTAACAAAAGGAGCAGAGCAAGGATTTTGACGAGCTGGGACCTGTCCAGCTCCAAAGCCCTCTGCTGAAGCTTGTGCTGAGAGCCGCACGCAGTGTCGCCTGGCTTCCTCTGTCTGGCTCCGGCTCGGATTCCACAGGCTGTGATGGTCCAGGCATCACGTGATTGACACTAATGCGGGGAACAGAGCCTCCACAAATCTCAGCGGCACCCACACTTCACAGGTTCCAAAGCCCTTTCTCCACATCGCTGATTTTCCTCTTCACAGGGCAGTCTGTGCTCCCCATTAACTGATGGGGAAACCTGGGACCAGAGAGGTTGAGTGAACTACCTGGAGTCTCCCAGCAGATCAGTGATAAAAGCCTTGGCTCCTGGCTTCTGTTCCAGCCCACTGCCCTTCCTCCCCATGCCTCTCTGAGGGTCAGGAAGAGCCGATCCTTCCAGAGAGGCACAGTCCCTGCAATACAAATAGTTCATGCAGTGGAATACGTGTGTGTGTTGGGGGGTTGGGCTGCAGCGGGTACCAGGGTATCTCCCAGCAGCTCCCCATATGCCAGGGCATCAGCTATGTCGCCTGGGTCCTCGTGTCCTGCTTCCGGCTCCAGCTCCAGTTTCCTCCTTCCAGCCCCGTTGCCTTGAGAGTCTACCTCATGATTGTTCCCCTCTGTGCCCATTGGTCAATCGTGGCTGTATGTGGGAGGGCAGTGGCATTTGGCATTTATCGCCTTCCCTTTAGGAGACCCACGTCACCAATTCTTTGTGTCTAAAAAATTCTCCAAACTTGCTTCTCCCATGCAGAAGACATTTTAATTACCCCAGCTGCCATTATCTGTTCCAGCCAGCTTTGAGCCATTCCCAGATAACCCCGCGTTAATCAGCCCCAGCTGAGCCCCTGGTACATGTCATGTGTAGGTAAAAGCCTGGAGGTGAAAAGAGAATTATAATAAATTAATAGATAAGCAATCACAATTAATGCCGCTTCTCGGCAATAACAGTTATATCATGGGAAAGATATTTTCATCTGTCATTCCTTAAGGCGATGTTTTCCGAGCTGCAGCTTCTACCCAGTCAGACCCATGGGGTGCTAATGAATTAGTCTATTATGTTATGCTGAATGTTTCTAAAAGGTCCCTCGTTGATACTGAATTCAATGTGTCAACATTTGGCATGGAGAACAGCAACTTTTTGCCAAGCAGCAAGGTTGTGCACAGTTCACTGTGTACAGCACATGGGGTCTCAGCCCAGGGCAGTTTGGACAAAAAATTGGAGCCGGACAAAGAGGCCTCTTTTCCAGCTCCACATGATCACTGCCCTCATGTCACAGGGATGGTGGTACTCAGTGCCACAAGCCCTACAACACTTTGCAGCTAAGTACAGGCTCAGGGTGACAGGGATGAAGGTGACTCTGGCAGTGACACCCCATCGTGCCCCCTCCCGGGCTGTGATTGGCCACAGCCACTGTGTGAGTGTCAGCCAGCTCAGTGCTGCATCTGGAAACCAGAAGGGCTGATGTCGCCAGCACCCGAGTCCCCACCGAAGCCAGAGATGCTGCCCTTCTCACTGAGTCCGACTGGTGTTTAGTCCTCAGGGAAGTGAGCTGAGTCACGGAGGCTCTAGGCAGGCTCATGTTGGGCATCTTTCAGGCCTTAGGTATCAGGTCAACACTGAATTGGAGAAGAGGCTGAGCCCCGTGCAGAGGTAGAGGGAGGAGGGCGCCCCCTGGAGGCAGAGCTCAGCTTCTCTTCTGTGGCCCCAGCAGTTCAGCTCTGGCCCCAAACTTGCATTCACCGCCCCACACAGCAAAATCCCTCCATCTCCCCAGACCCACCTCCTTCAAAGGCAGTTTAGGGAAGCTCTCTTGTCTCTAAAGCAGTACCCTTGAGGGGCTCATCCTCCACCTCAGGCAATTTGCCAAACCACTCCTAACTTGTAGCCCCATAGAAATCTCCTCCTGAGAGGAGGATGTAAAACACTGGCCTCTCCATTCCAGGCTCTTCCCAGTGCTGTTTAGGTACCCTAGAGAGCTACGCAGCTGGCTGACCCTTCTTTCCACTTTGGGTGATGGGAGCCCAGGGGCTCCTAGGGGCACAGATGCAGACATGGACAGTTGTTATCAGTGGGGTGAAAGCAAAGAGGTCCCAAGATAAGAGCAGAAGCGCCCTTGACCCACCCTATTGTGTGATAGTAGTAGAGTAGCAGTCAAGGGAGGCTTCCCAAAAGAGGTGACAAGCTGACTCTCAGAGTGAGGCCACCCAAGGAGGATTGAGAAGACAGGCATTCCAGCCCAGGGATAGAGCACGCACAGAGACACTGGCCTAGAGAAGCTGCATGATGGGGGCAGGGGCCAGCGAGGAATGGGGAAGGGAGACAAAAGCAATTTGGTGTTCCTGGGGCAAATATGAGAGGGGGGTGGGAAGAAAAGTGAGGCCAGAGGGGTGGAGAGCCTTGCAGAGTAGACTAAGGAATTTGTGCTTTTTTCTGAAAAGGCAAGAAGGAGCCGTTGAAATATGCCAAGCAGGGGAGTGACGGGGTTGGGTTTATTCTTCAGAAAGACCCCTCTGAATGCTGTGTGGTGGGTGACTGAGCTATCCAGAGGTGGGAACCAAGGGCTGGTCATAGGACAGAGGGAGGGCTCGGGAGCTGGTGGCCTGGGTTTGACGCCATTGCTCCCCAGCTGTGTAACCTTGAGCAAAAGACCTAACCTCTCTGTGACTCAGTTCCTTCCTCTAAAATGGGTGATAATAACACCCTCCTTGTAAGGTGAAAATGGGAATGAAGCGAGTTAATACACCTAAGGCACATAGAAACTGTTCTGAGGTTTATAGGTGCTCAGTAAGTGTTAGCTCCTTGCGATTGTTTTTGTATTTTGCCAAGAGAGGTAAGTCAGGAGGATGCAACTCATGTCTGCTCCTCTCTTCCAATAACCCAGTCATGTCCCTGGGGGCTGAGTCCATAGCTGTCACAACCTGCTGCCAGAGAAGGCAGAACCTGAATGTTTGTCAGCACTTCCGTGGTGTCTACCACGCACCAGACACGTTCTAAGTACATCTATTAACCCGTTTCTTCCTCGTGACAACCCTATATGGCAGGTACTATTATCATTCCCATTTTTCAGATGAGGCAACTGAGGAAAGGAGAGTAGATGGC
Source organism: Tursiops truncatus (assembly GCF_011762595.2). Lineage (NCBI taxonomy): Eukaryota > Metazoa > Chordata > Mammalia > Artiodactyla > Delphinidae > Tursiops > Tursiops truncatus. The sequence goes on from NC_047034.1 coordinate 154,426,598, forward strand.
CTGGCCTGATGGTCTGTGCTCATAACCATCACCTGGGTCTGCCCAGTGAGCTGTTCTCAGGGAGGAGCTGTGGGAAGAGAGGCCTCCTTCCAATGTGTTTCCCCCCTCTCCCTCTGATTGAACAGGTCTCCCCGTCTAAGCCCAGACCCCTCTCTGTGTGTTTCCCAGTTAGGAGTAATAGCTTAGATTAGCGGCTTCTCAAAACACAGATTGAGGCCCCACCCCACATTCTCTATGGCCCATACTTTCCAAAAAATGCTCCAAAAACAATTCTGGTGCATATCTTGTGCCTGACAACCACTGGGGACATAAAGCACGGGGATTTTTAAATAGGACAGACACGGTGTACTAGTAAACGTGTACAACCAGCTGTCCAAAAAGGGGGAAAACACAGATATATAGTGCTTGCCAGTTTTCATGGTGTAAATACTCCCACCATGGCCAATATCAAGCTACCAATGAATATCACTGATCGCAGAGTCAAGAAGTGCCGACATTTAGCTCTTACAAGCCACTGAGATGGACCTGGGAACGGTTTCTGCGCTGCCTTCGTGAGCTCTATGACCTTAGGCAAGTCACCTCACCTCTCTGGCCCTGTTTCCTCCTCTCTTAAAAGGGAATACTATTAAATACCTACTTTATAGGGGATTGTGAAGATCAGATGATACACTCCATTGCGTGGGGCTGAGCACACTGCCCACCCTCCACTCCCCACTGAGATTGGGGCCACAGAGACACCCTCTGGTCAATTCCATGGAGACTCCGCCATCTACTCCCGACCAGCCCCTCCCCCAGCCCAAATCCTGGCTTTGAATCAGGGCCCTATTTGTTTGGGCAAGGCTGAGACTAGACTTTCTTGCTTGGCTCAAATCTGCTCTCAGCCTCTCCCCTAATCCCTAAACCCTTAAAGAGGAAACCAACAGAGTGTATTCCAGACGGAGGCCAGCTGGAGTTACAGGAGGAACAGCAGGAGATCAGCACGAATTAGGAACATCTCAGAGACCAGAGGAAGCCAGCACGGTGTGAAAGAGCTGCTCTGTGGGCTCCAGGTTTTATCCCTCATTATCTTTCCATGAGCCATCATTGATTTAACTGAAGCTGGGACTGTGATGGGGCCAGATGTTACTCCTGACATCTGCAGCCATGGAGAGACAAGTACACTGTCCCTGGCCACTCTGTCCCAGCATGGGAGGGAGTGACTGAGTTGAGGGACCCGGGAAAGAGGACAGGCAGTGGGGGGCAGAATGGAAGGCAGCTGGATGAGAGGGGAATGTACATAAGAATAGACAATGGATGAAGAGGAGCTCAGACCTGAAGACTCACTTTCCCCACTAGTGGGATGAGGCCCATCTAGATTGCCAACATTACACGTTTCAAAAAGTAACCTAAGTGTCCATCAACAGATGCATGGATAAAGAAGATGTGGCACATATATACAATGGAATATTACTCAGCCATAAAAAGAAACGAAATTGAGTTATTTGTAGTGAGGTGGATGGACCTAGAGTCTGTCATACAGAGTGAAGTAAGTCAGAAAGAGAAAAACAAATACCGAATGCTAACACATATATATGGAATCTAAGAAAGGAAAAAAAAAAGGTCATGAAGTGCCTAGGGGTAAGATGGGAATAAAGATGCAGACCTACTAGAGAATGGACTTGAGGATATGGGGAGGGGGAAGGGTAAGCTGGGACAAAGTGAGAGAGTGGCATGGACATATATACACTACCAAACGTAAAATAGATAGCTAGTGGGAAGCAGCCATATAGCACAGGGAGGTCAGCTCGGTGGTTTGTGACCACCTAGAGGGGTGGGATAGGGAGGGTGGGAGGGAGGGAGACGCAAGAGGGAGGAGATATGGGAACATATGTATATGTATAACTGATTCACTTTGTTATAAAGCAGAAATTAACACACCATTGTAAAGCAATTATACTCCAATAAAGATGTTTAAAAAAAATTTTTTAAACACACAATTACCATATGACCCAGCAATAGTAATAAAGACCTATGTTCATCAAAAAAAAAAAATAACACGACTCTTATGCAAATATAGAATGAACACGTGTGAAAGGTATTCAAGTCATGAACAAAGGAACCAGTAGGATGACAACGCTGGCTCAAAGAGCATTTGAAGGATTGAGTATTTATAGGTATTTGGTGTAGGGGGAGCATAAGATAAGATGGCTAAGTTAGACAGAAAAATGGATTAATATTCTACAGGACAATAAAACCACCACCTTGGGGACTATCTTTTCTATGGGCAAAAATCTACGTATTAGCTCAGAATCTGGGCCTTTAACCAGTAGCCGACAGTGAAGTCAAACCCGGGTGCATTCTCCCGGAGAACTGCACAATCCCGGGAGGGCCTGTAAGCGATGCTTCTATGTGACATTGAAAGGACGCGCTGCTCTCCGTCTGCCTTATCTCCAAGTTTGGGTAATTTTTCTTAAGACGACAGAGCTCTGCTCCGCTCCTCACACCAGCCCCCACCTCGTGCCAGCTCTTCTCAGCCTAGCACCTGGCCCCTCCCTCTTCAGCCAACCCCCCTCTTTCCCTTTGCCCCCTGCCCTCCCCAGCTCACCGTGCCCCAGAGCTAAAGCTGGCAGGAGGGGCTGAAGCTGGGCTGCCCCCATGCATTAAGGCCTGTCTTCCTGGCTTTTAGGCCACTGCACCAGACGGGACATGACCTGGCCCACAGACAGACAGACTGACTGCTCCTAGGAGGCAGGGGGTGAGGGGGCCTGGCTGATGGTGTGGGGCAAGGGTAGAGCAGAGGACAGCTATACTCCTTCAGTCTCAGGCAGAAGAGACTATTTTAATTTAATTCTTTTATCCAAGTGTAGTTGATTGACAGTGTTGTATAAGGTGTGCAGCAAAGTGATTCAGTTATGCATGTATATCTATATATCTATTCTTTTTCAGATTCTTTTCCATTGTAGGTTATTACAAGATGTTGAATACAGTTCCCTGTGCTATACAGTAGGTCCTTGTTGTTTATCTGTTTTATATACAGTAGTGTGTATCTGTTAATCCCAAACTCCTAATTTATCCCTCCCTCACCTTTCCCTTTGGTAACCCTAAGTTTGTTTTCAGAAGAGACTGTTTTAAAATACCCTCTCTGGGGGGATAAAATCCTCCCTTCACCCTCCCTCTGGGTAACTTGGAGATGCCCAGACGCAATGCCCTTTGTCTTCCCAAAGCGGACGTCCCCCAACAGAGGATGACGGTCATGACCATTATCAAGCTCCTTTGCTGTTCCAGGCTGGGCATTTGATGTCTACTGCTTCACTGGGGCCTAAAGAGGAGGCATGATCCCCATTTTGTAGATGAAGAAACAGGCTGAGCAGTGTGTCTGAGGTCCAGCAGAGTAAGTGGGGTCAGCCACCAGGCAGGCTGGCTGGACTCCTCCACGCTCAAGTTGACTCCAAGCGCAGTGCTCCCATGGGTGCTCCATCCTCACTGCTGAGCCTCACCTCCACAGGGCTCTGCAGGGAGCTGCGGCTGCTCTGGGGCCCCAGCAGGGAGTGTGGGAGGTGAGGCTGGAACTCACAGCCAGGCCACACCTTTGTTTACTGAAACTCTCTCTGTCAAGGATCTTTATGCATTAGACCTGGAGCCCTACCGCTACTCAGGGGTGAACCTGACGGGATTCCGGATCCTCAACGTGGACAACCCCCATGTCTCGGCCATCGTGGAGAAGTGGTCCATGGAGCGGCTGCAGGCGGCTCCCCGGGCAGAGTCTGGCCTGTTGGATGGAGTGATGATGGTACTGCGGCCGGGAGGGCCAGACCTGGGGGCTCCCCTCCCTCCCTCCTTCCCATCATTCCTTCCTCTGCCCCTCTGTTCCTCCCTCCCTCTTTCCATTCCTTTTCCTTCCTTCCTCCCTTCTTTCCTTCCTTCCTCCCTTCTTTCCTTCCTTCCTCCCTTCTTTCCTTCCTTCCTCCCTTCTTTCCTTCCTTCCTCCCTTCTTTCCTTCCTCCCTCCCTTCTTTCCTTCCTTCCTTCCTCCCTTCTTTCCTTCCTTCCTCCCTTCCTTCCTTCCTTCCTTCCTCCCTCCCTCCCTCCCTCCCTCCTCCCTCTCCTCCTCCCTTCCTTCTCTCCTTCTTCCCTGTTTCTTTTTTCCCTCCCACTACTTTCCTTCTTAAGACCTGCCCTGTATCTGCCAGACCTTGGGCCAGGGGCCAGGGACACAAAGGAATCAGACAGAGTCCCACCCCAAGTGTGGGAGTGCAGGCACGGAAACAGATGGTTACAGAGAGTAGGAATAAGGACTAGTGGGTGCTGGGCACGGGGGACTTTCAGTTGTGGCTGGCAGGAGGCTGGGGAGGCCGGAAAACTGAAGGTGTGCATGGGGCAGGCGATAGCAGGGACAACGGCACGGGGTGGCGGGGCCTGGCAGAGAAGGTCTGAGCTGCGGAGGGAGGGAGTCCGGTGTCTGCAGAGTTGCAGAGGCAATCCGAGCTTGGCTTCTCACTCGGAGCAGGGACACGGTCACCTCCAGGGTCTCAGGGCCTTTCCCTCACCAGGACCCCCTTGCCTCTGGTCGGGGAGGAGAAAGGAGACAGGGCAGGGTGAGCTGGGGACTCTCGGGCCCGAGCTACTCTCAGGCAACCCTGGGCCTCCCCTCCAGACTGACGCGGCCTTACTGTACGACGCCGTCCACATCGTGTCCGTGTGCTACCAGCGGGCGCCCCAGATGACCGTGAACTCCCTGCAGTGCCATCGGCACAAGGCGTGGCGCTTTGGCGGCCGCTTCATGAACTTCATCAAGGAGGTGAGTGCCCCCTACTCACCAGGACGGCGCCAGGGCCATATCCTGGGGGCCGCAGAGCAGTCAAGGGCCCAAGTTTGGGAGTCAGACAGCACTGATTTCCAATCCACGTGAACTTGGGCCAGTCGCCTCACATCTCTGAGCCTGTTTCCTAGGGTGAAAATGGGCTCAATAGGGACCAATCTAGAGGATGACTAAGGGGCTGAGTCTTTGGCGTATAGTATGCGTTCAGTGGGCGGTCGGCGTTGTCAGCAGGACAAAGAGTGGGCTTTAAATGACAACAGATGAGGGTCTTTGCCTCCAGCTGTGTGACCTCAGGCAATCTAGGGAAACTTGCTGAGCCTTGGCTGCCTCATGGGGATGCTGTGAAGACGAAATGAGGCACCATGTGGACAGTGCTTAGTCCCGAGGGCAGAGGAGGCCCATCGGCCAACTTCCCAGCCAGGGTCCCTGCTGGGACCCGGCTCTCCTGGCACCATGGCAACCATGAAGAAGTCCCATCCATGGAGCTGATTCAAAGGAACCAGAGAGCAGAATCTGTCCTGCTGCTGAGAGGATGACCATGGAAATACACAGTGCCAGAGTTTAGTTTCAGACTCTCCATCACTGTTCTCCTTACGGATGGCAGAGTTTATTGTTCACATTTTACAGACGGGGATGCTCAGGCCTGGGCTTGTACCTTGGCTCCATCACAACAAGCTGCATGACTTTGGGTGAGATGCTTAGCTCTTTGATCCTCAGTTTCCTCAACTGTAAAATGGGTATAGTAAGAGTTCCTGCTGCAAAGCATTGTTGAAAAAACAGGGTGAAAAACTATGTGCGAAGCATGTAGCCCAAGGCTAGGCAGAGTCAAGTCCCAGTAATGGTAGGTGAGGGAGGCTCAGGGGGCCGAGATCTAGGCAGGGTTACTCTGGGTCAGAGGGAGTGACCTGTCCAGGGCAACAACAAGTGCAGTTAGGGGAAGCCCTCTAGGAGGGCTCCATATAGACCACCTCTTTGCAGCCATCACGATGGACCAGGAACGAAGCAGTCTGCTTTGAGAGTTCATTCATTTATTCACTACCTATTTGTGCAGGTCTGCTGGGTGGCCGGCACTGAGCCATGCGCTGGGGATCCAATGGGGCTAAAACAGACGGGCCCCTGCACGGACAGAGCTCACCGCCTAGGGAGACGTCCATCAAGTCATCCCATTAATGAACGTAATCCCATATGCAAAGGAAGGCAACACAGTGAGGGTAAATAGCAAAGAAACCCACCACTCAGCAGACAGAGCAGCTTGTCCGGAGGTCCCAGTTCACCATGACTGCTTGGGACGAGGCCAGTGACACCTCCTGTGTTTTAGAAAGACACTAAAAGGCATACGGCTTTAAAGTCTGATGCACTGCCTTTGGGCTTTTCTCTGCCTCTTACCAGCTGTGCGGCTTTAGATAAATTCCTGGACATTCCCGAGTGTTAGTTGCCTCACCTGGCAAACACCAGCTAGTAGTCATCATGAGGGAGCACTTCTATCCTTGGCACCAGTCCCCTCAGCCCTAGAAGGGGCTCCAGTATCAGATGTTATGGTAGAAGAGGACCACGAGAGTCCCTTCTCATCCTACCCCTCAGAACTGCGGAGGAAGTCTGATTGTCCGATGCCCTGAGCGAGGCCTGGCTGGCCTGGGCAATCACCTGCTTGTTCTCTGGGAACTCGAAAGCCTGATTTCCAGCCCCATGAGCCTCCTTCCTCGGCAGGCTCCAACCCAGTCGCTAGAGGTTGGCATGGGTTTCTCAATGACGGAGGCCACAACCCTAGGACCCTTAGGAGCCAGACGTAAGTGTCTTTGAAGCTTAACTACTTTTTAGCTGTGTGGCCTTAGATAAGCTACTGAACCTCTCTGTGCTGCAGGTCCTCCCATACAATGGAGATAATACCAGGTCTGTTGTAGGTGTAAGTGAGTTGTGGTGTGTGAAGCACTTAGGGCAGCGCCTGGCACAGAGCAAGTGCCAAGCTGATTGGCTGCTCTTACTATTATTTCTATCATCACGACTGTCGTCACTCTGGCTTCTTGCTCCCTGGTGGGTTTCCAGCTAAAGAGGATCTCCAGGCCCCAGAGCTTCAGGGACGTCCCCTACCCATTCACCCTTGCCCCCCGCAGCGCTCGAGGCTCAGTTCTGAAGCCCTAAAGGGAGCAGATGAGTCACTGTCGTGCCACAGAAAGGGTAGCCTCCTTCTCCACCACCCCCCAACCCGGCACCGGCACCGACCGGCCCACACTGGCATACCTGGCCCTCCTGTTTCCTGGCCCCGGCCCAGTGAACAGCCCTTACCACTCACTCTTCTTCACAGTCCTTTCACAAACAACTTTGTCTCCAGTCCATTTTAGGGAAGTGGAGACCGAGGCCCAGAGCAGCTGCGGGGCTCCCTCATGGCCCTACAGCTGGCCACCCCCGGGACCCAGGTACCCTGCCTGAGCCCAGTACACCGTCTTCCCTCAGACCATTCCCAAGTTGCCTGTCTCCCCATCTGCCTGCGTGACAGTAAATCATTTTAAAGACTTGGCATTTCCGAGAGGAGCTGGAAAATACCAGGCCGGAGTTCAGAGCGTGTGAAGCGTCTTTCATTTAGCAAGTCCTGCGTGGCAGCTGGAAGGGGCGGGAGGGCTGGGAAATGTCACGGGGAGGAGCTGCCAGCGGCTCCCTGCCCTGGCCCTGCCCCTGCCCGACTGCCCACAGACAGGCCACGCACCTGCTGACATTTAATTCCTCTGTAGCTGACAGGGAGGAAGGCTTCCCTCCAGTGCAGGTTTGAAGGCACCTGCTGTGATTTCCCTGGGGGCTGAGAGGTAGCCCAAGGGGGGAGGGGCCCCAGGCAGAGGAGGGGGAAGGCAGAGGGGCTGGGGAGCGAGCCTCAAGGAAGCTGAGCCTTCCTGTGAAGTCATATACAGTGGCCTTCACCGTCACCGATGCATTTTTTTAATTGAAGTAAAATAATGTATAACATTATGTAAGTTTCAGGTGTACAGCGTTATAGTTCCACATCTGTATACATTACAAAGCGATCACTGCTGAAGGTCTAGTTACCATCCATCACCATACAGTTGACCCCTCCGCCCTGTGTGCCCATGCCCCAACCCCCTTCCCCACTGGTAACCACCAATCTGCTCTCTGAGTCAGATGCATCTTTAAATCTCCGTCCCCAACCCCAATCTCCAGCTCCCTGGGCTTCATAAACTCTCCCCAGTCAACTTGGGCATGATGACCCCAGCTCTTCAGCTCCACTGAGCACAGTGAGAATCTGCCCGGCACCACCATTACTTGGGACCCACAGAGTTCAGTCCCTCTTCGAGCCTCAGTGGCCATGACTGTAAAATGGGGGCAATCATGACACCCACCTTGCAGGACTGTGATGTGAAGTGGATGAGCTCATGCAGGGAAGCTAATCACGGATGAGCCTTCTGTGATAGGGTTTTTCCTGAGGCCTCAGGCCATGGCCCAAGTGACCATCCCTCCCCCTCCAGCCAAGGGCCAGCCCTAATCCACGGAAGCCCTATGGAAGGAGGCTGACTAAGGAAAAACAATAGCCGGGGTTGTATATGCCAGGCACTGTGCTAAGCCCTTTATGCACTTTTGTTACCACCCGTGAAATAGGTCATTTTCCTCTTCCCGAAGCTCAGAGAGGTTGGATGCTTTGTGCAAAGCACTCCTTCCATCCCCTTTTGATTTCCAGAGTCCCAGAACCCTCCTAGGCGTGCCCCTCCGCCTGAGCTAATATAACACATGCCTGTCTACACGCTAATACACAAGACTTGACAGTGCCGGACAGCTGCCCGAGTGCTCGGCCGTACGCTGGCCTCTCACCGTTGTGGCCTCTCCCGTTGCGGAGCACAGGCGCCGGACGCGCAGGCTCAGCGGCTATGGCTCATGGGCCCAGCCGCTCCGCGGCATGTGGGATCTTCCCGGACCGGGGCACGAACCCGTGTCCCCTGCATCGGCAGGCGGACTCCCAACCACTGCGCCACCAGGGAAGCCCTCCCGTGGGTTTTAATGTGGAATCTATAGATAGGCCTCCAGGGATCTGGGAACCCGTGAACTTGTGGGTCGTATTGTGAGTGCAAGGGGAACCTTCAGCCATGGAGAGGCTCTGGAGCCCTCTCCAGGATCTGCAAGGTTCATGACCCCAGGGGGGTGAGGAACCCACGGGGCCCACACACCGAGGCTGCTGTGGAGGCTGCATGAGGCGAGCAGTGTGAAGCCCCTTGTATTGCTAACGCTACGGGCCTGCAGGCAAGGTGTATCTAGAAGGGGAGTCGGCAAGCTTTTTCTATAAAAAGGGTCAGGTAGTAAATATTTTGGACTTTGCAGACCAGTCTCTATTGCAACTATTCAACTGCAAAGTTGCAGCTCAAAAGCCGTCAAAGACAATAGGTACACCCTACGGGCGCGACTGTGATCTCATAAACTGTTTACAGAAACAGGCAATGGGGCTTCCCTGGTGGCTCAGTGGTTGAGAGTCCGCCTGCCGATGCAGGGGACGCGGCTTCGTGCCCCGATCCGGGAAGATCCCACATGCCGTGGAGCGGCTGGGCCCGTGAGCCATGGCCACTGAGCCTGCACGTCCGGCGCCTGTGCTCCCCAATGGGAGAGGCCACAACAGTGAGAGGCCCGCGTACTGAAAAAAAAAAACAGGCAATGGGCCCATTTGGGCTTTGACCCATAGTTTGCCAACCCCTGCTTTAGAAGATGGAGCCCTTCTTAGTTTGGGTCCTGTTCCTTCTCTGAACCTCTGCCTGCCCCTCTCTGTGTTAATGATGCTAAAGGCAAGAAAAAGTAGCAAAAGGACCATTTATTCAGGTCTTAGGTTGTACCAGGCACTGTTCTCCATTTTTCAAGGGACTTAACTCATTTCGCCCTCATAGCATTTTGGTAAGATGGGTAATATTATTAGTTCCATTTTACAGATGAGGAAACTGAGGCAGCGAGGTGAAATGAAATCCCAGGTCCAACTGGGGTTGGACCCTGTATTCTGACCCCAGTTCTTAACCAGGGCATGGGTGGAGCAGGGGCAGGGGTGGGAGACCTTCTCTGTCACCCCCGGCTCTCTGGGGGCTACTCCCAAGTGTTTGGTCCTACAGCCAGAGCTGGCTTGGCCCCTTGGCTTTCTGCCCCTCGGCAGGTCTTGCCTGCCGCGGCCTGCCTGCCTGCCTCCTTGCCTGTCTCTGGGGACCTAACATGGACTCCCCCTTCTCGTGGCTTCAAGGCGGGGGCTCATCTGAGCGCATCTATGATCGGTGTTGTACATGAGAAGGTGCGAGTGTAAAGCTGGCTGAAGAGCATAATAGAATTTATGGAAATTGCTGGCTCGTACCACAGCCCTAGCAATGATGGAGGTGATTATTAATTAATCATGGTCTTGGGGGAACAGTATCAGTGCAAGGAGTAATTAAAATGAAGCATTGTACAGTTGTACCGAATGATGATTTATGAGCCCGAGGAATTGCTGCTCTGCCCTCTCCCCTCCGGCAGGCTCAATGGGAAGGATTAACGGGAAGGATTGTTTTCAACAAAACCAGTGGCTTACGGATGGATTTCGATCTGGACATCATCAGCCTGAAGGAAGATGGCCTAGAGAAGGTGTGTGGGCTCAGGAGTGGGAGGGCAGGCCAACAAGCAGAGGCTCTTTAAATCCCCTAACCAGACCCCAGGCAGAGACCCAGAGCGAGGGGGCAAGACCCAGTCCATCTGCCCCCTTGGGACTCAACATGACCCAGTGTGGCCAGTGCCTTGGCCCATCAGAGAACATGAAGGCCTTCTCAGACTGGAGGGGGGCAGAACCCAGTGGCCTGTCCATGGCAGATACCCAAACCATCACCCTGTGAGCAAGGGCCATCAGAGATGCTTACCCTGGAAAGGAGATGGGAGGCTCAAGGGGCAGACGGACTAAGTCCCTGCAGGGCTGTCATGGGGCAGAGGGACAGACATGTCCTTAGGTAAGAGAAACTTTCTAATGACTAGGGGATGCCTGCATGGGGAGTAATGAGCTCACTGTCACTGGAGACATTTAAGCAAAGACTGAACAAAGCGATTGCTTGTCTGGGGGCCTGGAGGTGATTCTTACTCTTGGAGAGAGGTTGAAGCAGGTGGATTCTGAACTCCCCACTGTACGCTTCTAAGGCCTCTGTGATTCCGGGGAATTTCAATGCAGAAAGCAAGCCCATGGGGCTGGGCCTCCCATCTGGTTGCCATAGAAATGTTTGTAATGGGGCCGATTCTGATCCCTGGGAACCTTCAGCATATTCTGACAAAGTCAGGTTGCTGACCTGAGAAGGGAATTTCACATTAGCCCCTGATTCTCAGCATTCCCTGGGACCTCGGAGCTAGGGGCTCAGCCACACCCTCTCCCACAGCAGGCTGGTTTCTGGGAGCCCCCAGGGCACCTCTCCAACCCTGGGAGAGGGGGGTGTCTAAAATGCAAAGAGGCCAGAAGTGAAGCGGCCACCCCTGATCCTTCAGGAACCCTTGATTCCTCTGCTCTCCTCCTCTGCCCTCTCTGGTCCGGGCCTCTTCCTTGGATTATTTTAACACCCCAACCTGGCTTCCCACCTCCACTCCCGGGCCCTCCAGCCATCCTGAGTGTACAAACAGATGAAGCTCTATCCTGCCCTGGGAATGAGCATGGCTCCCCAGTACCAAAGCATTCAGTATCAGTCCCTCACCCGGCCTTGAAGGCTCTCCAGGAAACGCCCCGGTTGCCTCTCCAGGCCTAGTCTCCACTGCCCCATCCACAAACGTTCCCCATGGCCCAGTCATACCCACTCCCTCCTGCACCTCCAGGCCTTTGCCCTTGCGAGCTCCCCAGTTGCACGAGTAGCCTGTTTCCTTGGTTCATTCCCACAGTCATGGACCTGGCTCTGCCTGTGTTGCACTTTGTGGCCAAGGTGACTTCATTCAATCCTGAGATTCCCACGGACTCATGGGGCCACTGTGCTGGGGCCGGGTGGCCAGGGCAACCACTCTTCTGCAACTCTTTCAGCCACATACAGCATCAGTCCCCTAAGGACAGGCGCTGTGCCCTCTGCTCCTAAGATGATCGCGGCCCGTTGGTCCAACCCTATTCAAACTATAGCTTATCAAGCACTCTGCCAGCTCCTATTTAAACTCCTGCAGTGCCAGGTAGCCCCCTTCCTCCTCTGGCAGGACTACTGCAATAGTTGTCACTCAGTCTGTCTCAGTCGCTGTCTCAGCTCTCCATCTCTGGGGATAGCCTAAAATTCTAAGGATGGCAATTAGATGGCAGGTATGCCACCACCTCCCACTCCTGCACCTGTGGCAGGCATCAGTAGTTGCCCATCAGAGCACTCTTGCCATCTGAGCCTACCCGCAGCTCCCGCCAGCCCTCCAGCAACAACACAAATCAGCTACTACTCGAGAAAAACTCTTTACTATACCTAGACACAGGTGGCCAGATTGAGGGCGGAGAGCCTCTGAAGCCTGGGTCCTCCTCAGTCTTAACTGTTCTCGCAATCCCACGGCACCTGGTGTCCAGCAGGTCCTGCAGTTGGAGCTCAGTAGATGCTTGCTGGGGTGAGGGCTCCTGCTGGTCACTTGGCCGCCAGCCAGCTGTCTGTTGAGCACCTCCTGCACCCAGGCCCGCCGCTAGGGTCCCTCGTGCTGGGCTGGGCTCTGAGCTCAGCCCCCTTGAGAGAAGAGCCTCTTTGACGCTGTCTGCTTGTCTGCTCTCCTCTTGGCTCTGGGGGCGGGGTCTGCATAGACAGACATGCTGCCCGGAGAGGGTGCTGAGCCCCCAAACACAGCTGCTCTGCCTCTCATCACTTCTGTTTGCTAAGCCGGGTCATAACTGATCCAGCCAGCTCCAGCCGGTGGCTTTGGGGGGATTAAGGCAGAATTACGCAAGCATAATTACATGTCTCTCTGCTATGCATAGCTCTCTTAATGGGATGTTTGCATTCGGCCTCCCTGTTTAATTGATTAAGTTTCCTGAGTACCCCACCCCAACTGGGACAAGGACAGAATGGGCAGGCCAGAACCTTCCTTGAGAGAGAGGAACTGCGATGGACACAGAGCTGGGCAGAGTTGGGTCCCAGAGGATCTTCAATAGGCCCAGGGCTTTAGAACGATTTGTAAACTTGATTTTCCCTTGCTTCCCTCCAGCCCCAGGCCTCGTATCCACAAGGGCACCATGGGGACAGAGGTTATGCCACCTCGGCCAGAGTGTCTGCCACCATTAGGTGTAAAACCACAAAGCAAACTGCCTTCTAAGCGAGTGGCATCCAGTGCCCCCAGTGAGGGTTTTCTACTCTATTCTGCCCCCAAGTAGCTGCAAAGACCAGCGTCCTGCTACGCCTGCGTTCGTGCACGTGACACACCTCGTTGTCCTTCCACAGATGCCTAGGAGACATCTCCCTCGCCCCAGGCCCTGTCCTGGGCTTTGGAGGGCATCTGGCCCCAGAGCTGGCACACGCTGAGACCCAGTGAGCAGCTGGGTGCCCAGGTCTTCCCCAGGAGGCGGGAGGCCCCCCAGGCTCAGGGTGACTCTGTCCCAGGGCAGGACCTGGCCCTAACCCTAACTGACTTCCTCATGGCGTCTGCTCCATCCCAGGCCGGCTTCCGCTGTGCTCCCTGGGCCGTCTTTATGTTCATTTTCTCCCTCTGCATTTTCCCTTCCAGCTGTGGCGGGTTTGCTAGCAAATGGGGAGGTGGCAGAAGTCAGGAGACTGAACACCTTGGGGTCTTCCTCTGGGAAGGAGGGAGGCAGCAGGGTTGCCAGAAATGTTGGCTCGAAACACATTAGCAATGACGCTACTCATGAAGGATGGGAAGGAGACGAGGAGGTTGCTGGCGTGGAGAAAGGACGGAGAGACCACGGACTCAGCCTCCTGTTCTCCATCTGTCTGTCCATCCAGGTTGGGGTGTGGAGTCCTGCCGAGGGGCTTAACATCACGGAGGTTGCCAGAGGCCGAGGCCCTAACGTCACCGACTCTCTGACGAACAGGTCCCTCATCGTCACCACTGTGCTGGTAAGAGCTGCAGCCCTGCAGGAGGGGCTGTGAGCTGGGGCGGGCTGGCCGTCGGGGTTGGAAAGACCTCTCCATCACCCCACCCAGCACAGGCCAGGCATCTCTTATGAGGCTGCTGGGAGACTGGAAGATGGGGGAGGAAGGTGGAAACATTGAGGGTCCCTCAGAAAGCCCCCAGCGAGCAGATGGGAGACAGCAACGCTGCTCGTGGCCACAGGCCAGAGACCCCAGGAGGTGGCTGTGAGCAGCCTCTTCCCAAAGGCAGAGCAGGCCAGCCCTCCTGCCTCTCTGGGACCTGCTTGGCCAGCCCTGCTGCAGAGGCCTGTGTGTTTGCATCTCACTCTCACCCAGTCCCTGAGCCCCTGATGCCTGATAGGAACTGTGATGGGTAGAAGGAAGGAGGGGTGACCTGCCTTCTGCACCAGGACTTGGGGTCCACCTCTTCCACCCCAGTTCCCAGGAAAAAGGCCCTTCCCACTGGTCCCCCCAGCCCGGCAGGTGCTGGGAGCCCACACACGTGCCACCGCCCACAGTGTCCTGTCCCGAGTGCTCCTGGCCACGGCTATGACCTTTCTCCCTGCCACCCTCCCTCCACTGCCCAGGACTGAATAGTGCTTCCTTCTTCTGACCATTTCAACCCAAGGAATGGCTTTTGGGGTCTCCCAGGCTCTGTGAGTCTTGAAACTCAGGGCGAGCAGAAGGACACCCAGGCTGCTAGCCTCCTTTGGCCAGTGCTGTGCCCACTCCACGTGCACCAGCCCCACCTGGAAGGCCTCCAGGGTGTCCGGAGGCTCAGGACTCACCCTCTCAGAGACGTAGCACTGCTCTTGGGGCCCAAGCTGGGCCATGTAGTGGGGAGGCAGCCTGATCACAGCCCGGTGGATTCTGACCAAAGGCCCTTCGAGGACAATTTTGGCCCTGGTCAGCTTCTCCTTATAATGAAGCAAATATGATTGTCAGGACCATGTGCTGAGGTCACTTTATACCAAAAAAGGGGGCTCAAGCTGGTTTGGCCAGGCCCTACTGGACGGTCCTATGCCCTCCCTCTAGGGCCAGGTATGTGCTCAGTGGCTGGGTGGCGGACACCATGGAGGAAGAAGGGATGTAATAGCTAAATCCCACCCTCCCAAGAATCTAGTGAGCAGCAGACTCCAGGGGCACCGTCAGCTTCCAGGGAGCAATTGTAGCCTATGGCTGTCATCCCCAGTCTCCAGGCTTATGACTATTAAGAGCATCCACGTTAAAGCTGATGGAGACCTAGCAGTTCTGAACATGCTGCTGATAGAGCCAGAGGAGATGGCTGGGGAGACACCTCTCAACACCCACCTTTCGGGAGTGAGACCCTCACTGGCATCTTCCCCAAAACCAGACATCCTGCCTGCCTGATTGACATTTTGTTAACTAAAAAAATATAAATATCAAGCTATAAAACCAGTAAGTCGAAAGATCTCATCAGGAACAGGGGAAAAAATTGTAAAAACAAAAAATTTAGAGATGAAAAATAAAATAAGTCTGTAGTTTATGACATGGAGGATATAGCCAATATTTTATACTAACTATAAATGGAGTATATAACCTTTAAAAATTGTGAATCACTATATTGTACACCTATAACATAATAAAAAATAAATGAAAAAGAATAAAGCAAAAAATAAAGATTAAAAAGACATGAAAAGAGCAAAGGGATTAGAAGGAAGTGTGATGAGCAATTAAAGGAATATTAATGTGGATAAAATAGAAAAGATAAAAGGAAAGTTGAAAGAGAACAAAATAAAGGTGACAAGGAAAATAATAAAGAGAAAAATGAAAATAAGGAATGAGATTAAAAGGAAAGCTACCAAGACAGACAAAAAAATAAAATAAATAATTAACAGCTCTGGCTAGAGAAGGCGAAGAATGTAAACCCAAAATGTCAGAAAGCAAAAGGACGAAAGTGTGAGAAAGCTAAAATATAAAAGGGTAAAAATAAACTAATAAAAAGGCGGTCAGAGATTAAAAGCAGAGCTGCATACAATGCGAGATATAAAGAAAACACTTTTCAGAAGACGAGATTGAAAAAAGGTAAAACGGAGGTGCTCAGAGAGATCAGGAGAGAGAATTAAATGAGTTGAGTTGATTCAGCCACAAAACAATACTCTAACGGTAAGAGGGGAGCTAAAGATAATATACCAAAAGGGTGCAAAATACACACACCTCCAGTGACCACAGGGTTAAATTTTATTAAAGTGACAGCAGCCCGGTTTCAAGGGCATAAGACCCTTCTGCAAAGCCACAGGGAATTTATCTTCAGCTGCAGAGGTAGAACCGCGCAGTTATTCTGTGCTCTTCTCACAGTTTCTTGGGCAATACTGGAAGCTTCTTGCAAAGGTCCTGACCTGCTGCACTCAGTTGCTCACTGAGGGCCCCGCCCACATCGTCCAGCTGGCTCTCAGCACCCCAAGGAAGGAGAGAAGCCCCGCTGGCTGGCAGCCTGGACGCAGCTCCGTCGGTTCCCCTGCCCTTCATCCGGGCAAACGGGAGCCCAGCAGCTCTTGGCGACACGCAAGTGTGACCAGGACACAAGGGCCAGACTGTGACGGTTAAGAGACTCAAACCTTTGGGTCTGAGTCCCGGCTTCACTGTTCACTAGCTGTACGACCCTGGAAAACTGCTTAGTCATTTGGTGTCTCTGTTCCCCATCTGCGAAAGAGAGGTGATAATAATTGTCCTTACTTCGTGGAGTTGAGAGGATGAATGATTAATAACAATAAATGGCACAGAGTGTGTGCTGTCTAAGTAATGGCTGCTCTTGTTATTATTGATTATAAATCCAGTCCCCAGTAAGCTCGGGTTTTAAGTAAGCAGAATGAGAGTTCTCGAGAAAACCTCTGCTTCCATCCATAACCAGGGCCCTGAACTTCACTGAAGATTGACCCCCGACCATGGTCACAGAGCTTATCTCTGTCAGGGTGCATTATAAACTCTGAGCTTGGACTTGAATGTCTTTAAGGCCTGGTGGGCATTCCCTGGCTCACCACAGACCCCACCATTCCATACTGCTTACTCCTGACTGCTTCTTATACGGGCATTTCCTGACTGGTCCCTGCAAGCGCTAGGGTTTGTGACCTCCTGAGCCCCTCGTAGCTCTAATCTCCTGCTGATACATAAAGCTCCACATCCCAACCGCCACCTCAAGGTCTGAGCCCTTGACCCTGACACTGTGATAGTCCCCTACCCCTGGGCTCCTTTGCCTTGGCCTCTGACATGGCTGCTGACCCACTTGAAGCAGATGTCCCACCATCCTCACCCCATTATCCAGGGTCAGATACTCGCATGGTCTGAGAGTGACCCATGATCCAGCTTCCTCCAGCCCCACTGTCCAGAGATCATGGATGGTGGGGTCTACTTCTTCCCTGAGAGAAGCCCAGCCTTTCCCGGAGGCAGAGCGGGGACAGAGGATGTGACACACAGCCTTTACACTGGTCCCCAAGAAACTCTGTGTGTCCAGCTGAAAATGTCCTCAGAGTCTCCTAAAAGTCTCAGCGTGGTCTGCATGTCCCAGAGCCCTGGGAGGGGTTGGTCAGGGTACAGTGCTCTCAGCTTGGGCTTTTGGGGACAGCAGCACCCGTTGTGGGGAGTGTCCAGCCCGGCCCAGCCCAGACGCTCTGGCTGAAAACCCAACCCCAAGCTTGGCAGCCTGAAAGCAGGGCCAGCACCTCCCACGGAGAGCACTGGCCCCGCCTCTCTGGAAGTGTGTTGTCAGGGCAACAGTGCTTTGAGTGACAGGCAGGTACCAAGCCTGGGTGCAAGAACATCCCCCAGCTTTGCCCTGGAGAACAGGGCTGGACCTGAGACCCTGATGAGGGAGTCTCTCCTCCTCTTCTGGTCCCTGGGATCTGGATGTGGCAGAGAACACAGGGAGATACGGGGGCTGCCCCCAAAGGCCCCTCTCTCCTCCTCCATCCTGAATCCCGGGGTTAGGTGCTAAGGTCGCATTACCCTGGACAGACAGATGGACAGAGCCCGGACCTTGCCCTCTCTGACCCCTCAGAGCCACGGGCTCTTCCCCCTTCCTGAGGCGGAAGCAGCAGCAGCAGCAAGAGGCTGGAAGCCTGCCCTCCCCACCCTCTCCCTGCCAGGCCCCAGCTTCTGCTCAGGTTCGCTCTTCCGTGAGCTCGTGAAAAATTCATCTGCCCAAAGCTCTGCTCACACACCAAGAAAACACACTCAACTCGCTCTGGGGGGCCTGCTTTGGAAGGTTCAGGGTTCTTGTGGCTGCTGAAGTGAGCAGTGGTGTCGGCACGCATGTGGGCACCTGTGCAGGTGTGGGATTGGCTACACACAGGTGTCTGGACAAGCACCGTCCGGTGTGTTTGTGCCATGTGCGCATTGTAACCCATTGAGGTGCAACTGCTAGGCAAGCCGGACCTGCACACCTGGCACAAGAGAGGAGAAGCTGGGGAGACCAGGATGTGGGCCGGGAGAACCATCCCAGGCCAGGAGCCACTCTAGGCTCCACCTGCTGGGAGGACTGGACTCCTAATGCTCTGTCCTGGTTCTAACTGGCAGAAGCCGAGGCCTGGGGGCCGGGGTCCTTGGCTTCCGTGTCTGAGCAGGTCAGACCATCCGAGAATGCGGTGTATTCGTGCCAGCGGCATTGTGTGCATACACAGCGCATGCGTGTGCAGGTGTGTGTTGAGATGGCCTAAGCCAGGAGGGGCTCTTAGGTAGGTAACCCTTGGCTTTCCCCACCCCCCCCCCGCAAGGCACCCTCTTCCAACTCCACAGGTCCTGTCACTCGGCTCTCATGCTGGTGAAACTAGACTAAGAAACTAGACTAAAAGCCCTAGCAATGAAAAGTAGGAAAAGGTTCTTTTTCTGGCCTCTTGTTTCCTGTGACTTGTTGCAGAGAAATATTACCCCCATTCCTACGGCTGTTCTCCCAGAGCAATAGGAGAGAGCGAAGTCATGAAATTGAGGGCACCTTCACTGAGCAATCGATTAGCAGCCGAGAGAGCTCGTGAATTGGCTGTCTGGACATTTCCAGTAATAAATTGTGAAATAGTCCATGAATAAGTAGTTGGCGGAGTTCAGAATTACCCCCTAGGACATGTTGCAGGTCTAGAGACCCATTACTAAGGCGAGCACCGTTTTAATGCTCTGGGCTTTGGCTGTTAATATGTATGCCATCCGCAAAGCACTTCCTGAAATTAATGGCATTTTACAGCTGCTCCAAAGGCAGCGTATTTATATGAAGATGTATAGATTCTGGGGCTGGGGTGGCTTCGCAAATGAAGTGCTAATTTGAGAGGATAGGGCCTGGGAGGGTCTCGGAGAGAGGGTCAGGAAGTGAGCTATCTCAGGGACCTTTCCTGAAATAGCTTTCCGCTGCTAGCTATGATTTTTAACCTTTGGTGACATTGGGCATGGTCTCTAGGCTGGACAGGTCACTTCAATAACAGGTCACCCCGTGCCCAGAAAGATGATAATGATATTAATAATATAATGATAATGATATTGCAGTTTACATTTGCCAGGCACTAAGTGCTTTTCACAGACTGACCCGTCTTATCCTAACAACACTCCTGTAAGGTAGATCCTATTATTATCCCCATTTTACAGAAGGAGGTCGATTTTGCTTCGGAATCTCTATGTGGTTGGTGGTTCACCTGGCAAAGAAGGTACCTTCTCTTTAATTCTTTCCTTGAGCTAACATCAGGGCTACCAGGTGCCGTGGCACAGTTCGTTCACTGCTCAAGAGCATCTGACCTAACAGTTGAGATGGGATTGAAGCCTCACCCAGGCCCTCTCACCAGGCCCTGTGCCAAGGTTCAGGGCAGCACCATCCCAGAGATTAATTTGCACGAAGGCAGGGTCCACAGTAGCCTAAGTTCCCTTCCCTCCGTGTAGTCTCAGCCCCTTCCCCGGCACCTCCTCAACTCTTTTCTGCAAACTTGTGAGCTGCTTGCTTAGAGCTGGGGACGGGAGGCACTGAGATTTAGCACAGAGTCTAGCCAAAGGACCCAGCTTTTCACCCAATTAGACTGAGAGGTGGTTTGCTCAGAACCCCTTGGGGATTCAGACACTCCCTTGCCCTTTCTCTGCAACATCCCAAAGGACTGTTGAAAACCGAGAATGAATCAGGCATGGGATGGGATTTTGAGAAGCAGCGCTGCCGGGGAACCAGGGCCAGAGGATCTAGCCCACCCTCCGCGGCAGGAGCCTGGCAAGAGGCTGCCGGTGGGTTTCTGTGCCTGAGAACCCCTGACGAGGGCCCTTCACTGCTCAGGGGCCCACAGTGTCAAGGGAATGGCCCCACCGCTTGAGAGAATGATGCGCCTCCAGATGAGGTGTGTGCTCTTCTTATGGGCGTGTGGGCGTGAGCTTACCCCCACAGGCGGGGGGAAGGTCCCCCCCATAAGCTGAAGGCTCGAGGCATTCCTTCACGAGGGGGTGCCAAGGTGGCTTGGGGGAAGGTTAAGGCCCAGAAAGAGACCAAGGAGCTACAGGCAGGAAGGACTGAGACTGAACTCCATCAGACTATAATTCAACTCTTGTGTGACCTTGGGCAACTTACTGACCTTCTCTGAGCCTCAGTTCTCTCATCTATCAAATGGGGATAATGTCACCTATCTTTTTTTTTTTAACGTCTTTATTGGAGTATAATTGCTTTACAATGATGTGTTAGTTTCTGCTTTATAACAAAGTGAATCAGCAATACATACACATATATCCCCATATCTCCTCCCTCTTGCGTCTCCCTCCCACCCTCCCTATCCCACCCCTCTAGGTGGTCACAAAGCACCGAGCTGATCTCCCTGTGCTATGCGGCTGCTTCCCACTAGCTATCTATTTTACATTTGCTAATATATATAAGCCCACGCCACTCTGTCACTTCGTCCCAGCTTACCCTTCCCCCTCCCCCCGTCCTCAAGTCCATTCTCTACGTCTGCGTCTTTATTCCTGTCCTGCCTCTAGGTTCTTCAGAACCAGTTTTGTTGGGTTTTTTGATTCCATATATATGTGTTAGCATACAGTAATGTCACCTATCTTGAAAGCTCATGAGCCTTTTTCACTCCGAAAAAGAGTTTAAATCAATGCCTGGTGCATAGTAAGAACTCAGTAGATGATGAGTTTGCTGAGAGTTCAACCCATCCACCTCCGTTCCTTACTCTGTGTATCTCATACTGGACGAGGCCAGTAGCTTCTTTCCAAGGTTTTCCTGCCTCTACTCCCAGTTATTCTTCGCAGGATTGCCAGGGCTTTATTTCTAAATGAGAGATCAGACAGTCATGCCCTTTCAAAGGCCTTCACTGGCTCAAAGCCCTTCACTGGCTCCCTATCACGTGGGAGGGAGGGAACCTAATGTGGGACAGCTGTCACCTATGCTCTGGACCCACAGGCCACCTTCTGAGGACCCCCTGCCCACTAGGGAGAGGCACCATGTGACTCAGGGCCTCTGGCACAGTGAAGGGGTTAAGAGCTCCTGCTCTGGGACCACACCGACTTGAGTCAAATCCTCTCTCTCTGGCAGCTGAGTGACCTCCCACGAGTTACGTTATCCTCGTGGAGTCACTTTGTACATCTACAGAATGGAGCTACCCCCAGAAGGCTGAAACTCAGGCTAAGGGAGGCGATACCAGCTACTGTCCACTGAACCCTCCTAATCTGCTGGGCTCTGCACTGGACCCCCACGGGCACCGTCTCGTCTGCTGATTTGCTGACGCCTGGCACGTGCAAATGCAAACTACCATAGTTATCAAGAATCACTCACTGGCAGGTCCTAACGCTGGGGACTAGATCCTTGGAAAGAGAGAAAGGTGTCAGGGAGCAGGGAGATCTCATCTGTTAGACAGGAGCTGGGGAGCAGTCAGGGAAGAAATGATGAAGGGCCTTCTGCAGCAGTGTGCTCACACTGGAGCAGACATCAGAACCCCCTGGAGGGCTTCTTGTGGCACACCTTGCCAGGCCCCACCCCAGAGTTTCTGGTTCAGTATGTCTGGGTGGGGCCCGAGAATGTGCTTTTCTGACAAGTTCCCGGGTGGTGCTGCTGGTCTGGGGACCACACTTTGGGGACCACTGGCCTGTGTTGACAGTGCAACAGAGAGAGCGTGGGATTCAGAATCATAGTCTTGAGTTCGAATCCCAGTTCCACTAGTTTCTAGCTCTGTGATCATTGGACGATCAAATCAATAAGGACCTACTAAGTGCTGTGTGCACGTCAGTAGGTGGCCATCTGTGAGGCACAAAGTTGGCTCTCAGGAAGTGCGCTTTCCCTCTCCTGACTTAGCAGGCCATTCTGAGCAACCCCTAAAGATGGCTTAGAACACCCTTGCAGAGGACCTGGCCCAAGCTTTCTGGCCCCAGCTGGACCTGCCCCACCGACTCAGCCTTTGTCTGCCCCTCTCCCATCTGTCCCCGCAGGAGGAGCCCTTTGTCATGTTCCGGAAGTCCGACAGGACCCTGTTCGGGAATGACCGGTTCGAGGGCTACTGCATCGACCTGCTCAAGGAACTGGCCCACATCCTGGGCTTCTCCTACGAGATCCGGCTGGTGGAGGACGGGAAATATGGGGCACAGGACGACAAGGGTCAGTGGAACGGCATGATCAAGGAGCTCATTGACCACGTAAGTGAGGCGGGAGCACAAGGGACCAAGGACCTCCCAGGAGGCGTGGCTAAGTCCTCTGTGCACGTCAGGGTGGGGCATCCTGGCAGAGAGTGGCCCTGGGGGAAGGAGAGATGGAGACAAAGGAGCCATTGGTACAGGCTCACCCAGCACAGACTAAACATTGCCTGCCTTCCAGCTCAGGGCCTTCAACTTTCCAGAAGCATTTTCTATCAAATACCTGTTAATGAATGCAATGGATCTGTACCACCAGACCCCTCATATTCCTTCTCTCGTTTATCCTTACAACAACCCAGTGAGGTAGGTACTGTTATTACCACCCATTTAACAGACAAGGAAGCTGAGGCAGAGAGAGGTGAAGGTTCCCAGCTAGTAAGCAGTGGAGCTGGGACTCAAAGAATCTTTGGAGGCTCTCCGCTTCTGAAGCCTTGGGCTCTGACCTCTGCAGAAAGCCATCTGACCCCAGGACCCAGGGCAGGGAAGGTTCACATAGTAAGTCTTTGCAACCTGGAAAGCCTCAGCCAAAAGGATTATTATCACTTCGCCTCTCCAGGTACAGACAGGCAGCATCAGGGCCTTCTTGTGTTAGCCCTCCTGCGCCTGTCAGAGGGGAGCTGGGAAGGGAAGGAGGCTGGAGCTCAGAGCAAGAAGGCTCAAGCAGAGCCTCACTGGTGGAGTCATTTCCTCGGCCCTAGGAAGCGGGTCTCCCAGGGAAGGCTGGCGGCGGAGACTAATGGTAAAGAGCGTGAACTGGGGCTGGATTTGATTCCCACTCTCCCACTTACTAGCTGTGTGCTCCTGGACAAGTTTCTTAACCTCTTTGTGCCTCAGTTTCCTCAGCTGTAAAATGGGAATGATAATCATAGCCCCCTCCCCCACGGGCTGTTGTGAGGACTAAGTTCACCTATGTGTACTGCATAGTTAGTACCGTGTCAGTACTTGCTTCTGTTGTTTTTATTTTTATCATTACGGCTATTCCTTTGAGGCCGGGGAGGGGGCTTCAGAAAGTCCCTTTTTCTCTCTGAGCTCATTTCCTAACTCAACGGTGAGAATAATGATACCTGCCCTGTGTTCTTCCCCACTTGTTGTCAGAGGCGACAACTGGTGGGGAAACAGCTCCTAGATGGCGGAATTCAGTCGAAATGGGAGGGAGTGGTGTTGTCACCGTTATTGGTAATAACTGTAATTATTATGGAAATTAGTCGCAAGCATCTCCATTTATCAGCTCCCCCCTCCCTCCGAGCTTCATGAGTGGGGCTTTGGAGCATGGGGCTCCGGGTGGGTTCTGAGCCTGTCGCTTGCAGAGGTGAGGTGGGCTGGGGAGGAAGCGGGGATCCCGTGGACCGTGGAGGCCACATGCAGAAGTAAACGAGGCTGATGCCAGTCTTGCAACCCACAGCATCCCCAGGGGCCCGAGAGCTCTGCAGAGCCATTTGCAAAGGGGTGGATTAGAAAATCCAGCAGCAGCCAGATCTTCCTAAGCTGACCCTCAGCTGGAGAAAAGCGGGGGTCTCATCCCTGGCCTCCATGCAACCCGGTATCCATCAAGACCGTGGCCCCTGACGGCACATGCGGGCACCTTGTTAAACCCGATTCCCTACAACTGATGAGCCTGTTAATCCTAGCTTGGTGCCATTTTTAATAACATCGTAACCATTTATTAGTGTCGTCAGGTAATTAGTCTTCTCACTAGCTCATAGAAAGCGTGGTAAAAGCTTGGCAATATTATTACTTCCTTAGTAGGGATCTGAACGAAGATGTAAAAATGATGAATGCCCACCTTTGCAAGGATCTGCTCCCCGAGGCCCATTTGGAGGCCCTGGATGGAGCCTCTGACCAACAGGACTTAAGTCCTTCCCTGACACTCTGCTCATCTCTGTCCCATGCCACAGGCCTTCCAAGGAGCCAGGGTTATGGGGGAAGATAGGGTACCTAGAGGGTGTGTCCCTCTCCTGCTCACATACTTGCCTTCCCCGAAGTTGCCTCCAGCTATGGGAACAAAAAAGGTGATTGGACAGAGCAGTGATTTCTCCATCCATCACCCCATCTCTCTCCCCGATCATCACTCTCTCCATCTTTACTTCCTGCTCTCTCTCACTCCCCCTCCCCCGAAAGTCTCCTACTCTTGTCCCTGCCTTAAATTACTCCCGTGTATTTTAATGACTTTGGAATTCAATAGAGATGGGTTCAAATTCAGGGTCTAGCACATTGTAGCTGACAGTGGGAAAGTTATTGAACCTCTCTGGCCTCTGTTTCCACCTCTAGGAAATGGGAATAATTTTAAAAGCCTTCTGCCTAGGGTTCTTGGGAAGATTTAATGAGCTACAGAACAACACGCTCAGCACACGGGAGCTATCCTGCTCCTCCCCATTTCCTCCTGTCTAAAGTATGCACATAGGGCTTCCCTGGTGGCGCAGTGGCTGAGAGTCCGCCTGCCGATGCAGGGGACGCGGGTTCGTGCCCCGGTCCGGGAGGATCCCACATGCTGCGGAGCGGCTGGGCCCGTGACCCGTGGCCGCTGAGCCTGTGCATCCGGAGCCTATACTCCGCAACGGGAGAGGCCACGGGAGTGAGAGGCCCGCGTACCGCAAAAAAAAAAAAAAAAAGTGTGCACATGGGTGGTCGTGATGGCAGTGGGAGAGTTGGCCCCTCGGCCGTGGTCACCCTGGTGGGCCACAGTGGCCTGGGATCTAGTCCTTGCTCCTCTGAATCCAAATTGGAGCCTCAGGGAACTGACTCATACTGATCAGACTCACGGGGGATTGAGGCACCCCCAAGGCATCACCCCCTTTCTACACTAGGGGCCTTTCCTGACACCTACCATCAAGAGCTTCTGTCCTGGCACCACGAGCCTGGGATCCTGCTAGGGATTATGGAGACGGAGCCCTAAGTATGGAAAGCCTGAAGCCAAGAGGGCACGCTGCTGCTGGAGAAGGGGGCAAGAGACAAGCCTTGAAAAGCCTTGGGTGCTAAAGTGAGGAATTTGGTTTTAATCCTGTGAGCTACAAGGCACAGCTGAAAGACGTAGAGCAAGGGGGTGACATCAAATTGGGACTTGTGCTGCCGGGCTAAGCTGGGGCCAGTCTGGAGGCCAGCACTGGGACCTGGGTGGAGGAGAGCATGGTGGCCTCCGATGGTTGTGGTCAGAAAGGAGGAAAGTAGATGGAATAGGATGGAGACGTGAAGGTAGAATTGATGAGGTTGGTGATTGGCGGCATGAAGGAGGCAAGGAGAAGGGAGGGAGGAATCAAGGACAAGTTGTGAAATTCTAGCTTGGATGGCTGGGGCGGTGGTGAGGTCATCCCCACAGGATTTGGTAGAGGTTCAGACATCATGTTGGGATTGGGGTCTCAGGAGGTGGCTGCCGTAGGGCTGGGCACTCAGAGGAGGTGGCAGGACTGGAGGTGGAGGTTTGGAGTCACGAACACAGCCTCGGGGGAACCTTGGGACACAGACAGAAACAGAGGCGGGGATTGCTGGGGAGAGAAGAGAGGAGGACCTGGGGTGGGACCCTGAATGGCATGGAAGTGTGAGGAGGGGATGAAAAAGAGGCCTCAACAAGATGCCCGAGCCCGCAAGGCCAGAGAGGAGGGAGGAGGGCCAGAGAGCATGGGTGATGGAGGCCAAAGGAGGAGAGGCTTCTGGGAAGGCATGGACACAGGGTCTCAAGCAGCAGGTGGGGAGGCGGAGGGAGACGAGGACGGAACAGCATCCACGAGTTGGCACAAGTGTGCTCTCCTGGGGGTGCAGGGTCAGGCCCCACACAGGCTCCTTGAACACCCCTGGCCTGGTCTCTTGCAAGCTTTCTTTTCGGAGGCCGAGGAGTCCTGTCCTGGCTGCTCTCCCAGGCCTGTGAACAGAGAGGGGGAGGCGAGGATGAACGCCCTCCAGGCCACAGGAAGCCATTCATTCATTTTTTTAAAAATTTTTTTTAACATCTTTATTGGCGTATAATTGCTTTACAATGGTGTGTTAGTTTCTGCTTTATAACAAAGTGACTCAGTTAAACATATACATATGTTCCCATATCTCTTCCCTCTTGCATCTCCCTCCCACCCTCCCTATCCCACCCCTCTAGGTGGACACAAAGCACCGAGCTGATCTCCCTGTGCTATGCGGCTGCTTCCCACTAGCTATCTGTTTTTTGTTTGTTTGTTTGTTTTTTGTTTTGTTTTGTTTGTTTGTTTTTTTAACATCTTTATTGGGGTATAATTGCTTTACAATGGTGTGTTAGTTTCTGCTTTATAACAAAGTGAATCAGTTATACATATACATATGTTCCCATATCTCTTCCCTCTTGCGTCTCCCTCCCTCCCACCCTCCCTATCCCTCCCCTGCAGGCGGTCACTAAGCACCGAGCTGATCTCCCTGTGCTATGCGGCTGCTTCCCACTAGCTATCTACTAGCTATCTGTTTTACATTTGGTAGTGTGTATATGTCCATGCCACCCTCTCCCTTAAGCCATTCGTTCTTTTATCTCGAAGTTGTTACATCTCACTAGAGCATGTAAGGTGTTTTCCCTGTCTCATGGAGGCGGCTAGACCAAGATGGCTGAGACAAGGAGTGGTCATGGCTAGCCCTGGCGTGACTTCCCTTCCCCTGTGAAAGAAATAGCACTGCCCAGGTGTCCCTCTCCGTCGCCGTGTAACACTGAGAGCAGAGCAGAGAAGGTGGCACAGCTCCAAGGACCCATTTCCCCTCCTGACTCTTCTTCCAGACAGACAGTGCCTTTGGACTGTGCTGGCGCTGCCCGCACCTGGCGTGGGGCCGGGCACGCAGAGCAGGCATGAACGAAGGATGTGTGAGTGAGCATGTGGACTTGCACACCATCCCCAGAGACACGGCCATGGGGTCATGACTACTGAGCTTCCCACCCAAGGTGTGCGAGCAGAGGGTCTGGTGTCAAGGCCGTGACCGACCCCGTCACGCACTGTGTCCCCTGCCTTCCAACCAAGAACCAGATCTTAGTTCTGGCCAGCATGCGTGGGTCTTAGGAGGGGCCCCAAATCCCTGTTTGGGTGGCCAGGAAAGGCTCTACCAAGCCACGTCCTTCAGGCTGGCCAGTGCACTTCGAAGCAAGGCATGCTGGGAGCTCACCTGGGGTAGGTCAGAAGCCTGGATGGGACAGGGCAGGTGAGGGCAGGGAAGCAGATGGACTGAAAAGGTAGCCTCTTGTCAGGGCAGCCAGGTTGCCCAGAGCAATGACTGAGGAGCTCTGGGGAAGCTTAGGATCTACCTGAAGATGATCAAGTAAGCAGGTGAGGGATGCAGGAAGGACTTGGGCTACATTGAGATTCACTGCAGGGTTGTCAGCTGCCGGGACCCAGCAAGCAGAGACTAGCCTGGGAAAGACCTGGAAAGAGCCTGGCAGGAGGTCAGGGTCCAGATAACCAGTGCAAGAAAGGACAAGGAGCAAAGCAGCAACAGAGCTGCAGGGGTGAGGGGGTTGCTGGAGGGAAACCAAGGGTGGGAGAAGCAACGGGAAGAAGCTGGCCCTCCCGCTGAGGATCATGCCTTCCTTCCTTCCACAAAGCTTTATGGAACCCTATCTCAGCCTGGGCTTCTGGAGGGCAGGGGCTGATGAGGCTCAGACGCTACTACTGCGTGGGTTGGGGGGGGGATGCCGGGGAGAGTCAGGGCACGGAAGAGGAGCAGAGGGGAGGGAAAGCCGACATGAGGACGCAGCATTGAGCTGGTCACCACTGAGTGCTACTGATCCAAGTCTGCACCCCAGAAAAGCCTGGCAAAGTGTGTCTCAGGACCACCTCTCGGGGTGAGGGGAAAAGGGGGAACAGGTTTATCCACTGGCACCTGACGTTCATGCATTTCTGGCTTTGGCAGGGCAGGCAGGGGAGCCAATCAGGGCCCTGCAGCAGCGTCCACAGGAAGTTATGGGGGAAGCGGGGCAGGAGAGACAGGAAAGAAGGGGACAAGAGGTGTCCAGGTGGGCAGGAGGTGACATGCTGGCAGCTTGTGCCTGCGTGAGGTTGGTCATGGCCAGAGGGTCTGACCTGGTGCATGAGACGGGTGAGCCAAGCACACATGACGGGCCAGACCCGGGGCGGTGACTGGAGATATAGGAGCAACCAAGGTCAGCGTGGTTCCTGCCCCTCTGGGAACAAGCAATGAATCAACCAAGTTAAATTTCAGTAAAATTTTGATCGGTGCTGCGAGGAGGTATATGTACAGGGGACTTTGGGAGTGTGAAACAGGGAAATGACTCAGGCTTCCCTGCAGAGGTGACTCTGGAGCTGAGACTTGAAGAATGAGGAAGAGATATGCAGGGCTTAGATGGGGGTACCGACCTGGGTGGGGTCGCCGAGGTTGCTGAAGTCTCCGCCCTCATCAGGGGTCCTGCAGGGCTGGTAGGACCATGCCGGGGCAGACCCTGGGTGGACGCCAGCCTTGTGGACAGGCAGGGAGTGGAGAAGTGGGGATCTTACAGAGATGCGAATGGAGGTGCCATGAAGCGGGGAACGCCAGCTGAGCTGTCCTGAAAGACAGCCCTGTGGGGACTCAGGAACCGGCCGTTCTCCCAGGCCTGGGAAAGGCACGGGCTTCACGTCTCACTGCCGGGCATCCGTTAGCTCAGGAAACCTATGTGTGAAGCACGGGTACACGACCCCTCGGTCAGCACTTAGGAATTTTCTAGCACCTGTCCCATGTCTTTAGATACATGTGGGCTGTTCCGAGGTTATCGGTGGCTACAGTGCTGAGTGTTAAGTGTGGCGCTGGCCGGCTGGTGGGACATGAGTGGACACCACCTGGGACTCAGGGTACCCCCCAAAAGAATTGCAGTGCATGAGGCCCTGAAGGAGGGCTCGCTGGGTGACCTCTTCTAAACCTCAGAGGGTGGATCGAGCCAATGCTCCCACTGATTAAGGGATTCACTTGTTCATTCAATTGGTTCAGTTCAGCCCCGTGCTAGGCACCGTGGATACAGTGTGAACTAAACGGTCAGGATCCCTTCCCTGAGCCGCAGGATCTTACATTCTAGCGGAGGAAACAGGCAGGCAGTAATCTATGAATGTATGAATAGACGTAAGTATTCCACAAGAGGAGTGTGGCCGGTGAAAGAGCTTCCCTGGCTGGCAGACTGGCGCCTGAGCTGAGAGGCCCTGCGCATCAGAAACCAGTGGGGAGTCCTGGAGGAAGGTCCTAGAGACTTGTGAGAGGTGGGAAATACCTTCCCTGTCCTCCTTCATCAGCATTCAGAGAAATCCAGGGAAGGGGTCTGGGTCATTTCTGGCTCCCTGGCGGGTAACAGAAAATGGTACATGAGGGACAGATGAAGGAGGACATAGACTTGGAAAGATGTCACCCAACATCAGCCATGGCCTTTAGACTGTGCACTCTGGTCTCCCGGCCTCCAGGTAGGCTGGCAGATGTGACGGGAAGATCTGGTGTCTAAGACACCACCATTACCTCACTGTGTCCCACCTTCCTCCCAGCTGGGGAACAGACCTTGGTTCTGGCGTATAGGCATTGGACCCAACCCCTGTTTACAAGGCCAGGAAAGGCTCTGCCCAAGTCCCCTCTCTCAGCCTAGAACAGGGCACTTCAAAGCAAGGCATGCTGGGAGCTCACCTGGGGGGCAGGACAGAGTCCCAGATGGAGTGGGGCAGGCTTGGAGTAGAGGACACAGATGGACCGCAGAGACGGCCCCATCCCCAGGGCAGCCAGGTCGCCCAGGGCTGCCACTGCGGATGCTGTGGAGCTGAAGATGTCACCAGGACCTGCCTGAGGAGAGCCATGAGGACCAGTGAGGGCTATCAATGAATGCTAGGGACCACTGATAGGTCATAAGTAAGGGTACCCATCAAGGACAAGGGCACAGGGTGCAGGGTCCAAACACTGCAGGGAGGCTGATGAGAGACAGGCAGGCTGGGCCAGACCCCGGCAGACTGGCAGGGGTCAGAGTGACCTCAGGAAGAATGGGGGAGCTGAACAGGGAAACAGAGGCCAGAGCTCAGCCCGTTAGGCTGGAGTAAGGGTTGATCAGGACTCTTGGGGGTACTTTGATGCTCAGTCTTCCAACAAAACTTTACTGAGCCCCTTCTTTTTGCCTGCCTTTGTGCTAATCCTAGAGATACATCAGTGAGTGAAATAAATGTAGTCCCTGCCCTCCTGGAGCTTATATACCAGCAGAGGAGCTAGATATTAAGCAATGACTTATAGATCAAAATTCACGTGTGGTAAGGGCATGGAGGACCAGCACAGGGGCTATGGGAATGTACAACTGGGACCTCACAGCCCGTGGAGGGAGGGGGCTCCTTGCCCCCAGCTCCTTGGGCTTGGCTGGGCAGGGCCTCTCTGGGCAGGTGCCATCTTCAGGGCCCTGTGGGATGGGGAAAGAGAGCCCCCAGAGACAGGAGATGGAGCCGTGGGGCATCCATCCCCAGGGCCCTGTGGCTATGAAGCAGGGAGGACCCGCCCATCCTTCCTGGAGGACAGAGGCACAGCTTGGAGCCTTTTGGGACTCGGGAATCACCAGTTCTCCAGGCCAGGGAAAGGCACGGCATCATTCCTCACCACCAGGCCATGAGGTTGCTGTCGGCTCAGGAAGCTGGCTTGTGAATCACAGGCGTTGGTAGTTGACCCATCCGCTGGCACTCATGAATCTACTTGCACTCGTTTCCCCTCTGTTCAGACGTGTGGGTTGTTAAGGCCATTGGCTGCCAGACTTACGTCCAGGGCCTTTCAAGGGGCACTGTGTTTTCTTAAGCTTGGAGAGGCCAGGGTTCATCAGCAGATACTGTCTGTGACTGGCTTTGCCCTCTTAGAAAGTGCCAGGTGCCCCAGCCAGCTGGCTCTGAGGACACACTTGCTGGGTGTCTCTCCTAAACCAGCAACGCCCCATTCATTCAGTCCCCAAATCTCTACCGAGGGCCTGCTGTGAGCCAGACACTATGCTAGGTGGGGGCAATAGAATAGTGAAAAGACACAGGCTCAGGCCCGGCTCTCATGAGCTTATGGCCCAGTGGGGGGAGAAATCATCCAATACCTATAAAATCGCAAATAAGATCAGTGCTAGGACAGCAAATACCTGGTGCTGTGAGAGTCATCACCAGGGAGGCCTGATTTCACCTGGCGATTTTGTCTGTGGAAGTGATGTTGGAGCTGAAATCTGAAGGAGAAGCAGGCGTTAGCTCAACAAAGAGTTCAGAGAGGAAGAAGTTCCAGGTAGAGAAAAATATCGTGCAAAGGTCCTGAGGTGAGCATGGACTGGAGGGTCTGAAAGAAGCCAGTAGGAAGAGAACCAGGGGAAAACAAGATGGGAGGTAAGGCTGCAGAGGCAGGCAGGGCTAGATGTGCACTTTCCAATTCACTAGCCACCAGCCACATGGGGTTATTTAAATTTAAACTTAAATTAATTAAAATCAATTGGTTAAATTAATTTAAATTCCTTAATTTAAAATTAATGAAATCAAAGTATAAATTTAGTTCCTCAGTTATACAAGCCACATTTCAAGTTCCACATGTGGCTAGTGGCTACCATATTGGACAGTGCAGGTACAGAACATTTCCATCATTGCAGAAAGTGCTATTAGACAGCACTAGGTAGATCGTGAATGGCTTAATGAACCCATAACAAGAATTTTTTATCTGAAGGGCAGAGGGAAAAGTCTTGACATATATTAAGCAGCATTGGGAATCAGAAAAGATTCTAGTTGGAGAAACAAAACTTTGGGAAAAGACTGGAAGGTGAATTCCATGGATCCCACACACCAGAGATGTGGGCAGACAGCCAGCAGACAGAGCCCTGGGGACAAGTCTTGCCTATGTGGCAAGAGTGAGACTAGGTTTCTTGGGTGGCTTTGGCAGTAGAAGTACAAGGACCTGGAGAGAAGTTGGGGCCGGTCAGCATGTTCCTGTAGCCATAGGGCTCCCAAGCCTAACCAGGTGATGTGAAGTGTATGCTGGGGAGACCCAGGCAGTCATGGTCAGAAGGCAGAGTCAAGTTCAGGTCTCTGGGAATGCGGCGTGGGCTCACGCAGGGCAGGGTGGGCCCAACCGTAAAGCCTGCCTATCAGAATAGGACAGGTGCAGGGGAAGGGCTGGCAGTGGGAGGCGCAGGGAGTTGCATGCACCCTGCCCAGGGTCCTAGGTGGCACGTGTGTGAGTGTCCTAGGGCTGCCACGGCAAATGACCACAAACTAGGGGCTTAAAAACACATAAATGTAAAAAAAAACAAAACACAGACATTTATTCTCTCTCAGTTCTGGAAGCCAGAAATCAGAAGTCAAGGTGTCCACAGAGTCGGTCCCTTTGGAGGGAGCATCTGCTCCAGGCCTCTCTCCTAGCTTCTAGTGTGGCTGGCAATCCTTGGCATCCTTGGCTCGAAGTGGCATCACTTCAGTCTCTGCCTCCCATCACGTGGCCTTCTCTGTGTGTATCCGTGTGTCCTCTCTTCTTCTTATAAGGACACTAGTCATTGGATTTGGAGCTCACCCTAATTCAGTATGACTTCATCGTAACTTGATGACTTCCACAAAGACCTAATTTACAGAGCTTCTGGGTTGGTGGACACGGAGATGTGGGGAGAGTGGCACGCCCAGAGAAAGAGAGAAAGCATGGAAGCTCCGCACCCTTTCCCGCATAACTTTCCCTGTGTATCTTCTTCATCTAGCTCTTCCTGAGTTCTATGCTCTTATAATAACCAGTAACGTTGAGTGGCTGCACCATTTCACATATCCACCCACAACCTACGAGGCACCCAGTTGCTTTGCATCCTTATCGCCACTTGGTATTATCAACATTGTTTTCTTTTGGCTCTTCTGATAGGTATGCAGTAGTATTAGGGGAATTTTAAACCACTTGGGGAGTGTTGCTAGGGGACATATGAGGGAAATACGGTGACACAGAGAGTCTGAATAAAAAACAGGCTCATGCCAGGAGCCTTCCACAAGGCTGCACATTCAGGAGAGGGTGTTTGCACACTGATGGCTCTAGGGGCGCTCAGTGGGAGTCAGGGAGAAACAGATCTATGCGGAAGTGGACATGCCCACTGAAGATAGAGAAAGTGTGTCCTCCCTAGGCACAGCCCCAGCTACGCTACCCAGGAATTTCTCCAAGGTTGTTTAGTCCCAGTGGCAATTAATAAAATACTGTTTTAGGTGGCGGTGAGCGGGGGAGCCTATTTCCAAATAAGGTCACGTTCACAGGTACGCAGGGTGAGGACTTGAACATGTTTGGGGAGGGGGTGCCCAATGCACCCCACACTGCACATGGCTGGTATGGTAGAGTGGTAAAACATCGGGGTTTGAGGTCACAGTGAACTGGGTCCAAGTACTGGCTCAGCCACTCCCCAGCTTGGAAGGTGGCTACGCTCATCACCGTACCACGAACGCCACTGGCCACTCACCAGCTTGACCAAACCTCCTAGCCTGACGAGCCACAGTACCCTCACCTGGAATGTGGGGATCGTGTTTAGTGCCTCATGGGGCCACCGGGAGGGTCGCATAAGGTAACGTAGGTAGTACACTTAGCAATGCTTGGCGTATAAGAAGCATCTATGAAAGATAGTAGTTCTGACTATTTTAACTATACCAGTCCGCAAGCAGACGCCCTGGGGGATCCCCAACTGAGAGGCGGAGCACATACATGGGGAATCTGGTGGGGAGCATACTTGGGAACCC
Organism: Tursiops truncatus; assembly: GCF_011762595.2. Taxonomy (NCBI): domain Eukaryota; kingdom Metazoa; phylum Chordata; class Mammalia; order Artiodactyla; family Delphinidae; genus Tursiops; species Tursiops truncatus. The sequence continues at coordinate 154,460,631 of NC_047034.1, forward strand.
AAGTAGGCAGGTGCCAACTGGGCCACCAGACACAGGTAGCAAGCTGAGGCTTGCCAGGTTTCGCTCTGGGGTATGCGGCTATAGCATCCGACCAGCAGCCAAAGTGCCTGGATACTAAGGGCAGAAATGTGGAGCTGTAGCTAGTTAAGTCATTCTTGCCTTCACTTCTGGTTGTGGAGACGTGGTAAGGCAAATGGTGCCAATTGACCTTATGTAAGCATGGAGGAGAGCAGGACAGCTGGAGCCAGGCGGGTGGGGACAGATTCTTGGGAAGTGGAAAGCTGCTTATAGGGATGAAGTGGTGTCCTGGATGGGCTGTCCTACCTGGTCCAGAGGTTTATTTTTTTTAAAAAGGTATGGAAAGGTCTTCAGTGAGGCAGAAGGGCTAACAAATCACCCCTAAGACCAATGAACGTGTTGCACGAGCCAGAGGTTCGGTTTGTTCAAGGACGTGATTACTGTAAATACGAGAGCAAAGACATTGCACCTTCTGTGAGCTTCAGTTTCCCTCCATAGATAATACGGGTTGGAATAGATGTTGCTAAAGGTCTCTGGTCTAGCTCTGACAGCCTATGATTTTATGAATCATCCTCAAAGAAAACTTGCACAAGTGGGAAGAGCCTGCCAAGATTGGGCCTTTCATTCTGAGTAATGAACTGAAACAACAAAGGCTTGACATCTGTTCAGCTCTTTCAAGGGAAGTTGGACAAAATAAGGCCTTTTTCAGGGAAATCATAACCAACGGTGAAATGCAGTATTTCCTGCCTAAACCAAAAGCAAAGTGGAGAACTCCAGCCTTCCTGAAGCCCAAGGGAGAACACACATCAAAACTTCCTGTGAAGAAGGTCAGGTTGACCAGTTGTCTTGCTGCTGTAGGCACAGGTGCCTTCTAACACCATTAGAACCTGAGAGCAGAAAGGCTGGTGGGGAGATTCTGAAGGTTCTGAAACCATCTGGGGGAAGAAAGAGGGCCTCTGGCCCTGTGGTTGGCTTCCTTGCCACTCCTGGAACACTCGTGGTGGGAAAGACATTGGCTGCAAACACACTGACCCCTCAGTTACTAACACTGTCATCCAACCTGCCATCAAAAGCCCAAGGAAGATTTGTCACCATTGACTTTGAGGTTCTTCCCAAGAATCCACTACAAGCCCCAGAAGCCATTCCCAGAGACCAGTTCCAAATGCATTCTGAACAGTGATGATGACTCTGGAGTCAGAACAGAGCCTCCCAAAGCAATGTGCTTTGAAGGGGCAGGGCTAGGGGAGGCCAAGTTCTAGAATGATGTCATGCCAACATTATAGAGGATCTTAGAACTTCAGGACTGAAAGGGACCTTCCAGAATGTCCCACCCCAGCTCCCACTCCAATTGGAGTCCTATCCACAGCCTCCAACAGGGGCCCCCTTCACCAGAAGCTCCATGAGAGCAGAACTGGGTCTCTTGCTCACTGGTGCACAGTAGGTCTTGAGCAAATACACATTAGTCCCGCTGCACCTTCCCCGACAGTTCTCTCTCCTTTTGTTGCTTTCCTTTGTGCACACCCTGAAATGCGAGGGCTCCAGGGAGCTAGGGTGGCAGGAGCTGCCTGTGTCTTCTTCCTCTGCCTTCAAAGCTAGGCAAGTTCCAGCTCACACATTTAGAAGCTTACGAAAGGAAGGTCCCAGTATGAAACATCCCTTGTAATAGGCCCCTCCTCCCTGACTTTCCCAGGTTCTAAGATTCACCGAATCCTTGGGCTCCTAGTGTCAATAATCAGCCGTGGGGGCTGACATTAGAAGGAGAAACATTGGGGTTATGTGCCAGTGCCCCCCAGCCTGGAGCAGTGCCCCCCAGCCAGTGCCAGTGCCCCGCAGCCTGGAGCACCTGCAGAGTCATTTAGGAGCTGGGGCTCTACCCATACCAGTCCTCCCTGTCTTGAAGTTTCATTTCAACTTGGTTGCTGGTTCCTATTCTAGGATCGGTGTAGTCAGAGATGTGTTAATAGCTACCACTTAGAAAACAATTTGATTAACGTCTGTCTGCCCTACTAGACTATAAGCCCCAGGAGGGCAGAAACCACGTCTGTGTGGCTCAGCTGCGTATCCCTAGTGCCTAGTGAAGCTCACAAAACAATTAATTGTTTAAATACTCAATGAATTAATTAAGCTGGACCAAGTCAGTGGATGATTGCCTAGAGACTATTGTTTGGAAGGAGGTTCTCAGAGGCAGCTGCCGCCCTTAGCAGAAGGGTCTTTAGTGCTGGTCTTTAGGACTCAGCCTCTTTCTGTCCTGCCCCACCCGAGGAAGGGAAGTGATAACTTGGTTCACATTCTGGTGTGTAAATACCCACAGGGGCCCAAGGCACAGCCTCTCAGAGGGACACATTATTAGTTAACAAATATCGCAAAGGCTGAGATGGGGCTGGGGAGTAGAGAAACAAAGCAGTGAGTCAGCCACAGTCCCAACTGCGCTTAGCAACTCATAGGTAAATAGGCAGATATGACACAAAGACACACGGCTGCACAGACTGCCATTTCAACTGAGCAGGTTAGGACCTTACCGTGGGACAGCGCAAGCTTCATGGGAGTTTAGAATTGGAGGATATCAGGGAGGGCTTCTTGGAAGACATAGCCTATGCAAAGGAATATGGAAGGCGGTGAGAGTTAGACAGCAGGAAGAGACATTCTCAACAGGGCACCGTGTGTGCAAAGCATGGAGGTCAAGAAGGGAATGTGGTAAACAGGAAGCAGCTTAGTGGGGCCTTGTGCAAGAGGAGAGCAGTGAGGAAAGCCTGCAAAGATGGAAATGAGAGATTGTAGATTTTTAGTCAGAAAAAGTTCAGACCAGAGATACAGACCTTTAATCATACCCCTTGTTAAAACTGTGATGGGCTAAGATTGATCAACTTATGGGCATCCCTAGCCTTCCCCAGTCCCTTCCCTTCCTCCTCTGCTCTGTTCTCTTGCCTCCCCTCTCCTATTAAAGAGGGCTCTGAAGTTGCCTGTTTAGTTTCTTCCCCACCCTTTCCCTCCAAAGAGAGTATTATTTTTGCCCCACCGGTTTTGGGGGCTTTGAGGATATATAGAATATCCAGAATGGCGTGAAGTGTGCAAGAAGTAGATAGGAGAGGAAACTAGATATAAATAAGGGTTGCTGTGGATTCTGTGTCCTCTTCATGACCTTTGATAGTCACAAAGAGAGAACACCAGCTATTTTTAAATGTTTGAAGATTGCTGAACTGTATTTGAAAGGCACCATTTTGAGAATGGACCACATGGGTTACAGCTGCAATAGGGTTCCATTCTCTGCATGTTGATACCACTGTCCTTTTCCTCAAGGCCATGAGCTCTTGGAGGACAGGGGTTAGATCGAATTCATTATTGTCTCCCAGCACCCTGGGCATGGCCTGGCCCGGAAGAAGGGTCAGTAAATATTGAAACAAAAGAGTGGTGAAGTGATCCAGGGCTCAGGCAACAGACTCCACTTCACTCCCTCGTCTCTCCTCCCTTCAAGAAGGGGTGCTCTGTCCCCTGCTAGCCTTAGGCTTTGCTCATAGTCTGTCTGTCTCTCGTTGCAGAAGGCAGATCTGGCTGTGGCCCCCCTGACCATCACCCATGTCCGCGAGAAGGCCATCGACTTCTCCAAGCCCTTCATGACCCTCGGTGTGAGCATCCTCTATCGCAAGCCCAATGGCACCAACCCCAGTGTCTTCTCCTTCCTCAACCCCTTGTCCCCAGACATCTGGATGTACGTGCTCCTCGCCTACCTGGGTGTCAGCTGTGTCCTCTTTGTCATCGCCAGGTAAGGGCAATGCCTTGACCAGAGGTCTGGCCCAGGGTTAGAGGCTCAGGGAGCCGGGCAGGTCCCCCCATCCTCAGCAATTGGCACAGAAGGCCCAGGTTCAGGCCACTGCTGTACCTGCTCTCCTGCCTCCCTCCGTGAGGCTCAGATCCTTTCATATCGCTCAGGGATCACTCCATGGCCTCTGAGCTTGAATCCCCCAGTCTTCACCCTGGTCTGCGTCCATGACTCTGAGAGGCAGCAGTTGTATCCCAGGTCCTATGAGAAGGAGAGGTTAAGTCACTGCCCAAGGCTGCACCACCTGGGCCAGGCACCCAGTACAGCAGACCCAGGCGCATTGGGTGGCCCAGCAGGTAGCTTGAAACTTGGCAAGCAGACTGTGTCCATCCAGTCCACAACAGCAGGGGAAACAGTGCCACATAAACTCACACACATGCACACATGCAGAAACTTGGCACACGCACATACCTGCCTCTAACACGTACTAGCAATACCCTTGCATATTTAGTTGTTCACATGAAGTAGACACAGCACATCCTTACTGGTGGGTGGTAGGGAGAGGTCACTAGGAAACAGGTTTAGCTCAATGTTTACTGAGCGCCATGCTCTGTCCTTTACAGCCAATTATCTTAATTCTCACAGCCTCCCATGAAGGGGAGACATCTGGACTCAGAAAGGCTCAGTACGCGCCAAGGCCATCCTAGCAATAAGGGGCACATCCGGCAAGTGACCTCAGGTCACCAAGTGTTTTATCTGCAACCCACATCTCTGGCCACCTGGACATGCGTGTTCTGTTCCCGCCCCAAGTTGGTGGCTCCTGGGCCCTCTGCCTCTTGCCTCCAGGCTCCAGCCCCAGCCCCTGCCCCTGCCCTGGTTCTTTTTTCTCTAAATTCTAACACGGTGTGAAGCGAGACTTCTCCGGAGAAGCAGTTTGAGATCCAAGGACTTGGTGTTTCGGCCTTTTTCTCTCCTGAGTCTTCTTTGAAAGCCTTCCCCCAACCCTGCTTCTTTTCACTCCCTCCTCCCACACAGAGACAGACCAAAGGGAAGGATGTGAGAGAGGAAATTGTCCTGCCTCCGAAGCTCTTTGCTGCCGGCAGGCCTGATGCTGCCTGCCTGCTCGCCCAGCCGGCAGCCCAGCCTGCCACAGAGAGACCTTCATTATGCCTCTTGTCTCTAATGGTCTAACAAGGCTTTGAAAGCCAGGAGCCATTCTCCAGAGCTCTCACCATAATTTTAGCAGCTCCAGCCGGCCTCTTGGCTCCCACCCCCTTGCAAACAGCTGGAGTTTTTCCAGCATCAGCGTTGCTCATTTGATGTGCCTCCCATCCCCCTCTAATTCCTGGCCTTTCATCAGCTGCTGGCAGCCCAACCTCCTTCCCACCCACTACCTCCTGGCCAGGCAGGTAGGAGCCCCCCCTCTCAAGGTTAGGCTGGGAAGACTTTCTGGAAGAGATGGGATTTCTGGAGCTGCTAGAATGACACAGGATGCCGGAGAGAGAGGAGAGGGACAAGGGTCTCGGCCACAGAGCCATGAACAGCATCGTAGGACAATTGTCACACAGTGTAACACTCTGACGACACAATTCACACCCATCCTGTCAAATCCTTACAGCAGTCCTGTGAGGTCGGTACGATTACCTCCACTCTACAAAAGCAGAAACTGAGGCTCACAGGGGTTAAGTCTTTGCCCAAAGTCAGAAAGCCTTTCCGTGGAGTGTTAGGCTTCAAACCAAGACTTGCCCGACTTTAAATCAGGGGTGGCACACACAGGAAGCATGAGGGAGTGAAGCAGGCTGGGTGGTAGGCGGCAGGGAGTAGTGGGGACTGAGGCAAACTCGAGCACACACGTGGAGAAAAGGGTGACTACCACTCAGCTCCAACCGACTGTGATAAACAGGAACACAGACCAGTGCTGCGGGGTCCATGATTTTAGAGAGAGGTTCAGATTTTCATGTGAAGCCTCATGGCTTTTATAAGTAGCCGCTAATTTGATATTTTACAATACTGTTGAGGTCGAGCACAGCACATCTGTAGTGTGGATGTGGCCCTCTGTCCCCTCGCCTCCACGTGGCCTGTGTCCTTTGGACCACTCCTTGCTGGCTGCCGGAGAGCTGGACACAGCTGCCCAAGAGATGGGGTCTGCGAAGGGTGGGCAGGTGTCCAGGCCCCCTCCGGGCAGCTCCAGCAGGGCACAGGGCTGTCCATCCTAAAAACTGGCCTGGGGCTTCCCTGGTGGCGCAGTGGTTGAGAGTCCGCCTGCCGATGCAGGGGACACGGGTTCGTGCCCCGGTCCGGGAAGATCCCACATGCCGCGGAGCGGCTGGGCCCGTGAGCCATGGCCGCTGAGCCTGCGCGTCCGGAGCCTGTGCTCCGCAATGGGAGGGGCCACAACAGTAAAAGGACCGCGTACAGCACAAAAAAAAAAAAAAAAAAAAACTGGCCTGACCTGTGCCTGTCTAGCATCAGGGGTCCAGGCATTGACCAAGGCGTTTCTCTGCCACCAGGATATTCTGCTTCATGCTCAGTGAGAAAAAAGGAAGGGAGGGCGGATGCTTCTCACCACAGAGAGCAGGACAGTTGGCACTCATGACGAGGAGATAATCCTAAGTGCCTGACCCCAGAGGCAGGGCCGGGGGCGAGCCGCCAGTCCAGCCCCCAGGAGTCACATTCCGGCCAAATCCAGTACAGATGAGAGTCCCAGGGAAGAGATGGTCCCGGCCAGTCAGTGCTCTGTCTGCCCTTCTACCCAGGGGCCGGTGTTTAGCCTTCTCCTCTGAGGGGACACAGAGTATCTCCAGGTCAGCCTCTACCAGCTCCGACTTACTTGCAAGACTGAGAGAACCCGTTGTAGCCACAAAAGCCATAAGTCCGAGATCCATCACTCACTTCGGTGGCGCCCTCCGGCACCCATCCCATCCTCTTCCCTCCGGTGGCCTTGGAGTTCGAATCTGGGCCTTTCCACCCACTGACCGCAAGATTGCAGTCACCTAGACTGCTCCAAGCCACCTCCCCCCCTGTAAAGTGGGCGCCTGCTGCACTGTCGGCCTCTCGAGGGGTAGTGAGGACCCAGGTCTATAACAGTACTTGATAACCAAGAGGCCCATTTGAGACCAGTTATTTCTATCATGGTAAGCAATTCCACCTCTGGGAATTTATCCTGTTGAAAGTCACCACTGAGCCCCACTTTACAGTTCCCCCAAATCTAGAAAGCCTTCTCAGCAAAGCCCTAGACAAGGCTGCCCTTTGGCCTAGGTACCCACGGAAGTGTGGCCAAGGATGTTTCTTTCAGCAGAGTGTACCACAGTGGCAAATAGGGCCAGCCTAAGTGCCGTCAGAGAGGAATGGTTAAAAACACCTATTGACTAAAAAAGTGATACAAATGACCTTATTTACAAAATATAAATAGACTCACAGACATAGAAAACAAGCTTAGGGTTACCAAAGGGGGTGGTGGGGAGGTGGGGGGGAGAGATAAATTAGGAGTTTGGGGTTAACACATACACACTAGCGTATATCAGACAGGTAAGCAACAAGGACCTACTGTACAGCACAGGGAACTGTACTCAGTAGCTTGTCATAACTTATAATAGAAAAGAATCTGAAAAAGAACATATATGGAATTGAATCACTATGCTATCCACCTGAAACTAACACATTGTAAATTAACTATACCTCAAGTTTAAAAATGTATTAAAAAACACCTATTAACTAGTTATAGAGAATAAAAGGGATCAGGAAGGACTGATCTGGAAAGAGGCTGGTGACTTATTAAGTGCAAAGCCAAGATCTAAGACAAGATATATGATATGACTTTGTGTGTGTGTTAAAAGATTATCCCATATATCATGTATATACTTTGTATATGTGTGTGTACGTTTAAAAATCAGGGCTCATGAGAGCTCATCAGACATCATCTTTACTTTGTCTCTCACCCACCTTCCAGTGCGTTCAGAGGTGAATTTCTTTGCCCCAGTGAAAGTCCTGCCAGGACCTGTCATTTTGGCTTGCTTCCAGAGCTCAGAAACCCTAGGTCTCTCTCTAAAGCACAAACACACTGTTCCAACTCAAAAGTTAGAAGGCTAAGTCTGGTATAGTCCTCAACATTTCTACCCTCATTCACAGATCAGACTTCTCCCCTCGCCCCCATGGAGGCCGCCTTCGGCAGCGCCTCCTTGCTCGGCCCACTCCCCCGCTCAGCATCTGGTCCTCTAGCAGCCCCTGCTCCATGGCTTCTCCCTGTTGGAGTCCCATCGCCCTTCTTGGATAGGAGTCAAGGTGGATCTGGGCTGGATCTCTCTTCTATATGGGCCCATCTGGTCCAGGGAAACGTCCTTAGCCCTGGCCATGTCTGGGCCTGCAGGCCGGTGCCGTGCAGCAAGGACTCACCCTCCTGCCTCACCTAAGAAGCACGTATCAGCCCGACCCCTGCCCTCCAGACTTCCCAGATGGTGTCCACCACATCTGCTCCTTCCAGAGCCACCCCCGAGCTCCCCCAGCCGCCCTGTGGAAGCTGCTCTCCCTAGACTTCAATGCAGGGGCCCCTGAACACACAGCTCTCCAAAGGCTTTCTCGAAAACCCTTCTCACAACAGTCTCTCATCTCTACTCTCTTCATCCTCTGTCTCTTTCTTGTGGATGTTTAGAGCCTCTAACCTGTTCGTGGTCATTCACTTTGAAAATCCCCATCTTGGTTTGAAGCCTCACTTTGCACTTTCCTATCTGGAGGACCTTCCTGCTTTGTGAAAACAAAATTCTTCTCATGTGAGCATTGGTGATCAATGTTTAATTGACTAAAGCTTTTAGAAGGGGGATGGAAAGTCACAACATCACACTTAAAGCTCATCACACTTTAAAAAACAAAACAAAATTCTATCCGACATGTCTCTCCTTCCGGGTCTCTCATCTCAGCATCTGACCCCACACCAGCCACTCCAGTCACCCCAGTCCCTGCAGCCACTCCAGCCTGGTGGGGACTTTCTCTCAATCTCTCCAGAGTGTTCCAGCTTCCTCCAGCTTACATGTCCAATTCCTCAACTGGAATTCACACAGTAAACAGTTATCAGGACTTCTCTTCCTTAGAAGGCAGTGGGGAGCTTTAAATAACATTTTTTCCTGTCATGCATGTATTTGCATATTCAGAGAGAAAAATCTGAAAAAAATATATAACACATTGTTTTCCCCAGAGGGTGGGATCATGGTGTACTTTCATTTTCCCATTGTATTCTGTACTGTTTTACTATTTTGTGAAGAGTGTATTTTACTATTTCTCCATTTTAAGGTTGTTTTAAGTATACAAGTAATTCAAAAGCCTGTTCTCATTTTTCAAAATTCATGTAATACATACAAAGGAACAGGCTTCCATGAAATTTCTTCTGCCATTTTAACAACCCCCCCGCGAGGTAAACAGTGATATTTTTTTAGATATGGATCCTTCCAGACTCTATATGCGTTTATGTACAAAGGTACATAAATAGGTATGCAACGATGTCTTCAGGAACCTATTTATACAGATGTGATCATATTGTTCTTATTTTTATCACTTTTTGTAAAAAACCAAACAATATGTGTTGAAGATCTTTCCCTGTTGGTACATCTCCTCTAACAGCTGCGTGATATTTCAAAGTACGATCGTGGCAGAGTTTATTTAATCATTCCTCTATTGAAGGACATTTAGGTTGTTTCCAGTTTTTCACTATTACAAATAATGCTTTGATAAACACCCTCACACACTTCTCTTTGTGCTCCTGTGGGAGTGTTTTTTGTAGGATGGATAATGAGTTGCAGAATTGCTAGGTTGAAGGGCATGTGCACTTTTAATTCTAAGAGATACTGCTGAATTACTTTTATCACCAGAAAAGGGCACTAACAATAAAGAATGAGAAGGAAAATGGCCCTGGTTTCCCATTCCCTGCCTTCCCAGCAGAACGGTGAGGGAATTGATGCTAAAGTTGTCGGCATATCACTGATTGCTAAACCGCCGGCTTGTGTGGCTTGGACACTCCTTCCCTCCCGTCTCCCCGTAGCCTCGCCTCATTGCCCCCCTCTTTCTGCTGCAGGTTCAGCCCTTATGAGTGGTATGATGCTCACCCCTGCAACCCTGGCTCTGAGGTGGTAGAAAATAACTTCACTCTGCTGAACAGCTTCTGGTTTGGAATGGGGTCCTTAATGCAGCAAGGTACGTGTGCCCTCCCCAGGCAGCCTCCTCTCCAGTGTCAGCAGAGCCAGCCCCATCCTCCAGGGCAGCCTCGGAACTGCCAAGCCCTCAGAAGGTTGGAGACACCTGGATGCTTAGGTGTGTGCCCTTTCCCAGGTCCCCAAGCTCCATCACTACTGTGGCTGGACCGGCTCAGGGTCTGAGGCTGAAGCGTATAAGCCACGCCCCCCCATGGCACGCAGGGCTCATCCCCAGCCCCTCCTGCTCCAGCTGCAATGGACATACAGCATCTTGTCTGCTGGGGCCAACCCCACCGATGGCCTCTCCACCACAGAACCTGGCTGAGCAAAGTTGGGCTGAGCATGAGGGGAGGCTGGAGGCAGGGAGGCTGGGTGGGAGGCTATTGCAGCAATGAGATGATGGTACCTGAGCCGAGGTAGTGGCCATGGGGCTGGAGGACAGAGATGGATTATGAAAACTTCAGAATGTAGCGAGAACTGGACTCTGGGGAGCCTGGTAGTCGAAAAGGGCATGTCTGAGGTGGGGACATTAGCCTCAGTGCATCAGAGCTGGTAAACACAGAAGGACGCCATTTTTTCTTACATCCTCTTGAGGGAAGGTTGGGATGCTGCACCTCCCCCCGGCTGGTAGCCCATCTTTTGGATCTGCACTTGCTCAAATATCTCAGAAAGCTGAGCACCTACAAGCAGCACAGTGCAGAAACACCAGGGGCTGGAGGGCAAGCACAGGGGGAGGGAACCCCAGCCAGGAAAGACCCCCAGAAGAACCCCACCCCCAAGCCCTGATGACCAGGAGCCAAGTGCTCATTGCCTCTGTTCATTACCTCTGCCTGGGTTAGGGACCCACAGGGGGACAGTGGGCAACAGGGGCACCAGGGAGGGAAGGAGATCCAAGGGGCAAAGAATGTCTCTGTCCCTCACTCATCTGTGTGTATCCTCTTGGCCCAGCACAAACCCTGGTCCTCAGTAGATATATACTAGCAAATGCCAAAGGAATGAATGACTGATGTTATCTCAGTGTCTCCTGAGTCCCCACTACACGCCAAGCCCTGTGCTGGGCACTTGAATGAAGGACCCTGACCTGAGCGAACTCCCAGCCACGACAGAGGCCGGGTCAGGGGCCCAACAGAGCCTGGCAGAGCTCAGCAAGCAAACAAGTAAAATAAGTCATTCTCCCTTTGGGGGCAACTCTAGCCCCTTGCCTGGGGGAGGGCCAGGCAGATGAAGCTGGGGGTGGAGGCGGGGGCGTGGTCTCCAGCAGCTGGGAAGTGACAGGCAGCTTTACAGGGAAGTGCCTCTCTCCGTCCCCACCATTAATGAGTGTCCTGAAGCCTCACCTTGCTTCTTCATTCATCATCTTTGTTCACTGACAGTTGGGAAGGACCTGGAGACCCCTCAATGCAGTAATAGCTTCCCTTTCACCTCCTGCTGCTTATTCAAAGCACTGGCCCCTGATGTATTCCCCACAAGGTTTTGATTAGGAGGGAGAAAAATAGTTATGTATTTGAAAAACTCTCCCTTGAGTGATTGAGAAAAGAATTCATCCATATCAAAGCAGACGCTTTTCAGACGGCAGGGCCGAATGTTCTGGAAAGTTCACGAGTCACTTGCTATTTAAATCTCTTGAAAGCCACCTAGTTAATTACTTCAGTTAGAAGGTTTCAGCTAAATTGTGCTTCGCACGCAAGGTCGGGGAGGAGGAATGATCTATTTCGGCGAAGAGC